>NC_137125.1:13874810-14474810 GCF_949319135.1 Squalius cephalus
TTGAAACAGGTTATCAAATACAAATAAAATATATACGTAATAACGTTATATACAAACATAATAAAACAGTTATATGAACAATAATAAAATAATACATTCTAATAGAAACTTTACTATAAATAAATTATGAAACTTAACACAATTGTTATGTATAATGCATCTTAATGTGGATTATGTAGGCCTATTCATCAGAGTCTTTGAGAAACTTTCAGAATGTACAGGCTACAAAGCAAATAATTTATTCTCTTCTCTTTTTTTTCTCAGTGTCAATTGCCATTGATCGTTGTAAGTATTACAAGTCAACCTACAACTCAAATTTGCCACATTCATCATATGCTAATTGATCAATATATAAATTAAAGCTACTTAATGTGGCATGTTATAATCTTAATGAATACATGAAATGGTTCATTATTTAAATAAATTAATTAATAGAATGGAATCCTGCATATCTGATTTGCCAGTTTCGTCATAACACATTAATGAATCAATAATCACTGATGGAACTGAAAACCTTTAAATTTGTACAGACATATTTTACTCATATTTGGTCTTTTCCCTCTTTTGTTTGTCAACAGCAGCTACATACACCCCAAAGGCTCTTCTAAGAGCCACACCACAAGAGCATCTTTGGCTTGGTGAGTATTTATTTTGACTGATTATCAGATACCTCTCAGTATTTGGGTTAAGATCAATCAAAAGCAACATCATTCAGCATGTTATTAATGTCTTAAAGAAGTCATTAAAGAGACTATTCTTAAAAATAATAATAATAATGAATAGAATGGAATTCTGCATCTCTGATTTGCCAGTTTCGTCATAATTTAAATTAATTAATATTCACTGTTGGAACTGAAAACATTTGAATTTATACAGACATCTCACTCCTATTTCTCTTTTCTCCTTTGATATTCACAAAAGCATAATTTACAGCATGCATACAGCATTTGTAATGTTGAATACTTTAATTTTTATAAGTAATATATTATTATTATATATATTTTTTTTCATGTAATAGTTTTTGCATCATCTTCCCCACCTCCACGTCTCCCCACCTCCTTCACATTTTTGTCTTGCCACATTCAGGGTAAGTAATATTCTTTATATTCATGTTAAGGTGGTCTCAGTAATGTTGGTTTAAATAAACATGCATTCATATATTTAAGAAAACTGTTATGTTTAGAGACCATTTCAACAGCTATTTGCAGATGTAAGGAAGTGATGTGTTTGGCCCTCAGACGGTTAGTACGCACGCACATTCAAAACTATGGCAGGAGGGCATTTTTAAGGCAATTGTGTGATTAATTTTCTTATTCACGCAAATAAAATGTTAAAATTAAAATAAGGAGCATGTTTTTCAGTGGTTGGATGTTCTCTCAGGCCCAAAACTTGCTCTCGGAAATCAAAGAATTTAGATTTCCGAAAAACGCCCCTGGATTGCAGCAGTGAAGGTAGAAGAATGGATACTAAGCAACTAGCAATATACACTATTGGACGGTGAAATGCTCATTTGGTCAGCAGGGTCATACAAAAACAGGTGGAGCAGAAAAGACGCATTTAAACAAATTAAAGGGTTAGTTCACCCAAAAATCAAAATGATCTCAGTATTTACTCACCCTCGTGTTATTCTAACCCTGTAAGACTTCCATTTATCATTGCATCACAAAATTATATTTATGATGGTCCTCCATAGACATACAAGTGGCTTAAACTTGCTCGATCAGTAAACGTATTAAGACATTGTTTAAAATAGTCCAAGTGACTCCAGTGGCTCAACCATCCTTTTATCAAGCGACAAGAATACTTTTTCTGCGCCAAAAACAAACAAATATAACAAATTTATTCTAATATCCATTTACTCGTGCTGTGCTTCAAAGCTGTTTACGTAGTCTATCTGCGCAAGCTTCTGGGTTCTATGTCATACACATGACCTGCGTGGTGACGTAGAACCCAGAAGCTTGCGCAGATAGACTACGTCAACAGCTTTGAAGCACAGCACGAGTAAATGGATATTAGAATAAATTTGTTATATTTGTTTGTTTTTGGCGCAGAAAAAGTATTCTAGTCACTTGATAAATGTATGGTTGAGCCACTGGAGTCACTTGGACTATTTTAAACGATGTCTTAATACGTTTACTGATCGAGCAAGTTTAAGCCACTTGTATGTCTATGGAGGACTTATCCAGCACTCAGATTCCATCATAAATATAATATTTTGTGATGCGATGATAAATGGAAGTCTTACAGGGTTAGAACAACACAAGGGTGAGTAAAAACTGAGATCATTTTGATTTTTGGGTGAACTAACCCTTTAAGTGTGATGTGTAACTGTTGCCTTTTCACTAGACTTAAAAGGTTCATGCTTTTTTTTTTTTTTTATAAACCTGAGATTTAAAAATGGCCCCACCGGAAATGCTTCAGGGCCTTCAGACATGAGCAGTAGTATTCCAACCAATTTATTGTTTACGTCCTTGAAATGGTTTATATTTATATGGGAAAAACCTGAAGACTGGCTGCTAATAGATATAATGAAATGTTGAAAATGTGGTACTGGCATATTTTGCAATAAGTCTAATAATTTGGATTTAGAATGGATTCAAAAACCAAGAGGCAACGCTAGACACGGCAGTGGAAATATGCACGGAGATCACTGCATGAAAGGTGTAATGAAATTGGAGAAGAGTCATCAGTTCATCCAGTAACCCTTCAAGAAAGAATTAATGAAGAAAATTACACTGAGGAAGACATCTCAAGTGTTTCTGAAGATGTAGAAATTGGGGTCAGTTGGGAGAACTCCAGTTCAGGACCTGACAGTGTGGCCGATGTGTCCAGAGAGGAAAACTGCAATTCAGATATCGAGGATGAAAACAAAGTGACCCAAACTTCACTCTCAACATTTTTACAAGAATGGGCAAAAAAACACCTCATCAAGCATAATGCCCTAGATGATCTCCTGAAAGGACTTAAAAAAAATGGACACCCAGAGCTTCCATCAACAGCAAGGACACTGCTGAAAACTCCAAGACTCATTACATCAGTGGCAAAATCAGGAATGGAGTGTGTCCATTTTAACTTAAGAGAGAGCCTTCTTGAACAGCTGCAGCGCTATCCAAGAGAGATTACAGAAGGAGTTAGCACATTGGAGCTATCATTTAATATAGATGGCCTGCCTATTTTTAAAAGCAGCAAAACAAATCTTTGGCCCATTCTCTGTGCCATTCACCTGCCACCCGTCTGTGTCTTCCCTGTCACACTGACACTTGGTCCCACCAAACCAACAAATTTGGATTTTACTGAAGAAGCCATAAAGGACATCCAGGAACTTTTGGACAATGGTTTGGATGGAAAAGAAATAAAAATCAGATGTGTTGTGTGTGGCAAGAGCCATGGTAAAAAAGATCAAACAATATTCTGGATACTATGGGTGTGATAAATGCACACAGAAGGGTACATGGGTGGATGGACGTGTGACCTACCAAGAAGTTGATAACCTCACTTTACGAAGCAACGACACATTTCGCGCTGAAATGACTAGACGTCAAGAAAATGAGGACACTCTTGTGTCCCCCTTTCTGAGCCTCCCACTAGACATGGTACAACAATTCCCGATTGATTACATGCATCAAGCTTGCCTGGGAGTAATGAAAAAACTAATAACAGTGTGGGTTAGAGGAGACAGGAAAGTGAGAATGTCTGCTGAGCAAATAAGCAATGTGACCCAAAGGCTGCTGTCACTTCGAAAGGTCATTCCTAGCTGTTTTGCCCGGAAACCTAGAAATTTGGAAGACGTTGACCGATGGAAGGCAACGGAACTGCGGCAGTTTGCTGTTTACACAGGAAAGATCGTGCTTAAAGGAATTCTGGCTGACCAGCTATATGATCACTTCATGGTCTTCAGTGTTGCCTTGGGTCTTCTGCTTTGCCCTACACTTGCAGTGGAACACAACAGCTACAGCAAAGAGCTGATGAAATACTTTGTTGGAAAAGCAGGAGAACTATATGGAGACCACTTCATTGTGTACAATGTACATTCAATGGTGCATTTACCAGAGGAGGCAATGGCTTATGGCAGTCTTGATGATTGCAGTGCATTTCCTTTAGAAAATTATCTTGGGAAGCTGAAACGCCTAGTAAGATCAGGAAAGCAGCCACTTACTCAAGTGGTGAAACGGCTAGAAGAGATGTCAAAATCCCCATTGTCTGTGGAGGCCTCTGAGCCCAAATTCAAAAGGCCTAATAATGCCTTCATACTTGATCAAGGTAAATGCTGTGAGGCCATTGAAGAGAGCGAGTCGGATGATGATTGCCAGATGTTGCTGTGCAGGCTTTTTGAGAAAACAGAATCACTTTTCAGAGATCCATGTGACTCAAGAATACTTGGATGCTTCAAAGTGCAATCAAGGCATGCTGTCATGAAGCTCATACCAAAACGGCAACTGACAAAAGCTATAATGGTGGAAAAAAGAGAAGAGACTATCTTCTTAGCAATCCTGCATGTGCACAGATAATGCCCCAGTCAATCACTCACTCACTCGCTCTCTCACTCACTCACTCACTTACTCACACACACTCTCTATCACTGATTTACTCACTCACTCACTCTTCTCACTCACTCGCACTCTCTCTTTCACTCACACTCTCTCTCTCTCACACACACACACACACACACACACACACACACACACTCACTCACTCACTCGCTCTCTCACTCACTCACTCGCTCTCTCACTCACTCACTCACTCACTCACTCACACTCTCTATCACTGATTTACTCACTCACTCGCACTCTCTCTCTTTCACTCACACTCTCTCTCTCACACACACACACACACACACACACACACACACACTCACACTCACACACACACACACACACACTCTCTCTCACACACACACACACACACACACACACACACACACACACACTCACTCACTCACTCGCACTCTCTCTCTCACTCACTCTCTCTCTCTCTCTCACACATACACTCACTCACTCACACTCTCACTTACTCACTCACCAACACTCCCACTCACTCACTCACACACACTCTCACTTACTCACTCACCAACACTCTCACCCACTCTCACTCACTCACTCACTCACTCACTCACTCACTCACCAACACTCTCACTCACCCACTCACTCACTCACTCTCTCACTCACTCACTCACTCACTCACTCACTCACTCACTCACTCACTCACTCACTCACCAACACTCTCACTCACCCACTCACTCACTCACTCACTCTCTCACTTACTCACCAACACTCTCACTCACCCACTCTCTCACTCACTCACTCACTCACTCACTCACTAACACTCTCAAACACACACTCACTCACTAACACTCTCACACACACTCACTCACTCGCACTCTCTCTCACTCACTCACCCACACTCTCACTCACTCTCTCTCTCACATACACTCACTCACTCACTCACTCACTCACACTCTCACTTACTCACTCACCCACACTCTCACTCACCCACTCTCTCTCTCACTCACTCACTCACTCACTCACTCACTCACTCACTCACTCTCTCACCTACTCACTCACTCACTCACTCACCCACTCACTCACTCACTCACTCACTCACTCACTCACTCACTCACCAACACTCTCACTCACCAACACTCTCACTCACCCACTCTCTCACTCACCCACTCTCTCACTCACTCACTCACTCACAAATAATAATAATAATAATTCATTACATTTATATAGCGCTTTTCTAGGCAGGCCTACTCAAAGCGCTTTTTACATGAAAGGGGGAATCTCCTCAACCACCACCAATGTGCAGCATCCACTTGGATGATGCGACGGCAGCCATATTGCGCCAGAACGCCCACCACACACCAGCTTACTGGTGGAGAGGAGACAGTGATGAAGCCAATCAGTATATGAGGATAATTAGGCGGCCATGATGGACAGAGGCCAAGGGGCAAATTTGGCCAGGATGCCGGGGTTACACCCCTACTCTTTTTCGAAGGACATCCTGGGATTTTTAATGACCACAGAGAGTCTGGACCTCGATTTAACGTCTCATCCGAAGGACGGTGCTCATTGACAGTATAGTGTCCCCATCACTACACTGGGGTGTTAGGACCCAGACAGACCACAGGGTGAGCCTCACTAACACCTCTGTGGCCTCACTAACACCTCTTCCAGCAGCAACCTGGTTTTCTCAGAAGGTCTTCCATCCAGGTACTAACCAGGCTCAGCCCTGCTTAGCTTCAGTGGGCAACCAGTCTTGGGCTACAGGGTGATATGGCTGCTGGCACACTCTCACTTACTCACTCTCTCACTCACTCACTCACTCACTCACTCACTCACTCACTCACTCACCCACACTCTCACGCACTAACACTCTCACACACACACTCACTCACTCACTCACTCACTCACACTCTCACTTACTCACTCACCCACCCACACTCTCACTCACTAACACTCTCACACACACACACACACACACACACACACTCACTCACTCACTCACTCACTCACACTCTCACTCACTCACTCACTCACTCACTCACTCACCCACACTCTCACTCACTAACACTCTCACACACACACTCACTCACTCACCCACACTCTCACTCACTCACTCACTCTCTCACTCACACACACACACACACACACACACACACACTCACTCGCACTCACGCTCTCACACACGCTCACACACACGCGCGCACAAACACACACACACATCCAATGCTTCAATGTTAAGATCTACTGTTAATTCACCATTTAAGGACATTCAGAGAAACAAAGGAGGTTAAACAGTGAAGGTTATTATAAGCAATAAGTTATTGGATAAATATAATACACTGTGTAAATTATCTTTATTAAACATTTCCTTTTGTGTATTTTTATCTCAACAGATGAACAAAAGTTTTGCAGTTGTGGAATTTGGTGAGGATAATGCGGTTGAAGTGGTTGGAGGAAACCAAAGAGGTATTGTTTTGTTTTCAATACGTTTTACATTAATTTACTGTACATTACTAAATCAGTTCAAGAATGGTAAATCTTTTTTTTTTCTTTTTTTTTCAGGGAATATTCTGTTACTGGACATTTACCAATACAAGAAAACTTGTTAAAAACTGCACTCTGCCAGACAAGGCAAAGTGGAGGCGATGTCCATTAAAAAAAAGTCTGGTTAAGGACAGGTAATGTAGTTTTTACAATATTTAAATGAATATACTATTATACTATCTCTAATATTTTTCAATATTTATCATATTTTCCAGACTCTTACACTAAAGGTCTTCAGAAATGCCGGCGAGTAGCGGAGACCTCAAATGTGGAAACTGAAGACTGCTCCAAAGTTGAAAAAAAGCCAGTCTGATGAAGAGCCTGCGTGCTCGAAACGTAACATACGCTATGCGATAGTTTTCTTGAAAATAAATATTTTTGATAATTTTGGAGCTTAGGTGTTGCCGACTTTATATTTGATTCTTTACATGCAGAAGCATAAAATTGTGGTATACAGTAGAACATTCGGCAGATGGTCTTTCAGTGCTACTGGACCAGTGTACAGGAGGACAGTTCTGAACCCTGTTGCTTTCCACCTATCTACCTCAACAAGGGATCTCCCTTTCCGTGCAAACTCTCTGGGGAGTCTCATGGCAAAGGACATAAGCACTGCAGAAATCAGGCCTATCTGATGAGCACCTAAACGAGTTGGAAGTGGTCCCCTCATCCAAAACCCTATCAACTTTCTCACAACACCAAGAAAAACCAGGTGCATAACATCTAATGGAAATTGGGAGACCAAACCAATTCCAACCCTTGTCAACACACTGGTCCCTTTATGGTGAAACTCATCGTCTTTATTAATAAAATACGTATCTGTCCGTAAAGGTGAATCGACTTCAGGAAAAGTCATGCGATTTTCCAACCATGTTCCCTCCTGTGTGCATTTTTCACAGCCGTGGTATGCATTGTGGGCTTTAATGTTTTTTACGAAAGCCCTCGCACTTGCATCACAAACAAAATTTGAAATTTTAATATCTACACATTTGCCAATTACATCCACACCCTCTAATTTAAGCTTTGCATATTCATTCACAAATGATTCTAGGAACAGATTGACATTCTCTGTTTTTTTAGATCCAAGATATAAAGCGATGACGAATGATTGCTTTGTTTTGTCTTCCTCTACCAAGCCTAGAATGGGCCAGAACTGCTTATTGCTGCTTTTGAACAAAGGTAGTCCATCAATATTCACTTGTAAATGAATGGTCTTTGGGAGAGGGTCTATCTGGTTTAACACATGCCTAATGCCTTTCTCAATTCCAAAATAATGCATGGTGCCACCAGCAATCTGCTGGACCTCATAATTAGTTGGAGTGCCTAAAAGAGTGCGGGCATCCTTTGGGAGATATGGATGATGTTTTCTCAGGATGCCCAACAGCCCATTTAGATGGCATTGTGGTATTTGGCTGTCTATTGCCCAACCTCTGAGCTCCTCCCCAAGACACTCAGCAGACTCAACAAATTCGTCATCACTTGAGTCAGTTTCTGTCAGAGCATTTGACCAAAATCCATCAATCACGTTATCGTCAACATTAAACTCAGTCTCTAACTCATCTGATTCATAGGACATGGGCCAATCAGATGCAGCATCTGACCATACATCATCAGCCGACCATATGTCATCTGACCATACGTCAGATTCAGCATTGAAGTAAACCTCACTAGCCCTCCGCTTTGCCTGACGTTTAAGTGTTCTGTCTGAATAAATGTTGTTTGCAGACATAGTTAGTATGCTACCAAACAAATAACTAATGTTAATTACAGTTACTACAGCTTATTTCGATTCTGTTTAATCTATACTACGAAAGATACAATTCTTGCTAGGTAGCTAATGTTAACTGTTAGAATCTAGCAGGCTAACGGTAGATAGTTACATTGTTACATTGAAAGTAAATTATGCTGGTGTAGCAGTAGGCATTAGCTCCGCCTATTAACGCTCGGCTGGATGGTGATTTAACTCTAGTTATGAGGACTATAAATGTGGTTGGTGTACGTTACCTGTGAGGGCATTACACGTGACGTCATGTCATTGTTGTTGTTCCGGCACGGTGTGTAAGAGCTGGAGAGGTAAGAGCTGCTGGTTAGCGACTCTGTTGCAAGTGATTCCTGTGGACTTTGTTGATGTGGACTTCTTTGTTGTAGTGGACAGGGGAACTAATCGGCATACATTCGGCGGCGCTCGTTGTTGTGCGAACTTCTAGAGAAGCGGATGAGTTTCGTGGTTCTTTAATGACGTGCTGTTCAGGTATGTTTTCAACCTTTTATATTTAATGCCTCAGTCCGACTTAAGCCTGCTTAGTGAGTTTCCTCTTTGTTTCAATCCAGGTGTGTTTCATATGCCTGTTTAAGGTTATGGTGTGTTGTTTCGTCATCATTGTCATTCACTGGACGCTTTAATCAGAAGTCCGGTTCAACATAAACTGCTGAGCGACCACAAGTTTACTGCGTGCTGCTGTTTGGCTTGATTTCACGGATATATGACTGCTGAGCGACTACAAACTTACTACGTGCTGCTCTGCTGTGTAGCCTTATTGACTAGCGTCACTGCGACATCTCCGACCTCAACGGCACTAGCAACGTTAACTTTTCTCTTTCATTCCATGAGAACTGGTGTGGATGTTTTCACTGCCCGGGATTTGATATTGGGTACTCAGAATGTAAAGTGTATATAAAGTGGCTTTTGATGCTCATTATTCTTAGTCATCACTGTTCATTGTTTTGATTTAAGTTTTCTTTTTTGGGGGTTATTTATTATGTGAATGTGTGTTTTGTTTAATTCTTTCTTTTTGGCTCACGTGCGGCCTTTGTGGCCCGGTACGAGTTAAACAAACACCTGGTCTGTATTTTCCGGATGCTGTCTAGGATATCCGGTTATCCAATTGTTCTCATGAGAGTACCCTGATTTAAATGGTGAACGTGTAAAATTCAACAATGTTGTGAGGTGACGATCATCTGGAATGTATCTGTCTATGATGAGACTGCTTGTTATCATACTGGTTTGAGACGAACATTGTGCATTTGGGTCAAATAATTGTTTTTGTGTATCTGTTTTTTTTCCTTTTTGTTTTCTTTATTTTGTGGTGTATGAGTCTGATGTGTGTTCTTTCTTGTAGGCCTGGGCGGCAAGGAAACTAAGGGCGGCAGCCCTCCTCATCTTGGTGGTGGTATTTTGGAGTGATTGCTGTGCCACCTGGAGGTGTTTGACTGAGTGCAGTGTGAGTGCACGTGTGTTTGTGGTTTTCTTTGTTTCTTTTCTTTTAGGAGAATAGGGAGGCCCCTTGGGTGGAGTAATTTGGCTGCTGTTCCCAATTTCCGTCGCCAGGAGTGTCCCATTTTGAATATCCTTTTTCTGATTATTGTTTTTTTTTTCTTCTTTCTTTTTTTTTTTTTGTATCATTTTAATCAATAAAGTGATTTTATTGTTTGTATCCTTCACCCATGTCTCATGCCTGACTCCAACCAATACGAGCCTGTGAGCCTTGTGTGCTCCTGATTTGTTTAGGGCGATTCCCTGGTAATAAGCCCCCAGGGTGGCGTAGTTGGTTTATTCATTTGGTGTTCCTGTTTCTGAACCGATCGCCACACTGGCTAAATTATAAGGCTACATTTACATCAGATTGCTAACGTGAAGCCATAACAATGCCTTACTAGATAACAGATTGATTATATATTAAAACAATATATTGAATCGAGCAGATTACCTTGGACTGGCTGGGTTAACGACTGTTCAGTGAAGTCTAGAGGAAGGCTGACGGTTTGAAGATAACGGTAATTCTAAATCACCCGATTGTTCTGGAAGAATGAGCTCGCGCCTCAGCTCTTCTGACGTGAGTGCGCGCGCGCGGCCGGCGCTCAGCCAGCACTCAGAGGCTTTAAATCAATTCGCACTAGCGCAGCAGTCATTCTATTCTACATCACTCACTCAATCATACATTGTGATAATATATATGATCACTCACATCAAGACGCCGCTGCGGTGGTGGAGTCCATGCAGGAGGAGCAGCGTTCGGCACTGCGTCGCTTTTCAGCTCGAGCTGTGTGGAGAAGCCCATTTCCACCTCTACTGCGTTGGAGAAGCAATCCCGCGTAAAATTAACCTGAATTTGAGCACACTTGAGCTCCACTGGCACCTAATTTCCAAGTCTGAAGCTATGCCGTCCAGCAGTGCTGTTGCAACCAGCAACACTACACCTACGTACAGATGGTGGACAACCAGAATGAGACTTTTACCGCCGCCGTTCCCGCGGCGGCAAAATTGGGATGTGTATTTGCTGCCTTTTACCGCTGAGTGGCGCTGTAATCACAGACTTTTAAAAGTGTCAGTTTATTCTCTTTATGACGTAATCTGCCGCGGCAGTAATCTGAGCTGAGGTCACAGATAAATTCAAGATAAATATTGTGGTTAAACGAATTCAAATTCATTAAATTTAAACAAAGTAGACACACGTTAACTTTGTGTGCCCAGTTTTTCTATAATTTAGAAAGGCTATGTCAATAGGTTACTTGTCATTTACTTCGTGTTATTTTAATGTGTTTGTAGATTTATTAACTGAAACATAACACTGAAATAAATTAAAATAATTTACCGTAAAATAAAAACATTTTCAGGACTTGCAGTTACTAACCGATGTAGTCGGTTTAAGCATTCTTTGTTATATTCAGAATTAAATAGGCTTACATGTTATGATTATCAATTGAATTCTTTAATAAATAATCAACCACAATGCCTATTACTACTGCCGCGCAAAAATAAACTAGTCGAATTTCAAAGTCGTTCGCGAAATGACTAGGCTATACCGGGTGGCACAAGTGACAGGGCAAAACAGCAGCAACTGCGGCATTTTAAAAGGTAAGTTTCCTATCTGTTTATTTAAAAAAAAAAAAAAAAAAAACATGGCGCAAGATCTTGTAAAAAAAACAAAAACTTTTTTTCATTATTTGAACAAAAATGAGACTGATTGAATATGTAAAAATATAAACAAACAAAGCAGAGAAAATAGTAGACCTAGGCTATACAGACTATAGCTCTGTGGTCAATGCATTAACAATAGCCTCTCGGAGCTTCAAACGATCTGAGATCGAATCTGCAGTGCTGCCGACAGTGTTTATGTTTTTCCGTTCTTGATGCTTAAATATGCATCTGTTTATTAAAGTCAATCATCTTGTTTAATTATCAATTGTACATTACAACATAAATTTGCTACATTCCAGTTGAGCCGCTGCAAAGACGACACATCTGATGAAGGAAGACTGTCAGCCGATTGCACCAGAAAATGAAGATGATGAAGCTCGTCTTTAATCTGCTAAATTATTTTTTGTGTGTGTGTGAATCATTCACGAGATTGAGATGACTGGCAGTGATACCCGGCCATAGCAACGGAAGACATTTTTCAAAACAGATCGAACAAATCAGAAAAATACTTTCAATACAGTATTGCTTTCAATTAAAAAAAAAACAATGAAAATGTAAAAGAAAAAGAAAATTAATTAAGTTTGAAAACCCATCGCACATTTCAAGGTATGAATAAAGTGTCGGGACAGTTTATTTATTTAAACAGGGTTCCATCGATAGAGTTTATTCCCTTTGTGATGCAAAATAAGAAACACAGAATCTTATTCTTGCAACATTGTCAAAGAAATTGCAGCTAAATTAAAAAATTAAAACGGTACAAAACGAAAAAAGTTCAAAGCAAAATAAATTAAGAACAGGCGTTTTTCTTTGCCTCTCTCGCGCTGGGTATTTTTTTAGTAAGTTTGGTCTCCCTCACTGCGCGCGGCGGGTTTTTCTCGAAATTAAGCATTTCAGCGTAAAAAACACCATACAGCTGATAATACTGTATATGTCGCTGTGTGTCATCCACACAAATCACGAAAGAAAAAACTGTAACAAATAGCTTTTGTTCCTTCAAAGATACAACATGCCTTGCTGAATTCACCTTACAATAAAACGAGGTGGGTCGCGAATTAAAGAGCTCTGTATCTGCTAAATTGAAATTGTGTGTGGAAAACCTTTAAATACAATCAATAAAACTACAATATATAATTTAATAAGATATAGGGCCTACTGTATAGGCTATGGACTTTTGGAGATTTTGAGATTAATCCTTGAAGAATTTTGCCTTTGCCTGCTCATCAGGCTGGCTCCGACACTCTCCATATGAAAGACGGAACATTAACACCTCTGTCCTGCACCCCCACGATAAAGCAACTATTGCCTTCTCCAAACCCCCCACAGGCTAGCTGAGTTTGCAAAACAAAACAAAGAGTTTGCCACTCGTCATGGTGTGCCAAAACACTTAATTATAAACTTCAATATTTCATTCAAAACAATCTCAAAACGCTTTGTGACATTTTGAAAAGCCGTGGATGCATTACTGCCACTAGATCCATGAACGCAACAGAATACTGGTTCTGATTTTATTGTTTGTCGTTTAAACGTCACACACACACACACACACATATATATATATATATATATATATATATATATTTTTTTTTTTTTTTTTTTTAAAGAACTGCTTTTGAAATTACGATTGGAATTATTATAGGCTACAGAAGTAAAGTCATTGTATAATATTTGTTCCTTAGTGTAAAATGGAAATGCATGGTGATTTTATTTTGTAAATAGGCTATAAGCAAAAAACTATGTTTTAGAACTAGACAAATCTCTCTGCATCAACAATAGACTATAAAATGCATTAATAGGCTAATATAAAAATATCAGTAGTCCAAGTTAGTTCGGGATTCGAACCCGTGTCATCTAAATGATCGTTACGTAAGTTCAACCACTCGGCCACGATTCACTCGTTGCGACATGGCCTAACGTTCCAGTGTGTGTTCGCTCACACGAGCGAGAAGCGCTCTTCATTCAAATAAACGCGTTTGTCGAACACTAATTCAACATGCCAGAATAAAACCTGGCTTTAGAACAATGCATAGCGCCACTCGTCGTGGACGGTGTGCCAAAAAATGTACAATAATTTAGTTTAATTTATTTCAGTGTTAATGTTTGAGTTAAAAAAATCCTCTACAAATTAAATTAACACAAAGTTGGCTATAAGAGTCCGTTATAGGCTACGTAAAAAAGCAAAGGGTCTTACAGTCTTAACATTTAGGCTACTTTGCTTAATTCGATACATTTATTTTCAGTAGGGCCTAATAAATTTGTAGGGATGTAATTTCAGTATGCTTTACCAACGCTATGTATTCAAATAAAGTTCCTAGAGGTCTGGTCTCTATATTTCCTTCCCAGCTAACACTAATATGCAAGTGCACAGCAAAAATCACAACTTGTGTTTGCTGCGAACGCAAGTTATTTAAGGTGTCTCAACTGTACACAGTCTACCCTACAGTGTGAATTCGTTACAAGGTTTCATTAAATTAAATTAATGTGCAGCAATTTGTACCAAAAGAGTCTATAGGCCTACTATACTGTTGTAGCCATTAAATAATCTCATTTAGTATCATATTTGTTAAAATATTATAATGTTATTTTTTTCCATCTATGTTGAATATGAAAAGTGAACAGCACGAGTAAGATAGGATGCATTATATCGAGAGATGATATGGAGTGGGTCAGACATGATTTTGACCACTTCATTAAGTTTTGTTTAGTAGAAAACCTTTCTTTAAAGTGAATTTCGTTTTCTATAAATTGTATCTTAATTTTAATCAATTTTTCATCAACCAATTGCCTGGATTTAATAAGTAAGAGAAGCAAATATAACAGACACTAATCATGGAGGCGCCCGCGCGGTCACTTGCATTGCACGTCAGCTGGAGCGCATCTCATCCTCCTAACTTAACGAAACTCAGCGTATGCCTCACACAGACATGATAAATACATCAAATACACAAAGCTTGAAATGTCTTCAAACGAAATAATTCAAAACGAAAAGAAAAAGGCTACTCTCTGATTATGTCTTTATGTGCATTTCTCTCTAGGTGCGTTCACTACAAATATGGCGATCGTCAACTTCATCTTTGCAGTCGACACTGTCAGAAAACACTAGTTTATTGATAAAAATCAAGCACGCATCACCGGATTTACAAATGCACATCTTGCTTGTTGCACGCAGACATATTATGTCGAAAAAATGAAATATTATGTTGAAATAACATTATTATTAATAATACATCTTGTAGAATATTTGATTAAATGCTGATTGTTGCGCTTGTTCAATTTAATAAAATTAAAACTTTAATTGTGATAATTAAAATAATTGAAAATTAAATATTTAGTGGCTAAGTTTTGCTAATTTATTATATAGGCTATTATATGCCAATTGCCTATATTGAGTAGGTCATATTAAGACAAGGCATATATTAAGTTATTTTAGCTGTTATGAGAAAAAAAAATCTAACGAAATCTAAATCTAATAAATCTAAAAAAAAAATTCTAACGCCAATTCAACATGCCAGAATAAAACCTGATTTTTGAACAATGCGTAACGCCACTCGGCCTGGTGTGCCAAAACACTACATTTTAAACTTCAATGTTTAATTCAAAACAATCTCAAAACGCGTTGTGACATTTTTTAAAGCAGTAACCTAGCCTATATACATTAAGGGCATTGAAACCAGGATCTTAACTAAAACGCGTTCCGCGTAATCTCTCAAAAATTCTGCCACACTACTCCATGTATTTTTTTTTAAGGACTGCTTTTGAAATCACTATAAATTACTATGCAATTGTATCGCTCACGAGAGCTCTTCGTTTATCTAATTCCTCAATAGAATAGTAAAAATATTCAGCGTCATTGCTCCTAATATCGTCTCTATTTTTAACTTTTGATTCTATTTTTTCAGTTCTAAAATTGATTCTATCTTTGGTTCTATTCTGTTGTAGCCTAATAGGCCTATTTATATATATGAAAAATATGCCTATTAGGCTTAGGGTTTTATATTTAACCCACTTACATTTTAAAATACGGCAATTGCTGCTGTTTTGCACAATGTCCCTTTGCGCCACCTGTCGGTCATTTCGGGAACGACTTTGAAATGCGGCTGGTTTATTTTCGCCGCGGTGATTTCGCTGCGGCAGCTGGCGCGGCGGTAATAGGCATTCTGGTTGTCCACCATCTGTACCCTCCTGACCACTGTACTAAGTATAAATCTCGACGCTAACTTGAAGCTGTCCTAACTGATGCAATACTATGTGTGGTAGCTCGTACAAGGGAGGGCGTGGTGAGCTGGAACCTGCTAACGTCACGTAGTACCGCTTACGTCATGCATCACTGTGTACAAAAACGTAAATTATAGTTAGCCTCAAAGTTTTTTATTTGTGTATTTATTTAATTTGTATTATTTCTTCCCCAAGCTCATAAAATTAATTTGTGTCGCACAAAAAATTGACAGGGTCGGTCGGAAACAGGAACCAAAAAAAAAAAAAAGTATGCCTAAGGGAAAATTGATTTAAGACCAGATGTAACATTTACAGCAGACTGTGTGTCACAGCACTTTATGAAAGATCCTGGACTTTACACATTCAATGCATAGGCTATATTATATTTTGGACATCATGCAATGGTTTGCACATATTTTGTCTTGGTTTTGTATGTTATTACTTAAACTGTATTTATACAGTAAACTTGTTTAGCATAAACTTTAATAATAAATAAAGTACTTTTTAAAAAAGGAGAGATTGAACCTGTTAACTAATTTCACCCACTTATGCTACATATTCAGTTTAACACAAAATGTGAATGTAGAGGTAACGCTATCCATTTTTACTGTTTTGCTTTTATGTAACCATCTTTTGTCATACGATGTCCTGTCATTTCTTTGTAATCTTTAATAAATACATTGTTCTGATTTCACACATTTGATGCATTGTATTGCTTGGAAACAACGTCATAAAAAGGAGCCAGACACTCTTTTCCCCATGTTTACTGGGACGAATGATAAAACATGAAATGCTGCATGCATATATTTGAGGGAAGTGGTGGGCAATTGCAGCTGACCATACCAACGTTGTATTTCTGTCAGATAGGTTGGGCCAACGTAACCAACCAATATTGACGTTGGCCCAAAGTTTGTTTGCTACCTGGGACAGATTAACCAATCATGCTCAAAGTAAAATGGTGAAACAACCAATAACAATAGTTTGCGCAAGTTAACATAGCGGTGTATATTTGCAGTCTGTATTATTATTTAATTAATTAGTCAAATGACATGACACACAGTGTATGAATACAAATGTAATAATGCAATGTAAACTGTTAGGCAAGCAGACAGTTTTACCCTCTCTTGAGGGTAAAACTATTATTGTTAATAATGATCTTTTTTGTAATATTATTGTTGAATACTCATTATTTTAACATATACACTGAAGAGCTGTTATGATAAAAAAAATCATGAAATGCTAATTAATTATCACAATAATGTTAAAAGGCAGATATTTCTGTTGTATGTTGTTTCAACGTACAGATCTTGTAAAAATGTCAACGTTGATTTAGAATTGTTTTTGTTAATATTTTTCAACAACAACTGACATTATTTCAACCATATTTCAACGTTGAAGGTTGGTCATGTGCCGGCTGGGATGTACTCATTTCCCATTAGTGAACCACCTAGGCCCCACAAAGGGAGCCCAACTGGGTTTGCCCATGTTGGACTTACTCAGTTGACCCAGTTGGGCCCCAGATAAGATGCCCATTTTGAGCCCATGTCCGCTCTGTACCTCTGTAGCCCATTTGTAACCCATATGGGCCCCAGATAAGAAGCCCATTTTGAGCCCAAGTCCACTCTGTACCCCTGTAGCCCATTTATAACCCATATGGGCCCCAGATAAGAAGCCCATATAATGCAAGAGCAATATATATTTATTTGTAAGATCAAAGTCAACAGAGTATTTGGACTCTCGTTTGAACTGATAAGAAAAAAACCGAGCAAATCACGCCGGCGTGATTGCCGACCTCAGAGGGTTAATGAGTGTGTGTGCGTAGACAACTCAAAAAAACGCAGTGGGCCAGAATTAAATGTTTCAAAGTTAAAAATGCTGATTTTGGAAAATGATATTTGAACTCCTTGATTCTACATTAATGCTGTGATATTATTTCTATTCTATTCTTTTCAATTCAAATCTGTTATTAAAAAGTGTGTGTGTGTTTATTTATCCTATTTTTGTAGTGTGGTCCAATAAGCAAATGCATTAAACATGAAACCTGTCTTCCTTTTGCTGTTTTACTTTGTTTATCTTGCATAAATAGCGGCTGCTAAGCAATTTTAGTATTAACCTGACATGAGTGGAAATCAATAAAGTTCAAATAAGCCCAAATAAGGAACGGGATTGGAGGCGAGCTTTACGTCCTCTCACTCGGGGTTCCGCAATCAGGCCACGTTAAAACAGAGCACTCGGCCGAGTGTCTTAGCCTTAATCGGGCCGCGTTAAAACCGAGCGCTTGCAGAGCAATCGGACCTAGATTCATGCCGAGTATCGGCCGAGTGTTTTATCGCACCCGGCCCGCACAATTTTTGCTAGCTGGGCAGTATCTCGGGCCCCCAGGGGCCCCAGAGGCCGTGGGTGGGCTCTTTGGAAAGGTCTTGTCCCATTCTAAACTACTATCAACAAAGTTATTGCACAATAATGCATTATGAGCAGTGTGTACTGTGAAGTCACCGGACAGTACTGATATGCTATAGTTATAATAACATTATAACAATGTAATAACACATAACTGCATAAATTAAGATATTATAGAATAGCTTAAAGAATCTCACCTTGTGAATGTAGAGCACTGAATGAACACGTTGGGACCGTAGTGGTTTTAACACACCCTCTTTTGAACCCTTGCCAATTACCATGCCAACTAATCACCTGATCCATTAAAAAGGAATGCCCATAAATTGATTTGCCCCGCCCACTTTTGAAATAACTTTTTTTTTTTTTTATCAAAATATTGCGAAAGCTAAGCTTAAAAACGACCATGTCCGCGAAACCACAATTTTCCGCGTAAATAGTGGTTTCACGGACACTGCATTTTAATGCAAATTAAGCACTGATATTACTTGAAAATGAGTGTGATGTGTTCAGTCGAGTGTGCTTTGTACAGTGGGGGTGGTTTAAAATCAACTTAATTTTCCCTTAAAATGATACATTTTCTCAGTTTAAACATTTGTTATGTCATCTATGTTGTATTTTGAATAAAATATTGAAATTTTAAACTTCCACATCATTGCATTATGTTTTTATTCACAATTTGTACAGTGTCCCCACTTTTTCTGATTTGGGGTTGAACATAACTCTTGCAGAAGGTGTGTAGTCACGGTTTGATTGTGAGGAGAATTTACCCTGTAAAGAGGAGAATTCCACACATGATTCTGTGAAATACACAATAACCATTTAGAGCACAATACCAAATATCGATACAAAAAGTAATAATTATTTGTATAGTACTAAGCATAAGTTTAGAAACCCATGCTAAAGTTGACTAAAAAGAGGAATAAAATATATATAAAAAATAAAAAAATCATCTTTTGGAAATTGATCTTAATGCCTTAATTAAACAAAATGAGGAAAACTCCAACCTTCAAGGACACCAATTTTCTTTGTGAATGAATAATGTATCCTACATAAATAAATGTTCTTCCTTAAAATACAGGGTGCATAAGTTAGGACACCCCTATGTTAAATTCCCATAGAGGCAGGCAGATTTTTATTTTTAAAGGCCAGTTATTTCATGGATCCAGGATACTATGCATCCTGATTAAGTTCCCTTGGCCTTTGGAATTAAAATAGCCCCACATCATCACATAGCCTTCACCATGCCTAGAGATTGGCATGGTTTTATTTCAGTTAGCCTAATACCTGGTTTGATTTGCATTGAGAGATGATCTTATGGAAAGTACCCCATGCCAATCTCTAGGTTTGGTGAAGGGTTTCATTACAGAAGATGGGTTTCAGTTTTCGGTCTGTCTTCTCCTTCGCCCCCAACAGCTGTTACAGGCAGCAGTGTTATTCTTCTGCCTCTTGGCTTATGCCACTGTTGTGTCAGGCTTATGGATAACTGGGCTAACATACTATTACTACTTTGAGCTAGGGTGTTGTTGAGACCAACGACATGGGTGCAGAAACCTGTGGAGCTTACCAGACGTTATGTAGTTTCAGCACACTAATATTGTTACGGTAGTTAGCTAAGGCGAGCTAGGATGACTTACTGAATGTGATGTTATAAATGCATACTGCTTTTACTTTTTAATGATTGTAGTGTGAAGTGTGAAGACAGGCTTCTACGTTATCCTGGACTATCATTTTCAGGAGGATTTGTAGTGCTGAAACTCTAGGCTCAAGTGTAATAAAATATTTGCAGCATTTTACTGTTATACGTAAGTGTTATTCATGTATTGTGAAACTGCAGCTTTAACCCTCTGGGGTCGACAAACGCGCCGGCGCGTTTTGCTGGATTTTTTTCACATAGCAGCAACATAAACTTAAAAAAAATCCGTCGGGGCGCGCAAGATGGCGGCTTGGAAGTAGCAGCAGTTTAAGGTTGCTCCTGTCACGCTTATTTATTTTCTATTAATAAGGTACGCAAACTCTGGATTTCAATTATAAATCTTCTGTAGTATGTCGCTAGAGACTTTCTGGCCGCAATCTTTGCCGAAAATGCAAAGACCTGCTAAGAAAACGGCTAAAAAAGACTCGGCCGTTGAGGGATCGGCCGACTGCCCGAACAGAGTCAGGCAGATGCTGGCAGCGAGACTGACCTTAGCCCGGCGCTTGCAAAAGCACTTCAAATTATGACTGAGAAGATCTCTAATGCAATAGATGAAAAACTTGGCCCGTTGGCAGAAACAGTGCATAATCATACCCAGCAGCTGGAAAGTGTTAATGGTCGATTGGATGAGGCGGAGCGGAGAATCATGGCGGTTGAGGCATTTTCGGAGGACGCGCAATCTCGCGTTTTCACTCTTGAAAAACAAGTTGCCATGCTTACTGAACATATCGACGACCTGGAAAATAGAGGCCGGCGCAAAAATATCCGAATCCTGGGCCTTCGCGAAGAGGTAGAGGGTACCAATGCAGTTACCTTTCTTGAATCGTGGATCCCCGAATTTCTTGGCCTGCATACTAAGAGTGGTCGCATCAAGATTGAAAGGGCGCATCGTACGCTGGCTCCAAAACCGGGTGCTAAGGATAGGCCACGGCCACTGATTGTCCGGTTCCACAACTATGGTGACAAGCAGAGGGTTCTCGATGCCTGCAGGAAACGTTCAGCGGATGGGGATTTGCAGTATGAGGACAGAAAAATATCATGATTTTATACCGGGATTTTTCGGCTTCAGTGATACGGAAGCGCAAGGATTTCAACGCAGTCAAGCAGCGACTCCGAGATATGGGTGCTCACTATGCGATGCTGTATCCAGCCAAGCTACGAGTCAACATAGGAAGTACCCTTAAAGTATTCGAGACGGCGGCTGCTGTCTCGCAGTACCTGGATAAGAGTGATACAAATTCCAGCACGAGCACCTGATCCGTGTTGGGTTTTCGACCAGACGAGTGCCTGGCGGATCTAGCTTCTTGAGTTCTAATAGCGACGTGAGTTTTAGTTTGCGTACTTTATTTTCTATTTCTCTCTTTTTTTTTGAGTGACGGGGGCTATCTCGATAACTTTTTTTTGTATTTTGAGTGTACTTTTTTGTATCGTTGCTACTGGAGAAGTAACTGACTGTTTTTGGGATGAAGAATGTTCCCCTTGACGTGGGGAAACAGCCCCTTTTTTCCTATTTTTTTATTTCCGTACCGTGCTTTTTTTTTTTTGCTTTTCTTTTTTCCTTTCATGTTGCCAGTTTGGCTTGTTCTGATTTATGTTATTGTTTACTGTAATGCCCTGACACACGCATATCTGTTTACTGGACCTAATGACAATATGGAAATGTTTGAAAGGGGGAGAGCACCATCTGTTCTATTCTTTAAGTAATGGCTGGTAACTTAAGACTTTGTACATGGAACGTAAGGGGTTTACACGGGCGAATTAAAATTCGTAAAGTGCTCACACGACTTCATAAGGAAAATATAGATGTAGCTTTATTACAAGAAACCCATTTGAGTGATAGCGAACATTTGAATCTAACACATTATAAATGGGTTGGTCAAATTCACTTCTCATCCTTTACGAAAAGTAGTAGAGGAGTAGCAATTTTAATTAGTAAAAGTATACCTTTTAATGTCACAGAGAGTATTAAGGACAAACATGGAAGATACATCATTATTAAGGGGACTTTGAACGCAGAGGAAATTTCACTTTTAAACATATATTGTCCCCCAAATTACTCCTCAGAATTTCTTACAAAAACTTTTCTTGAATTTAAAGAATGCGCATCTGGATTGTGTATTATTGGAGGAGACTTTAATTGTTTATTGAATTCATTATTAGACCGCTTTCCCCCCAGGGACTCTCTCTACACCAAACAGTCCAAAGCTCTTGCTGCACTGTGTGATGACTTAGAATACTTGGATGTTTGGCGCACTCTCAACCCGCATCAAAATAAATTCACTTTTTTTTCTCACCCACATAAGTGTCACTCTCGGATCGACTACTTTTTTGCGCCTAAGACTATAATGCATGCAATTACACGCTGCAACATAGGAGATATTGTTATATCGGATCACGCTATAGTGGTGCTAGATATTTGTGTGAGGGGGTTTCTTAGACCTGTTAGAAGTTGGAGATTTAATAATTTATTACTCAAAGATGATACATTTCTCTCATACTTTAATTCAGAGTTTAAGATATTTTTATCTATAACTCAGAATCTACAAACAATCCCTCACTTCTCTGGGAGACGACTAAAGCATACATCAGAGGCCTTGCCATTTCATACTTTGCAACCAAAAAAAGAAAGCAGTTAGAGAAAGAGAAACACCTGGAGTCAGAATTAAATACTGCCACTAGTAGCTACTTGAACGATCCCTCCCCAACTTTGTTAGAAAAAATAAGTGCTGTGCGAACCTCTTTAAATTCATTGCTAACTTATCAGTCTCATTCAAATATATGTTATTCAAAGCAAAAATTATATGAATGGGGTAATAAACCTAGTAAATATCTAGCATATTTAACAAAGTCCAATTCTGACTCACAATTTATTACTTCTATAGTAGACCCCATGGGAGTGCGTTATTTTGATCCTATTATTATTAACAATATTTTTAAACAGTTCTACTCTGTTCTTTATCAGTCTCATCATTCTTCCCAAAAACATGACTACATGATATCTTTCTTTGACTGCCTAACCCTCCCTGTCGTTTCAGAAGAACAGAGGGAACTTCTCAATGCACCTATTTCAAGGGAGGAAGCTATAGTCGCACTCCATAGCTTGAAGTCTGGTAAATCTCCTGGGCCTGATGGCCTTGCATGCGAATTCTATAAAGAATTTGAGTATGTGCTTCTAGACCCTCTTTTAGCTATGCTCAATCATTCATTCTTGACTGACAGGTTACCCCCCTCGCTCCGCGAAGCAAATATTTCTCTCATTTTAAAAAAAGGCAAGGACCCAGAAAATTGTGGCTCCTATAGGCCAATTGCTTTACTTAATTCAGATTTAAAATTGTTATCTAAAATTTTAGCGTTAAGATTGGAAAAGGTTCTGCCATATATCATTCATGAAGACCAGACAGGGTTTATTAAAGGCAGAAGCTCCACCCATAATGTCAGGAGGCTTTTAAACATTATTGAGCTTTCCCATAACCTCAGTACTAGCTCTTGTATTTTATCCCTAGATGCGGAAAAAGCTTTCGATTCTGTGGAGTGGCCGTATCTGTTTTACACACTGGAAAAATTTGGCATTGGTGAATATTTCATTAAGTGGGTGAGAATATTCTATAAAGATCCCCTTTCCGCGGTTATTACCAATGGTCATAGATCTGTTCATTTTTCCTTATCCCGGGGTACAAGACAGGGCTGTCCCCTCTCTCCATTGCTCTTTGCGATAGCAATGGAGCCATTTGCTCAGAGGATAAGAGAGAGTGCAGCTGTATCGGGGGTGTCTCTGGGGGGTAGGCGGCACAAAATCTCCTTATATGCAGATGACGTGTTACTCTTTCTTTCGGACCCCAAGACCTCTGTACCAGCGGTTGTTGACCTCATTCAGGAATTTGGACAATTTTCCGGGTACAAGATAAATTTTTCTAAATCAGTTGCCCCATTTATAGGGAATAAGAAATCCCAAAATCAACCTTCCTCTTTTCCTTTTAAATATTCCGAGGAAGGTTTTATTTATTTAGGTATTAATATAACCCCTACTTTTAGGAAATTATACAAAGCTAATTTTACACCAGTGCTCGAAAAAATCAGAGATGATTTGACCAGGTGGATGACTCTCCCTCTGTCTTGGCTGGGACGGGTTGCCATGATAAAGATGAATGTCCTACCTCGGTTACTATACCCTATGCAGATGATTCCTATTTTACTGTCTAATAAGGTTATAAAAGAGCTTAATGGGTGGTTAAGTTCATTTATCTGGAGCAAAAGAAAACCCAGGTTTAAATTAATTATAAGCTTCAGCTCCCTGGTGCAAAGGGTGGTTTGGATCTCCCAAATTTTAAACTGTATCAGTTGGCTTGCCAGCTTCGATTCATTGTTGAGTGGCTTAATGAAGATCCTAAATCAGTTTGGCTTGATCTTGAATCTTCACAGTCTAAATGCCCTTTGCAAAACTTACTATTTATCCGTGATTCTAAGCTGAGGAGAGCTATGTGTGATAACCCTTTAGTATGTAATACTCTTAAGGCATGGCGTGCTATTCAAAGATTAGAAGACAAGATCGACACAACCTCTCCTCTGTTGCCAATCCTGAACAATCCAGAGTTTCTGCCAAGTACTATGGACCTTGGTTTTAACCTTTGGCTGGCTAATGGTATACGTAGGATTTGTGATTTATTTTGAGGAGGGATCACTATTGTCTTTCGATATTTTAGCCTCAAAATATAATTTACCTAGGCAACATTTTTTTAGATTCTTGCAAATTAGAGATTACATATTCAAAAATACTACACTCACTTCCAAATATTCACTTTCAGTAATTGAGAGGATGCTTTTAAACCCTCCTACAAAAAAGTTGATTTCCTTCTTCTATAAAGCCCTGTGCTCCTATTCTACAGTTAATACCTCGCACCTCAGATTAACATGGGAAAGAGATCTTGGGGTGGTTATCTCGGAGAATGATTGGGAGATGGTTTGGTCTCTAGCCAATAGGCTTTCAGTTTGCAATAGAGTAAGAGCCATTCAGCTTAGGATTCTCCACAGAATACACATTACGCCTCTTCTAAGACACAAGTTCAACTCCGCTCACTCACCACTCTGCCCCAAATGTAAATCTAACATAGGAGATTATATTCACTGTGTATGGGATTGTCATGTTATCCAGACCTACTGGTACAGAATCATAGCTCAATTGAATAATATCTTAGGTTTGGCCTTGGATCCTGACCCTTTGTCTCTTCTCCTGGGTTTCCCATGTAAGCTTATTTCTAATAAGCATAAAAGACGTCTTTTTGACCTGTTAACTTTTGCTGCCAGGAAGAATTTACTTTTGTCGTGGATCAGCGATAAACCCCCCTCTATAAAGGGATGGCATTCAGTTATTAGAGAGACTATTCCTCTGGAACTCCTAACATCTTTTATTCACTCTACGACTGATACTTTTACTCGCACTTGGACACCTTATTTGGACAGCATAAATGCCTCTATTTCTGATATTCTGAGGTTTGGTATGATATAGTGCCTTCAGATGATCTATTACTCTTCTGGTCCTGTTGCACATTTCTGTTCACTGTAGAATGCCTTGTTATGTTATGTATACTTTTGTGTTTATATTTGTTGTATGTCGGGCGATTTGTTACTTTGTTTTGTGTTTGTTTAATAAAAAAATAAAAATAAAAAATAAAAAAAAACCATCATTTGTGGTCATATAAATAAAATAAATACATGATTATAAACTATAGAGGGTCTTCTTTTTTGTGTACACTCACATTAACATCAAAACCTTGTTTTTATTTTTAAATAAAGAAAATAAACAGGGTGCGCTTTCAGCTCACTCTGTCTCCGCAAAAATCTTTCTGAAACAAGTCTGGAAAACTGAAACTCAGCTAATACTTATCACACAACCATGAAACATGCATCTAAAGAAAGCTTTAAATTTCTACTTTTAAATAAAACAATTCACATTCAAAACAAATATTCTCCTGCAATGTAATCTGTATGAAACTAAAGAGAAATGGAGTTTCTCCCATCTCATCTAATTATCTGTAATGAGTTCACACCCACTCGCAGAGCGCGCTATTCATAAGATAATGTGCTGAGGTGATCTATGCAAAATAAGGTAAACGCCCCCTGAAATGCCTTCAAACCAGAAAGTTTCATTCATTCACTTTCCTGCGCCATTGGAAGATGACACGATTCACTGGTGAGGAAGCCCTTCAGCTAGTCCTGGATAGTGATGAATAGTTAAAATTTTCCTCAGAAGAAGAGCGGTACGAACGTTTGTATTTTGAGCGACGAACGTTGAGCAACTTGATCCAGCCGTGGATAATATTTCGGATGAGTAAGTCTTTTTAAATTTACTTGCATTAGTTGACAAGCTATTTTATATAAACATAGGCTACATATTTTACTGGTTGGACCATTTCCATACTTGTCATTCAGAGTAATGTATATTTAAATGGTCTAGGCTATGGTTTTGGCTCACTCCTTAGCTGTGTCCCAATGTGAAGGCTGCATCCTCCGAAGGCCGTATTTGAAGGCCGGATGGCTGTATTTGAAGGCCGATTGCGTCACCCCGGCGCGACGAAGGACGTCCCAATTCAAAGGCTGCATCCTTGGAAGGTCGCATTTGAAGGACGATTGCGTCACCGCGGCGCGATGAAGGCTGTCCCAATTCAATTCTGCATCCTTCGAAGGCCGTATTCGAAGGCTGGTTGCGCCACCGCGCCGCGACAAAGACTACTCTGATTCAAAAGCGATGCCAAATGCACCCTTCGTTTCCCCGTGAAAGGAAGGATACATAAATGGACACCTAGTGGCCTATCCTACCCTATTCTACCCCATAAGTCATTGCGCGCCGTTGACTACAGCATCTATTTATTTATTTTTAAAGGCGGCCAAGACTAGAGATCGGTGGTGGACAGCAAATTCACATTTAAATGTAAGTATTATGTTTTCATTTACTCAAATAGCTAGCGAAACCAGAGTTAAATTTTCTTAGAAACTTCTTCTTAACTTCTTCGTCACCATTGCGTGGCTTCATTTATTAGGTAGTTTTAGGCAAAACTTGTGGTAATAACGTTATTAGTTTAACGACCTATTTGTAATATTTGCACTTGTGTATTATAAGAAATATCACTCACCCAATAAAGCCCAAAACAATAAGAAAAGCTGTAGATAAGGCAATGGGATTTCACTTTTATGTGTTTTTGTAGTGCTGTCATGCAAGCTATGTGGTTTTAACCAAATTTTAGTATAGAGAAATATGATTTCTTAAGTATTTTGTATGTATGTCTTGATGTGTTATATTTTGCAGTGTTAACAATGCATTTAAGATTACTCCCCTGTGTTAAGTACCCTTTTCTGCTTTTTTAGAACAATTCAGGAAAAAATGGGTCTGGGGAAGGTAACTCCCATACAGGCAATAATAATTATATATACATAATCATATATTACACACATATATATATATAAAAGAAAATTAATACACACATCTTTGCTGACATGTATTGTGCTGTTGTTGTTAACAAGCCATGGTTCATTTACTCTGCCCTTAGGATTGCACGTGTCCTGGGACAGGAGAGGGTGTGAGTGGGAAACCCACTGCTGAAACTTGGCCCTGGTTTGTCCTCATGGATGAGGTGTTGGGACAGAGGCATTGCACCAACCCCCCTGTCCTCATGGCCTCAATCCCTGAGGACACACCAGGGCCGAGTTCAGTAGTGGGTACCCACGGTGAGGAGGAGCCAGAGGCAGCAGCACCAGCACCAACAGGAGCACCAGCACCAGCACGAAGGCGGCGAGACAGGACGAGTTTTTGGACTTGATCAGAGAAGAAATGCAACTAGAGATGGAGACAGGCGAGGAGAGCACAGTAGAGTAGGGAGATGATGGACAGGCTGTTTTCTCTTCTTGAGAGAATGATTGAAAATATATATATATTTTCTACATATTCTTGTTGAACTTTTTTTCACTTTTATTTTTTAAAAGAAAAAATATGTACATTTATGTTTATGCAACTTTAAATGTATAAATAAAAGAGAATGAATTGTTTCTGGACATTGTTTATTTTTGTAATGACAGTCATACTTTCTACATGAAACAAATTCTATACCTTTTTATTTTTTCAAATAAAATTGGTAAATGAAAATTTGTTCTATAGGCTACATTAAAGTACTTTTTCGAACTATTTACAAAATATGTTAAACATATCAAAATCAACATATACATTTAAATTTACAATACATAAAATAAGAAAAAAATGATGTAGACTCTTATTGAGCTGAGCTGCTGGACCGGGGATGGGCTGCCCCTTGTAATGCCTCCTGCTGGTGGGACATCATCTGGGATGGTCTCCAGAGTGTTTAAGTGCATATTTCCACTATCCACTAAGTTGTCTACCAACAGGTTTGCAGGGCTGATTCAATCGACGGCTTTCTGAAAAAAGTACTTTTAATAACTACTACATTTATATTAGGCTACTACTGCATTACTGCGTAGGCTATGTTGCATTTTACTTCTGTATATTTTCAACATACAGTAATATCTGGTTGTTACTTTATATACTGTAGTGGATTTTTTCCCTAAACCCGACTATCGAAAATAAAACTGTTGCGTCTACTCATCGACACAGAGCGTCTACAATCGACACTTAATAAATAAAACTGTTGCGTCTACTCATCGACACAAAGCGTCTACAAATCGACACTTAAAAGGACACTAGGTAACTTTTTAACCTTAACTGAACAGCTTCGGAGTCAGTGGAATGGTTATATTATTTATTTCGGGTTGAATGGTGGTGGTTTCGCACCCCCCTGGTGCCCGAGAGCGGAAAAAACTCACTTGCAACTTTGGGACGCGGGTCGGTGTCAGGAAGTATCGCGTGATATCAGGTCTCGCGATGTAACGAATTGCTTGATGGCACTGCACACGTACACGCCCCTATTCAAGCACCGGCGGGCTAGCTATAAGCAAAGGGCAACGATAGATTGAGTTATGGCTGAGCCTGTAAAAAAGAAGCAGAAAGCTAGGAAATCTTTGTCGGAGGACCAACGAAAGAGGAAACGGGAGACTGACCGAGCAAGAAGTCAGACTCGAGTAAATATATCGGACCGGCTTTTTCAGAATGGTGAGAACTGAGAGAAACAGAAGCCTGCAAAACGGATGCTGACCTGGCTGCTGTTGCACTTGTAAGTATCTTTGGAATAAACTGTGTTTAATATTTAAATTTCAAGTAATTGCGACCTCAGGATGTTTGCTATTGTCTGTAAAGGTTTTTATTATGATCGCTGTCTGTTAGGGGTTTACTAGTACGCTAGATACTATAACTTTGATGTTAGCATTGTCATAGCAAACACGTTTGATTTCTGTAGTTGTTTGGCAGTTCCTCTGTCGGTTTTATTTGTGTAACTTACACTTTTATTTTATGTCACTAAGTCAACGCGTCTGATTGTAGGCAATATCAGACGCGCAAAATGTTGCACATATCATGATCGAGCTAGAAAAAACGTTCTGATGTTTTCTTAGACAAGCAAAGGTAAACCATCATTGATTCTACCATATGAACTTATAGACCTTGCTAATATAACTTTAGACAAATATTAGCCTCCGATATATATATATATATTTTTTTTATGCTCATGCCCATTCTCCCAAAAACAAACAAACAAACAAACACGAAAGCAGTAGTTCGCCTCGTTCATATCGTTCGTTCCCGGTAAAAATACTAGTATGCATGACAACACAATAAATAAAAAAATCGCCATCAGTTGGAAAGAAAGTATTGCTTTTCTTGCCTCGGTAGACATAACTGGTTTTGAAATAGCCGGTTCCTCTGCTCAGCTAGGTTGACAGCTGATCAGCTGGGTTGCTCGTGGCGAGGGGGGAGGGACAACAGTTCGTTTTTACGACAGAGTGTTTGAAAGCATTATACTACCAGACACTAGGGGGAGCTCGTAGAGAAAAAACACTCAGACTTGCATATTGCCCCTTTAATAACCTTTATACTCAAGCTCTTTGCGTCTTCAGTCGACAACTGGCCGAGTCTCTTACCCTAATGCCTGGCTCACACTACAGGAGTTTTAGGCCGATTTATGCCCGATTTACCCCTCCCGAGAATCTGAGAAAAAATCTTGTCGAGGACCTCGATCGGTTCCGATGTTCGGCGCAGATTATCTGGTAATGTGAGGCGTTCACAGATCGAATCTTGCCCCTCCCGATCTGCTCTCACACAAATCGGGCTCGCCCCGATCATATCAAACATGTTTGATATTTATCGGGATGAGCAAGATTGTGATTACGTCAGTGCTGTCAAAAAGACAGCAGGGCTGTCGTGCTGAAGGAATTTCCCTTGAGATAATTTTAAATGACTCAACTCGATATGCGTTTTTATCTCCATTTATTTATTGCTAAATAAATAAGTATTACGCTGTGGTCAGCAGGCACAAACGTTACATGTTCAGTAATGAAACCGAAACTAAAAAGCGCGTTAAAAAGCGCGTGGATTTCAAAATCAATGCACGCATCACCGGATTTAAAAATGCACATCTAGCTTGTTGCACGCACACATATTATGCCGAAATAACGATAAGTATATTATGTTAACATTATTAGCCTAATAATAATAAATCTTTAATTAATATTTGATTGAATGCTGAATGTTGTGCTTGGTCAATTTAATAAAACGAATAGGCTACTTTAATTGTGACAATTAAAATGATTGAATATTAAATATTAAGTGGACAATTTTTGCAATAGTATTTATATGCCATCTAGCACCCCCTCTTAAAAAAATATCTCGCACCGCCCCTGGCCCACGTATTAAAAAAATGGTCGGGTTTAAATCGGGCTCGGGCTCATAATTACAGTTATGTTAATGTGTTGTGTTGTGTTGTGTTGTGTCGGGCCGGGCCGGGCCGGGCTCGGACACAACGTGCATGGGCTCGGGTAGGGGTCGGGCTTGATTTTTTTGGGCCCGATCTAAGCTCTTAACTCAAAGTACCGGTAGGTTCAAAGTCTCTGTGCGTGTGTATGTGCGTGCATGCGTGTGTGTCTCATGGCAATGCATATCCCATATGTTTCCATGTTTTTACACTTCAGATCTGCTGCGTGAGATCACGTGAGACGCTTCCTCTGGCACGATAATCTTAATAACATTTTGTAGTGTGTGGTGCACCGCGATTTTCAAACCTTGTAGTGTGAGCATGTTTAAGATTTGGGGGAAGAAAATCTGCAAAGATTCTCCTTAAGTGTGTGCTTCAACCAGATTTCAAAATCGGTTAGGATTTTAAAACTCCTGTAGTGTGAGCCAGGCATAACTTACTTGCTTCCCTAAACTGACCGGCTGCGCAGCAGAAATTAACAGACAGACATCAGCAAATGTCCTCTAAATGCTTTATTAACGGCCGGGAGAGTCTTCGAGCAGTTCTCAGAGAAACTCTCCCAAGAAGAATCAAGGCCGGAGGATCTCAGACAAATTCCATTGAGAAATCCCCCCGTAAAACACATATACAACAGTTTTTATAGTATAGAGGTATGGCATAAATGTCAGGCTGCATTACATAATTTCCCCACTATTTGATTGGTTCTTCATATGCAAACCCCTCTGTTACTAGGTAAAGCAAACTTTGTTTTAATGATGACTTCATTTGTTAATTAAAGATTCTAACAGACTGTCTAGTTTCATTTCCCAAACTAAGTTATTAATACATACATACGCACACAGTCAAAGACGCAAGTTTTCCATTGGTTTTGTACAGTACATCCTGTTCCATTAATGTTAGAAACATGGTTAGTTTAATATACAGTTTAAAATTTCCACGACAATACTTTTGTGTTGTTTAATGTAAAATCATATTGTGATCTGAGGGAAAAAAGTACTTCAGTAGGTAACTTCACATTTGTAAGCGAAATATGCAGTTCCGAAAATTAAAGTAACAAAATGTAGGCTTATTGTCACAATATTAACAAATTGTTGCTAACTACAGTTGCGTAAGTCGCCTATCAAAGGGCGCATCTGACGCGTTCGGACTGGTCTAGCCTACGAAGGATTGTTCTTGTCGCCTGGCAACCGTGACAGCTGCAGATGACGAGCGGGAGAAATACTGGACTTTTTATATTCAATTGGGTTTTATATTCAAACAGGGATAAACCAAAAATACATGACCTGGCAGCGCCGGGGCTAAAAAATCCTCACCATGTCCTCCAGTAAAGTAAAAAAACATAAAAATGACAATAGCCAATTCTGGCTCCATAGCTGTTTACTCAGTTTTATCAAATGAATTATCAGGATGGCAGCAGTCCTCTCGCACCATTGCTTGGCGCCAGGAGCGGTGATCGGGAACACCTGGTTGCACAATTAGGAAATCCTACGAAGGCTACATGGTGCGTCCTTCGAAGGATGCAGCCTTCACATTGGGACACAGCTCTTGAGTTTTTCAAGCAGGAAGAGGAGGGCGGGTCCACATTCTTCATGTAGCCAATCAAATGAGCCTCTCGATTTACTCTCATCTGATTGGTTCAATAAACACGGCAGTCGCCATAACACATCTTTATCTTCATTTGGCTCAGCATCGGTCTCGTTGCCAAAATGGCACTTTTAATGTACAAATCGGGTTATTTCAGGAACCTTTTGCCAAGTCATTTAGATATTTGCAACAGTTTATTTATTTTTTCATTTCACCTTCATACTGGACTATATTAAAGCCCATGTTGCAGGTTAACCCTCTGAGGTCGACAAACGCGCCGGCTCGTTTTGCTGGATTTTCTTCACATAGTAGCACAATAAACTTAAATTTCTCCGTCATTCATGGTCATAAAGAAAAAAGAAATATGAAAAAAAGAATCTGTGATTTTTCTACTTTTGTATGTGTCTACTTACAATCGAATCAAAACATTGTGCTTTTGTAAAATAAAGAAAATAAACAGGGTGTGCTTTCTGCCTCTCCATCGCTGTGAACTTTTTTTTCTTGAGCACGTCTATAAACTGAAACAAAACTCAGCGAATACTTGTCACACATTTATGAGCCATATACCTTAATAAACATTTAAGTGTGTACTCTTAAATGATCGGATTCAAATTGAAAACAAATATTCTCTGCTTAAGTAATTTGTATAAAACCAACAAGATGTTCAGCTTCTCACGCGCTTGCTATTTTTTTTTTTAATTTGACCACGCCCACGCACGCAAAAGAGATTCACATGCAAATCTCCACATGGTACGCGAACGCGCTCATTAGCCTACCTCAAAAAAAAACAAAACACCACACTTCATCAGTCTCTGCTTTTCGTCGAGTTTGAAAGACGTGCCGTGAGCTTATTACATTGGATTAAATTGTCTCTGATTTACCTCAGAAGAAGAAGAACACGATTTGAAGACAAGAAAGATGTAAGGTAAGAAATTCTTAATTATTAGTTCATGTTGTTGCATAAACTTCACATTGCAGTCGAACTGTTGCTAGATATATGGTGAATATTATAATATTTGGACCTGTGTTTACTGTTACTGTGTTTGTGGATATCTGCAAAAACGTAGATATGTATAATATAGTAACCATAATGTTTCATGTTTTGAAGCGAGCTCTGGTTTTGGATTTATCACGATTGCGTTTGAAACGATCGTGTTTGAAAAGCAAAACGCACCAAACAAAGGCTTCATGTTTTTACTATTATCTCATTCCATATCATCATAACGAATGGAAACATTTGAAGTAACATATGATAATCAATATATTTTTCTCTAGCGTAGTTGTAACTGAAATCTTTTGGAATATTTATATGCTGCTATAGGTTATTGTTATTATTATTTTATGCAGCGCTGTGCATAGCCTATGCTTACAAGGCACAACAAACCTGGTGTTCATTATATTGTATATTGTTGGAAACATTTGTATTCTGTGAATTTTAAAAAGCAATTTTAACCATAAAAATCTAAAATTTATTCCCAATAAATTTTAGAACTTTATTCCCTATAGTTTCTCTTCATATATGTATGCTCACTTTTTTTTTCTTTCAGGGCCCAGATGCCACTGAGTCTTGCTGACTTCAACATTCACATGAGTCTCTGTAACATGGTAAAATGAAAATCAAACACCTTGGAAATGAAAGGTATGTACAATGTTTTTAGGAATGGCACAAAGGTCTCTGTCTTTGGATGATTGTTTTCAATAGTGTGATTTTTTTGTCATTTGTTTTGTATCTTTGGATTATGTTGTGTTGTAAATAAATCCAAACAGTCAAAAAGTCATATCTCCTCATTCTTTGTGCAAGGTTGCTCAGAATGATAGGGCCTGATAGCTCCTAAAATAGGGCCATTAAGGAGTGTCTTTGTCTTTCTCAGGTGTGAAAAGCTTACATATTAATGAGATCCACCCCTCCCGCATAAAGCTTTTTCACACAAAACACGTCTTAGAAATTTTAAATCAATATATTGTCTTCTCTGAATGAGCAGTCAGGGTGATTTTCACATAGTGTTGGAGCAAATATTCTAGGCTACGTGATACAATCAATTCAAATTCAAAAGTCTTGTTAAGAAATAATCAGTAAGAGTTTCATGACCTTATTTCAGTGACAATTTTTTTTTTGTATTTTCACAAACCACACATGAATGTCATTATCTCAAAACTACAAACTTTTTCATACATACTGCTGATATATTATTGTAGCAGAGTTTGTGCTGAATACAGTGTAATCAGACTTTAGCCATGAAAATGTCACAAGTAACAGAAATAAGCACAAATGTCAGAGCATGTCAGAACACCTCCAGGACCCAGAAAACACCTCAGACCCCAGAGGGTTAACCACCACTGTTGCTTAATGGGTACATAAATCACTCAAGATATGTATATCATTTTTAAAATGTCTCAAAAATGGTCTTAAAGACTAGCCTGGGTTTCCCCATACTGCCTTAAGCAGCGCATTTTTATTCACGCTGCAAGGTAGTCTGGCTACCATGGGCTAATTTTTCCCCTGAAATAGGGAACCAATCACAGAACGGAGAGGGAGCAGCAAGACGATGACGAAGTATATGCGACACACCGAAGCAGTTTGTTTATCTATGGATCCAACATGACAGACGTAAAAATATATGCATATTTAGTTTAGCAAGCAAACACATCTACAAAAATATGCCTGTATTTCAAGTTGATAAAATAATTTAAAATCCACATCAGTTTATTTGTGCCGACGCGCCACGCCCTCCCAGGATCTATAATGTTACCTAGGCTACTTCCACTTTTAAAAATTCATCATAACCGCGCGCCTGATCTGCTTGCAGTCGTCGAGATAGATGCTGAGGAGTTGAAGAAAAGAATAGCTAGTGGAGATTGTAAAGTTGTCGACAATACGTCATCAAAAATCAAGTCCAGTGTGTGGGAGAAATTTGGAGTTATCTGAAGAAAATATTGTAAAAAGCTTTGCTGCAAACATTTTCGTGTTGGATAGCCGCAAATGTGGAACTTCATCCCTGAGGAAGCACGCAGATAACTGGTAACAAAGCCGTTCTATCGAGCTGTATTTTTCATATTTAACACTGTTAGTATGTGTGGTGTGCAGGGCGTGTTTGAACCCAAAATTGTCAGATGTAGGCTAGACGAAATTGCGTGGCATAGTGGTGTAGCCGCGTCTGTTCGATTTGTGTGGTAACGTTAGCCATGCTCTTCATGTATCGGCCTTTTGACAGCTTCGGCTGAAGTTGTCCTTGTGTTAATTGTCGTGTAATAACTTCTGTATGACCTGGCAATAAACATTTTTGTAAGTGTGTCTATAATGTGATAGTCTAAACTGATTTTATTTCGGGTGCGGGTCGGGTGTCGGTTCTATTTTAAGCGGGTCGGTGCAGATTTTTATTAGTGCTGCTGTTGGAAAACAGGTCGGGTGCGGATTTACAAAATCGGACCCGTGCAGGACTCTCTGGTGTACACATAAATCTCTGACCCATCGTCGTCTTCGTTGAATATCTGTCGCTCTACATACGTCATCTGGTATAATTTGAAACGATTGGCTATGAGCTACGTACAGGCGCATTTGATAGACATTTGTAGCGCCCAATAAACGGCTCTGGGCATTCGTAAACCACGCCTCAAATACGAGAAAATGAACATGTAGTTTCCAGACCACGTCTCAAAGAGAAAGTGGTCTGACGTTAGCCAGGCTACTTAAAGACCAGTTTTTTACGCTTTTGGTATTAACGTTTTTTTCCCCCGCAATTCGGCGATGACGTCACGTTGGGGAGAAGTGGAGGAAAGGTAGCCTCAGCCTAGTATTATGGTGCGTTCAAGCCATCTCGTATAGATCGTATTTACGAGTTGAACGCACTTGAACGCCACCACAATGTCGTAAATACTTAATAATTAAATGCATGGTCCGAGGAGAATGAGTGGAGATTTGGTGAAGTGTCCTGGTTAGTTGCTAGCAACGCAGCAATGAGCACTGGAGCTAGTCTACGAGCAGCAGTGCACAATAACAACACTTTTTTTTTTTTACTGTCTTTGAATAGCACTTTTTAACCCCCGAAGGTAAATCAGTTGTGTTGGCTCCAGCTAGTCGGCAACAAATGGTCTTTCGCGACACTTTATTGCACCTTGGAGGATAAACAGTCAACACATTCCCTTAACTTTGCAAAGTTCTGCATTCCAAATCCCCTTCCCCTCTCTGGACCACAGAGAGATAACAAAACTTTCTATGTGACACACACACACACACACACACACACACACACACACACACACACACACACACACACACACACAAACAAACATCCTCTGTGTGTTATTCAGGATAGAAATATAGTTTTAATGTATGTAACTCAGATTTGGGTTTGACCTTCCTGTATGCATGTTTTATTAATTTGTTTGATCATATAATTATGATTTTCTAGTGTTGAGCTCTGAAATGTATTTGTGAAGAATGTTTCTCCAGGGGAATTGCCTTCCCCCCACTCACTTTGTTTTATTGCCTAACGGAATGTCAAGCAACGGAGCTTTTAGGAGTGGAGCAGGATTAAAGTGTTAATCTTTCCTCCTACTTAAATCCTACATTGTCTATATGTATAACCACTAAAGAAATGTAAACATGGATGTAATTTCCCATCTCATAATTTTTCTTTTACGTGGTGTAGTTTGTGTATCCTGGTAAACTTTGGTAATAAGGTTAGACAAATCAGGTGTGTACCGTGTTTAGTTCCTTAAGTTTCATCTTCATTTGTAGCCTAGGGTACAACACATTTTGGGTAAACCTTATTTCTAGCCATGGTAACTTTAAAATGTTTGTAATTACGCATATCTTATGTAACTTGGTGTTCCTAAAATCTTCCTATGACAAGTTTCATATCTCTGAAATTCTCTCAATCTAACGGAGTCGAATTCCGATAGCAGAATGAAGTAATATGCATTATTTTACACTTTTTCATATTTTGGGAGCCGAACAGCTCAAAGCCCATCTCCTCATGACTCATTCGAGTGGGCGTTGCCCCAAAGACAAAGAATCTTCTTCCCGCTCTGCAATCTCTGAAGGTGATTGGTTGTTCGTGCGAACAGAAGCGTCAACCCATATTTTCCATAAAAGACCGACTCAGGAAATCTCCGTGAGCACTTTTACGAACCCGCTTCATCAGCGAGAAGACCCATATGGCTCCTGTTTAGGGAGCATTCATTCACTGTTTTCGTGAATGAATTTCTCTTTTATTTTCTTAAGTCTTTTCTTTATTTTCGTCTTTGTTTAGACTCTAGCATTCGTTCAGTGAAGCTTCAACTAAAAAGAGACTTAAATCTCCCGCGGTGCGCGCTCCTCATCCTCAAGGACGTGCACGAGCACTGAAAGAATTCCTGGCTCCATGGCTAGGGAATCATCAACTCAGTTTTATTTTCTTTACTAAGTTTTATTTTCATATTCGTTCTCCCTCCACAAAGGGAGATGAACTCTGAATCATGTCTCTGGCAACTTCACATTCGGTGAACCTTTAAACTTCGCGCGAGTCTGGCTCGCCCCAAAGACACGAGGAAACATGCCCAGCTCTTAAGGAGCTTCTTCTTCTTCAGCAAATACAAAGAGAACCATACGCAAGTATTTTGATTTGTGATTTGATGATTCTGATTTCTTGTTGTCTCTCAAGGTTACTGCCTGTGATTTTGCCTAACTGTGATCTTTCTTTGATCGCACATGTTTAGTTTCACTTTCTCTCAACTCTCTCATTGTCAGAACTCTCTTTCATCCACTCCCTCATTATCGTTATTCGCTTAGTCTTGTATTTTGTTTACGTGTCCTGTACATACATATTTACTCGTGTAAACTGTAGTATTTTTGTATTCATTAGGTCAATGTATTAGTCAAATTATTAAAATTCTATATACTTGAGTGATTCTGTCTGCCTGCTCATAACTAAAGTCAATGAGATGTTTTCGATCTTAAAGGGATACTTCACCTCTGGGAAGATGAATGTGTATTTAAAATAGGCAATTTAAGTAGAAGAAATGTGAAGAAATTTTTTAATTTGGAGCTTTCTAGACTGAGAAAAGCCAGAAAATGTATTTTTGGCTTATGTGGATAAAAGACAACAACTCCCAGAATGCACTTGCTTCGCTGCCTTAGGAGGCCACGCCTACCGGTAAGGCAGCGCAGTTGAAAACAAAAAGGCTAGCCTACGTGATGAGTTTGCCAGGGATTTAGAGTTCGCCCAAAATGTCCGGGATTCGGCTTTTGCGTTCTACAGTCGCCATCCATTCATTATGTTTACTGTGGCGAGCAGGACGAGGCTGACGGCCGCATAGAAAGGCGCGAGGCCGGTGGCGTCATTACATACTGAGACGCGCCGGGTCTCGCATCGCTCACGGAGGAGCAGGAATTTTCTTAGCAATGATAAAACGCACATCAACCGATCACTTGTTTAGCGTTCATGTAAACACTACATTCAGATTCACCAATCGGAATGAATTCAGTTAGATTGAAACAAGAGGTGTGTATGTAAACAATGAATGGCGACCGCAGAACGCAAAAGCTGAATCCCGGACATTTTGAACGATCTCGCTCGCCGGACAAGTCCGGGAAAAGGAGGATGTAACCCCTATTTACTCAGCTTTCTCCTACTATTCAGCTTTCTCCACAGAACAAGAGCCTGCTAGCTTAGCTTCCAAAGAAAGACGGCTGACACTGTGTGTACATTCTGTGAGTGAGATCCCACCCTCTATGGGCGGGTTGAAAACATGCGGAACAACGCCATCTACTGGCTGTAGTCTTTAGCCTCTGGCCAGAAAATCCTCCGATGACGCAAAATGACGATTTTTGCGTCATCGGAGGATTTTTTCCAGACAAAAAATACATAAATCTCTCGTCTCAGGGGGATATGAGGGGGGAAAGCATGGTAATTCGAAAATACTACAGGTTTTCTACTGATACAAAGCTTAATGCTAAATCCTGAAGTATCCCTTTAAGCTACAAAGCTGATTTGTTACTTTTAAGTAACCTAATCTTATAAGAACAGGAGAGTTGTTTTTATGGCCAGAAAATAGCTTTCTTCAAATTATAAGAAAGAGATCATTTTTGTTGAGAAATTGTTAAGTTAATCTTACGGCCGTTTTGCTGGACAAACAACCGTTTGATGATTATTCATTTCCATTAAGGGTTATCTCATAATCGATTTGAAATAGGTTTATTAGTATATGAATGATGAATTATAATTAGTTGTGATTGATTATTCAGATATACAAATCGATCTATTTTCAACTTCGAATAAATTAATGTAACTGTATTATGCAAAATATTAATCATATTCATGATTAATTGTTAAAATTCCTTATAAATCATTTGAGCTAATGTTAAATGTACTACTAATGCCAGTGCGGTTACAATATTAATGAAGTATAATCTGTACATAGTGTTAAACAAGACGCATACAACGTGTATAAACAATTTACCTCTTTTGGAGAAGGTTAAAAAAAATTATACCTTGTACTTACTATGATGGTTTCACCCAAGTGGGCAGGGCATTTAATATTAAAGTGCAGCTCGCTCTCACAACAAGATGAGGAAGTTGAGGAGTGCAATTTGAAGTACAATTGTGGAGTGTGAAAAACATTTTAGTAGAAAATAATTCAGCCAAGAGCTGATTGAAAATATTTTGTTTGAGGTTTTCTTTTCTTTTTTTTCTCTTACCTAAGTGAAACAGTTTTAATTTCCTGTTGAATAAGTAGAGCTGGTGTCTGTCAGTGAAGACGCTGCATGAGACTCAATCCTACATCTTTTGCTGAGATTCTTCTGGAAACTGGACTTTAGAGAAATGATGCTTATCTTTGGACTGATGCTGCTGCAAACTGGTGCATGTGAGTCAACTTTCAGCACAAAATGATCTTGAAATTTTAAAGTTTTATGTTTAAAGTAGCTTTAACCCAAATAAGCCAAAGTTTTATGTTTAAAGTAGCTTTAACCCAAATAAGCCAAGAACTGTTCAAATAAAGTCTCCTTTTACATGTTGTTGTTGTTGTTGTTGTTGTTGTAAGAGGCCTCTAATGCAGAAATAAATGGGCTTTTACATTTAAGTAAGGGTAATGCTGGAATATTGCAACATTGGGTTGATTGGGTAGCAGAATTTCAGTGATTTCACTGTCTGATTTATACCCCCCACTTTCCAGAACATTATCACCTGTCCCCTCAACAGTACACTGAACTGAGACATGTTGTGCTGGGAGAACTGATGAGCTAAAGCTGCTGATACTGAGCATGCATGTGTGAAGGAGCGGTACAGGTTTCAGACACAAGCCCAAATTCTTTTACTAATTTTGACTACGCCACACATGGGAATTTACCCAAGGGGAAATAGTGATGACACCTAAAGATTGCTATTACGTCACTCAAGTTTGATTCTCTTATATAAAAAGGTAGCCAGAAACCGTGGGTATCGTATAAAAATACAAATTTGTATCTTTGTATCCGCTCTTACTGCCATAGTAACCATGGCGACAGACGTGGACAACTGTTATGTCTAGTGGCACGTTCACGCTGTTTTTGTTTCGTTCAAACATTATGGTCCATGGCAAGCAGACTTTGGGACAAAAGGAAAACTAAAATGAGGATCAATATCAGCGTGGTGTTTTCAAGATGCCGAGAGCTCCACATCCACGACTAGGAGGTGGACATGATGCATTCAGACACGTCAATCACGCAGACAATCATGACAACTCTCTGGATATTTTTAGCATATGACAATGTTAATGTATTTGGTCTTGGCGGAATAGATCTGCTACACTGCTGCTGTCTGATGTTGTAGATTATAGCTGCTGTTGCTGCTGCAGAGCAAGTACAGGAACTTACTACTGCCAATATGCTGCTGTGAGTATGTAAGAAATACTGCTGCTGCACAAATAAAAAAAATATATATATATCAATTACCCATAGCAGATCTATACAGGTGCAGCTGGGGAAGGTGGAGGTGCTGCAAACTGTTAAAGTGAATGCTAACCAGCTATTTAAATGTTGAGCAGCGACCTCATTGGCTGCAGATGTGACATCAACCAATCAGCTTGTGCCAGTAGGTAATGCAGTAAATACCATCAGCCTGCACCATCTAGATTTTCATCACAGAACTAGGCATTTTATGTAATAACAAATAAAACTTACTGAAATATGCATAGTATACATAGGCGTGATTTGCTCGCTTTTTTTATCAGTTCAAAAGAGATTCATTTTGCTCTGTTGACTTTGATATTACAAACACGTTTCATACATCAATCGTTTCTGTTAAATGTGTATTATTTTTGTGTATACTCACAATAAAAACAAAGTGATGTGCTTTTTGCCAAATTAAGAAAAATAAACACGAAGCGAGTTCTGCCTTCTCTCTGTCAGTGAAGTCCATTCTGAAACGTGTCCGAAAATGAACAATAACTCAGCGAATACTCAGTCAAACAGACATACAGACACACAGGCATGAAGCTTGAATTCTCTTCTTTTAAATGAAGTAATTTATATAAAAAACAAATATTCTCAGTTCATGTAATCTGTAAGAAAAGAGCGAGATGTCAGTCGTTCTCATCTCATCTAATTACTTTAAATGTGACTCCGCCCACGGAGAGCGCGCGCTATTCAAACGCAAATGACTGAGGCAGTCCATGCAAACCTGTGAACGCCCCCAGCTCGAGAAAACACAAGTTTAATCAGATCATGGTACTTGTTTAACGTACACTGTCTCGCGGCGCAGTGAGGAATAATAGTAATGGAAAATGTATCTCAGAAGTGCTGGTATTTCGAGGAGCAACGCATCCTGAGAATACTGTAGTAAGTTTTTTTTCCTTCTCAAGTGAATCGCGTTTCTGTGAATGAATGAACGGCAGAGATGCACGCTGTTTACCACAACTCGCAAAAAGACAGTTTAAATTTGCTATACTGAGATGAGTAAAAATCGACTGAAATATGTTGAAATAAAATGTAGGCTATTTGTATAAGCAACATATTAAACTGCAAATTAACATTTATATGCCCTAATATTTCATAAAAACAACGTTACAGTCAGGCGTTTCTGTGTGTGAATGAATGTTTCGCTTTTAGCAAACTGTATTACTATACTGAGTAAAAATCGACTGAAATATGTTGAAATAAAATGTATTTGTAAAAGCAACGTATTAAACTGCAAATTAACATTTATATTTCTTATAATAAAAACGAAAGCCCTATGTTACAGACATATGAAAGACAACATTTCGTTGATTAGTTTTGGATAGATTATACATTTTTACTGTAAAATATCTGCCACCTCAAATAAGCTTTTGTTTGCCAATTTTTGCTCATATGTTAAATATAATATGTTTTGTCAAAAATAATCAAATAATCAATCAAATCCTTAACTTTGAAATATGTATGATAAAATGTATACTTTAGTTTTTACAAAGAAAGATTACACTTGAACTGTTGTTGTAATTGTAACCTTTTTAATAAAAAAATATATTTACAAGGTAGATGTAAACAAACTATTAAAAGGTAAATATAAGCCTCTTCTTTAAATAATTTTTATTGTGTTTCATTAGTGACAAATTTGGGGAGAGGATAAATATTCCAAAACTGAAAATACAGTATGAAAATGTTTTCCTTGGATATTATAGGCCTTAATTTGAGATGCTTCCAACTGTTGCTCTTGCATTCTTGTGACTCACACCTGAATGAATGGCTCATTAAGTATGCGGGCCCATTGTCTCCTCAGGTGCGAACCACTAAATATGCATGATGGTGTCATTGGATCGTTGACGCCCACTCGAATATTGCCTTTCCAAACAGAAAGTGCTTTGCAAAATTTAAATCAATGTATTGTTTTATGTGAATGATTAGGCAGGATGATTTTCACATCATTTTGAAGAAAAAACTTCAAAAGTCTTATTGACACATATTTATTATGTGTTTTGTGGCCTTATTTCAGAAACTCTAGTTTTTAGTTTTTTCAATAACCATGCATAAACATTGTTCTCTCAAAAATGCAGACATGTACATTCTTGTTGCTCACAGTAAATGTCAAACCCATGTATTTGTTGTGGTTTCATACACTTACTAGCATGCACTCTAGTAATAAATGATTATTGGCTTTGTCGCTCTTTTATGTTTAATGCACGCATTAAGGAGACAACGTAGCACCTCCTGTACAAATGTTTTGGGTAAATAATATTAAAGACACAAAACAAACATAGAGAAATTTATAAATAAGCAGACAAAAAAAACAAACAAACATTAATTCAATAATAATAATAATAATAAAACCGACAACCATTCAAATAAATAAAAAAATTAAGTGTGTCCTTAGCCATCACAATCATACAGTTATACATTCCCTTTTAATTGATTATTAAATTATTTTTAATTATTACATGCTAGTTTTCTATGGCAGAGTTCAAGATATATCTTTTCAGTAATACGTGAGCTGCCAGTTTGCTACATTTTAATTCTTGATTAAACAACAAGCACAAACTATTGAATTGAAATGAAATGAAATTAGTGGAGTAATGTAGGGAATAGTGAATGAGGGTATTGGGGGTGATTTCGAACACTACAGGTCTTGCTAGGCATACTAGAAACCTCCAGGTATGAGTGTTGAGGAAAGGTGGAGCTAAACTCTGCAGGCTGTGGCCCTCCAGCACTGAGTTTGGACACTCCTGAATTATTCAATCCACGTAAACATGTAAAACTAAAATTTCCTTTATCCATTTGGTTGGACTGCATGGATCATTTATTTTGCATTAGCATGCTTTGCATAGGACTGGATCAGGAGTGAACATGTTGAAATTATTGTGTGTGTAGTTAAGGGAAACACCTGTTAGTGTTTAATGTTCAGTAATGTTTGAAATGTTTTTGTGGTTTCCACCAGCTTGTGGTCTGGTTGTGGGTGAATACGTGAAACCATCCACCATAAGCAATTTCAAAGGAAATAGCTTAATTCTAAATGGAAACTACATGTTTCTTCACACAGTAAGAGCTTCTCTTAACAGCAGTAAGACGTAACTTCCCGTTTATTTGTTCATTGCATTTCCAAGTAAATTAGATACAGAAACTATAATGACTCACTGAATACTAATTTTAAAGTCCCCAGTTTTAATAAGCTTTAAGACAAACTATGTGTAAATTCATAAGTCGACAGCATTGCTGAGTATTTTCTCCTTAAAACTGCAGTGAGCCAAAGACAGTCTCAAAAACACGGTTTGAAATCGCTAGTGTTTCTGATGTAACAAACTATCTTGTAACCAATCAGATCAATGTGCAGGCAGGCTTTAGCATATCATTAACTACAGCCTGAAGCAGTGGAGTCTCAAGAGAAGCCAGGTTATCTCATTATATGTTGATATGAAAAATTAGGCACATTTCGCAATATAGTGGGTAAAGATGTATATTACCAGATATTACGATGTTATGATGAACTGTATGCCATTCTCCACTGACGTTCTGATTGTTCAATACATTTCTAAGGATGCTGATTGTTAGAAGGAAGCTGTGTGACTCTGAGGTGGCAAATGGGAACATGGTTTGTGCAATGTTAGCAACACATTATTAGCTGTTTGATAACACAGTCAAGCCAAAAGCTAATCATATTAATTATCGTTACGTTTCCGATGTAGTAGAAAGGGATACATAAAACCAAAATTACCATTCTGATACATCGTCTTGTAGACGAGCCTGTATAATTCACTCTTCCACTTCTTCTGAATCAGTTTCTGCCTCATATGACTGACTTAAACCAGTATTTCCACTTGCCATTGTGCAGCGTTTACTACAGTAAAGTTGAGCGAGTGCATCTTTGCTATGAGTGAGCAGAGGCTAATTTGCATATTCATAGAACCATGTAGCTAAATGAGGCAAGGGTGTAGAGTTACATTCAATCTATTTTAAGGCAATGTTGGAAATTTCAGAAGCGAAGACCAGAAGACTTGGTTGAATCTTCATCAGGATTATATGAAAATGCGCTGTTGGCTACAGCAGTCATCAAGTTTAAATATGGAAGCAATACACTGTAGTTTTATTCACATTTTAAGGGGCAGTCCTTACAAGTGAAGACAAAGCACTTGGGTGACGACTGTAAAAAAAAAAAAAGCATGCAAATTAAGTATCCAGGTATAGGAACTGTTACAGCAGCACTTATAGCTGCCGACGGCTTGGTTAAACAACGCACTTTTTACGCACATCAACAGTCTTGTAGTCCATTTCTTCTTTTCTGTTTCTTTATTTATCAAATGCAAACATTAAACATACTCTAGAATCGGTAAACATCCAACTTTGTGTGTGATAAAAACGGTATGCGTTCCCCCACCAAGCCCAACTAACTCCACGTGTAAAACACCGGTTTAAAAACACTCTGTGCACATACTGCCCCCACCTGGTGACAGCCCGAAATACATATACATTGATACTGGCTCCAACAGGAACTGTTGTGGTTTCAATCTTTTTGGGAAATCACTTCTCAGAGATCTTTGATGCCAGAAATATTTGACTTTATTTCACAAACAAAGCCTGAACGGCCTCTGCAGAAAGGCGCTCCCGATCAGTGGCAAGCTTCTCACATATACAGGTGCTGGTCATAAAATTAGAATAAATCAAAAAGTTGATTTATTTCAAGAATTCAATTTAACAGGTGAAACTAATATATTATATAGACTCATTACATGCAAAGTGAGATATTTCAAGCCTTTATTTGTTATCATTTTGATGATTATGGCTTACAGATTGTGAAAACCACAAAATCAAAATCTCAGAAAATTAGAACATTACATGAAATTACACAGTAATTACACAGTAATACCATGGTCATTGAACCAGGTTTTGGTTCTTTTGGCAGTGTGGGCAGGTGCAAATCCTGCTGGAAAATGAAGTCAGCATCTCCATAAAGCTTGTCTGCTGAAGGAAGCATGAAGTGCTCTGGAAATGTCCTGGTAGACGGCTGCGTTGAGTGGACAGCACAGTGGACCAACACCAGCCGATGACATGGCTCCCCAAACAAAACACAGACTGTGGAAACTTCACACTGGACTTCAAGCATCTTGGATTGTGTGCCTCTCCATTCTTCCTCCAGACTATGGGACCTTGGTTTCCAAATGCGATGCAATATTTGCTCTCATCAGAAAAGAGGACTTTGGTCCACTGTGCTTTATTAAATCCAGTCAACGCAGCCGTCTACCAGGACATTTCCAGAGCACTTCATGCTTCCTTCATTCTCCAGCAGGATTTGCACCTGCCCACACTGCCAACAGAACCAAAACCTGGTTCAATGACCATGGTTTTACTGTGTAATTACTGTGTGATTTCATGTAATATTCTAATTTTCTGGGATTTTGATTTTGTGGGTTTCATGAGCTGTAAGCCATAATCATCAAAATTATAACAAATAAAGGCTTGAAATATCTCACTTTGCATGTAATGGTCTATATAATATTAGTTTCACCTGTTAAGTTGAATTCTTGAAATAAATCAACTTTTTGATGATATTCTAATTTTATGACCAGCACCTGTATATCTACATCCCTTCCAAAAATGGTAATACATTCTGAAGATATTTTGAGAACTATTTTGTACCATGTGACATTACTGAAATAGAATTCTCTGTTGCATCAACATTCCGACCGTTCAGGCTTCAAAGTCAAACGAATGTTAACTTGTTATGTCAAAACGTAAGATCAGCCGATCTTAAACAGATTCTTAAATTTGTAATCCCACAGCATGAACTTTTTTTTTTTTTTTTTTTATAGGATAAATATTTTTTCAATGTAATTTTGGTGAACCATTTGCCTTGTCCAAATACTAATTTACAGAGCTTTTATTTATTATACTGTATGTTCAATACTTTGCATTTTAAAATAAACTTCTACATGTATGTTCAGTCGTCACTATGTAACTAACAGAAGACAAATTTAAAATTGTGTTACTTCTAACAAAGTGATAAAAACAGTTGCAAATGTTGTACAAAATAGGCCTACACATACCATACTCATCTTTGCACCAATAAAATGTGCAACACTTTATGTTTTTACTAACAAATTATCTGTATGTATCTATTTAATTTAAAGGGCAGTGGAATGTTTTTCTCGACATCTCGTGATTTCGGGGCACATGAGGTTCCCGAACGTAATGCATGATGGGATACACTTAGCTCTGAAGTGGTATTGGAGATTAAGATTATTTAAGACATGGGACAATCTTGCACACTTACATCCTGTCGGGTGTACGTGCTCTCAAGTTGCCTAGACCGCAAGTGTGGGTATTTGGACAAGGCAATTGAATACAGGGGGAATTTAAGTTAATGTCTGTATATTTGCGCTTATCTATATGCTAGATTACTAATAATTACAAGATTAGCTTTATCATATACTCTATATACATTTAAAACTTTTATAAAATGGATCAAGAATATTAATCTCAAATGTGTTTATTACTTAAATGATCTCTCGATTGATAATATCCTTCCTACTGATAACATCTTGTTTCAATATATACGTCAGCTGCAAGGTTTGTGGTTAGCATGGCCTCATTTCATAACTACACACTCAACATCTCTTTCTGTTGACAACTCAAAAGTTTCTGAGTTTATCATTCTGCCACAACCCCCCAATATGTATAAATGCAAATAAATAAACATAAATAAATTTTAAATATTCATAATGGATAACAGAAATAGTACAGACCCTTAGATATTTCTGAAGCATTTGTTTTGTAAAATTTATTTTATATTTGTCAAAATTCTTTAGTTTGTTTGTTTGTTTTCAGGTTTAAACCGGATAGCTATCCGTTTTGTTAAAAGTGTTCCTATTACACTTGTCAACATAAATGAAAGTAGTAGTTTCATCTGTGTTCCGGGAGCTGTTATAACACGGTCTTGCATGATTAGTTTTAACCATCTTGGGAGTCACATTTACATTTGTGGCTTCAACAACCAGATGCATTTTGTCCAGTTTGGTCAGGGTATATTCTGGCAAACCGTTTGCCAATCACGTCTAGCAATCGGCAAAGCAAACTGTGGCACACGCCATTTACCAACAAGCGATGGGTAATTCGCAAAGCACAATGTTATTTTCTGTTTCTCCAGCACGATACCATAGAACGGCATAAAGTAAGAGGTTTGAGAAGTAAGAGGCGGGGCACCAGTTAAAAAATTTCAAAGTTAAAGTTCACGCAAACTGGTAGCCTATTAATAGACCAGGTTTAGTCAAATATTGATTGTTTATAGCTGAATTAGTTATAGGCTATATAAAATTAAACACAACCAATTTTATTGGTTTATAGCCTACAGCAATCCTACGCATGAGGCGGGGCACCAGTTAAAAAATTTCAAAGTTAAAGTTCACGCAAACTGGTAGCCTATTAATAGACCAGGTTTAGTCAAATATTGATTGTTTATAGCTGAATTAGTTATAGGCTATATAAAATTAAACACAACCAATTTTATTGGTTTATAGCCTACAGCAATCCTACGCATGTAGGCTACACGCCTGGTACGAGTTTATGAATGATCTATGGCGCTGTTTGGCCGCACTACAGAAATATTAAGTGATAACGATTTCAGCAACAATCAATTGGATAATGTTTTGATTAACTTACGAATCAAGTTAGATGAAGTTACTGTAAAAATGTATTCGTATAGCCTAGAGCTCAAGTTTTACAAAAAGTCATATTGTAAGCTTTATGGCTAGACAATATCATGAAATATGTTTCTGATAAATGATACACTGTTTGAGAGTTAGCCTAGTTATATTAAATTAATTTACCCGATATATCAGTGCCACTTTTAGTGGGCAATGAGCATGACTGCATGAAATTACTGGCATGTCAAAGTCTGATATAGACAATATTTTTCCGCATGCTATGCATGGCTCCGTTATTTTACTTCATGCTTCTTCGTTTTTCCATTAGGATCTGTGAATAAACACTACATCGGGATTTTACACATGGTGTAGGCCTAATAATTCACTGTAGGCTATTTCAGTAAAATGTTAGAAAACATCTTTATTTTAAAGCAAAACCACCGTGACAAATAAGACAATAATAGGCTACCAAATAGAACACAAGCCCTGCATGGCCATTGGGTTTTGTGCGTACAATGGGAATAAAAACCGTGCAGTGCTAAAATGTGAAAAAAAATAAAAAATAAATAAATAAATAAATAAATAAATAAATAAATAAATATATATATATATATATATATATATATATATATATATATATATATATATATATATATATATATATATTTTACTAAAACAGATATTATGTCGACCTTTAGCAAATATTATTATGTAGCCTATAGGCTAAACGTGCTCAAGAGCATATTTAAGCAATAGGCCTACATGTTATCACTTCTCTGCTGGGTATTATTTTAGTATATTATAGGCTAATTGCACAGATTTACAGCAGTGGTTTTTATGGTTATGCAGCTAGCTATGTGAGTGTTAATATTTGAAACCATTTTTATATACATTACACACAGATTAAAACATGAACACACAATGCGGGGGTAGATAAATAAATAATTGGATTTTTAATGTCACAGTCTATGTGTCAGGTTTTAAAATCATCGGTGCCGTCACCAAGCGTTTGTTTGCAGCTGGTGTGAAAGCACAATGGGCACGCACGCGCATCTCTTCCGACGCGCCACTATGAAACCGGCCTTAAAATAATTGTAATGTGGCGATCGGGTGCGGATATCTATAAATCAGAGAAAATTATGTTGCGGGTGGGTGGCGGTGCATTATTAATTAGAAGCAGCCGATTCGGGTGACGTTTAATATGATCCGCGCATCTAATGTATAGCCTCACTGCTTTCCTGGTGCTCATGTCTCTGAAATCGCCGCTCGCGTTCCCGAGATTCTGAACGAGCGCGTCGGAACTGTTGTCCTGCACGCAGGGGTGAACGACATCAGGCTGCGCCAGACGGAAGTTTTGAAAAAAGCCTTCAGGAATCTGATCGATATGGTACGCAGCACATCGCCTGATATAACGATCATTGTGTCAGGACCGCTTCCCACGTACCGACTAGGTCATGAAAAGTTTAGTAGATTATTCGCGCTAAATGAATGGTTAATGTCATGGTGCACTGAGCAGAAACTGCTCTTTGTAAATAATTGGAATCTGTTTTGGGAGCGTCCTAGGCTTTACCGTGCTGATGGCTTACACCCAAGCAGATTCGGATCGGATCTTCTGTCAGATAACATCTCCAAAACGTTAAATACCTTTTGACTAGTAACCAAAAGTCCAAATCATAGTCTCTGCTGCACCAATTTAACTGATATAAATAGTGTTGAACATTGCATAAAATCTGTGTCTAATCCTCGTTTAGTGAGATCAAATAATAAATCTAATGCAGGATCTAGAAAAAATCTAATTGTTATTAAACCAGAAAATGTTGCTATTAGTAATCAAAAACAATTTCTAAAGCTAGGTCTTCTAAATATTAGATCACTCCCACCTAAGGCAGTTATTGTAAATGAAATAGTCACAGATAATAGCTTCGATGTACTTTGCCTTACTGAAACCTGGCTTAAACCAAATGATTATTTCGGTCTAAATGAGTCTACTCCATCAGGATACTCCTATAAGCACGAACCCCGTCTGATTGGTCGTGGTGGCGGTGTTGCAACAATCTATAGAGATATTCTCAATGTTACTCAGAAAACGGGCTATAAGTTTATTTCGTTTGAAGTACTTGTACTAAATGTTACGCTCTTAGATGTTAGAAAAACATCCCTATTATCTCTAGCCTTGGCTACCGTATATAGACCGCCTGGGCCTTACGCTGATTTCCTAAAAGAGTTTGCAGATTTTCTCTCAGACCTATTAGTTAATTTCGATAAAGCATTAATTGTTGGAGACTTTAATATCCACGTAGATAATTCAAATGATGCGCTAGGGGCTGCGTTTACAGATTTATTAAATTCCTTTGGGATTAAGCAAAACGTTACCGGACCAACTCATCGTTTTAATCATACACTCGATTTAATTATATCACATGGAACCGATCCAACCGATATAGATATCATTCCACAAAGTGAAGATGTCACTGACCATTACATGGTAACTTGCATATTACGTACTCCTGTAATATATCATGCTGCGCCGCGTTATCGATGAGGCAGAACAATCCTTCCATCCACCATAGATAATTTTTCAAATAGCTTATCTGATCTGTCTCAGCTGCTCAGTGAACCCAAACAAACAGATGAACTTGAGGAATTAACTAGCACTATGAGCACCATTCTCTCTGGAACATTGGATATTGTTGCACCCATTAGATTAAAAAAGGTCAGAGAGAAAAGTAAAGCACCATGGTACAACAATACTACGCATATTCTAAAGAGAGAAACCCGTAATTTAGAGCGTAAATGGAAAAAAACTAACTTAGAGGTCTTTAGAATCGCATGGAAAGACAGTATGTCACGTAATAAAAAGGCCCTAAAAGAGGCCAGGGTTGAGCATCTCCGCAATCTAATAGAAAACAACCATAACAATCCTAGGTTCTTATTTAACACCGTGGCTAGACTAACAAATAAACAGATGTCTCCTGAACAAAATATTCTGTTACAGTTTAGTACTTTTAGTACATTTTCACATTTAGCTCCAAAACTCTGGAATAGTCTTCCGGATACTGTTCGTTGCTCAGACTCGCTCTCCCAGTTTAAAACTAGATTAAAGACGCATCTCTTCAGCCAGGCATTTATATAATACTTTTAATCTTACAGTTAAATCCGGTCTCTAGTTCATAAACGCCAGAGGAGAACTGGCCCCCGACTGAGCCCGGGTTCTCCCAAGGTTTTTTTTTCTCCATTAGGTCACCTGATGGAGTTTTTCGGTTCCTTGCCACTGTTGCCTTTGGCTTGCTCAGTTGGGGATATTTGGGGATATTTAATTGAATTAATCAATCAACGATACCATTGATCAGCATTACCAAACGTGGACGCTCCACTAGAAACAAACATTGATGTATTGTTCTAATTTATTACTGTGAAGCTGCTTTGATACAACCTATGTTGTGAAAAGCGCTATATAAATAAACTTGACTTGACTTGACATGATAGCTATCAGATCGGAGAAAACACATTAAGTTACCTGTTATGCATGAATCGTTTCCATAAGCATCACAGTCATTTTGAAGAGTGTGGAATATTTAATAAGGACTATATATACTTGGTTGAAATTTATAGAATTGACTATGTACATCAGAACAGGCTTTTAGTCAGTAACTGCGCATAATGTGCAGCTAATGATTTATCAGAGCTGTGCACTTTCTTTGACTTATAATTCTAACACTTAAATAATATTTATAACTCCTTATACCTTAATAATAAAGCTGTGTTACTATGAGAAATGATTACCTCGAAATGTTGATGAGGTACAGGTATGAGGTACATGCACCTCTCTCACTTTTGCTCACGTGCCAGTGAGTACCCCTCCGCAACATTATTTTAATTCATGTTCAGATATACTTATACACATTTCTGTGTTTTTTTTTGTTTTGTTTTTGTTTTTCGTCAGGTCTAGAGCAGATCTGCTGGGAAAATCAGAAAAATCCATGTTACGCAGCTCTGGGATACGATCTACATCTGAACATTTATGAAGTGGAGAAAAATCACTGGAAAGTACTAGTACAAAGAGACGACACACTCGAAGTATTTTGTCAAATTAACTCTAGTGTGATAGTAAATGAATGTGATCTTTTTAAAAACAGAGCTAAAGTTCACTTCAATAATTTCCTGTCAATAAACCATGTGATCAGAGCTGATTCAGGGAATTACACAGTCCATAAATTATATAAAGTTTCAGATAATATATGGAGCAGAAATTCATTTCATCTTCAAATTATTGTTGAAGGTACAGAAACTCTCTCATCATACTTATAACAATGTCATGCACTCTAAAGAGTAAAATTAATCAGTTGAATTTCAGTGAAAGTTTTTATTCATGTAGCACACAGTAAACGCACTACATACTGTGACCTATTGTATGAGGCTGGTTTCATTTGCTTCCCAGGTAAGTTTAAGTTTAATTTGAGCAAACTCTGTTTTTTCAGGCTCAAGAAGGTTGATTGGTTTTTGGTGGTGTTAATTTGCACTACACGGCTAACCTGCTGTGGAGCAGGAATTATTCTGGATTATTAGAGATTGCAGTGACATATATCTCATGCAATAAAGCCACGCCCTCTTTATCTCTCGCTCCAAATTAAAGCAAATAAATACATTTATTTAAAAAATAAATTTAGCTCATATTTTGTTAATAATATGAAAATTATAGGAATATAATAAGTTCCCTTTCGTGGTCACTACAACTTGTGTTTACAAGACAGGAATAAACATGAAAGTTTGAGAAGGCAATTAAAGAAAATATCTGACTATATCAATGTATGATGTGAATCAAAGAAATAGACTGTATAATTTATATAGTTTCACAAAGAGCTCAAAAGAATACATGCAGGTGTAATCTGTTCAAAAGCTTGCATATATAAATGTTTATTAAATAACTAGGGCTGTCAATCGATTAAAAAATGTAATCTAATTAATTACATACTCTGTGATTAATTAATCTAAATTAATCGCATACATCATTTTTGCTGTGAAAGTATTAAATATTTCAATTCAAATGAATCAATAAATAATCAGCATTAGTGACATTAAAGTTCAAAAACTTTTATTATTATTTTCACTGTTCAAATAATTGAACATTATTAATAATAATTGTATCGAACATGTTATTGAAATAATGTTCAAATGTTCAAAGGGTGAGCATTGAAATAATTGTGCCTAGCAAATAATCAATACAATTCAATTGAACATTATTAAATTATTGAACATTATTAAACTATACATTTAATAATAAACATTAATAAATATAATGTTTAAATTATAAACATTTACACTTGCTTCTACAGGTTTTTAACATTACTTCGAAAACGCTGCAATTTAAAATTTGAGATGTTTTTTTTATCTGTTTTAGAAAGTATTTTAGACTAAATAATTTTAGAATAAAACTTTTTACAATCTTGAGCATGTGTTATCTCTTTATTAAATGTGCTTAATTAAGCCATTGCTGCAATTAAGACAGTTAACAATTTTTTTTGTGTACAGTTAATCACAAATTCAGTCAGCATTGTCATGACTCATGTTTCAACTGCAAACTAGTTTGTAATTAAATGTACAATTTTATTATCCCATGATGAAAGTTATGACGGTGAAACAACGTCACGATAACAACGTTGATTCAATTTGCAAAATCGAAGCATAATTCAACATTGGTTCAATGCCGACATACATTCTTTATTCACCCATATTGAAAGAAGAGACAGTGAAACAACGTCACAAAATCAACAATGAAACAACGTCACGACATCAACAATGAAACAACGTCACAACACCGATTTCAACGGTGATTCGTTTAGCAAAATTTAAACATAATCCAACGTTGCTTCAACCTTGGTCCCTGAAATGGTGGCTGTTTTTTATAAGTAAATGTTCCAATGATCCAGGATTATTTTTATTTTAACGCGTTATTTTTTTTCTCAGATTAATTAATCAAAATAAACGCGTAATTTTGACAGCCCTATAAATAATGTCTAGGTTATGTATGTAACCCTCGTTCCCTGAGTAGGGAACGGAGACGTTACGTTGTGACGACAAATGGGGTTTCGCTTAGAAAGCCTATCACCTTTGAGTATTACAAAACGAGCCATGGGTCTGCGGAATTTGCATAGCGTAACTCCGCCCCACCTCGTGGGTATGGAAGTACGCTGGCAACATGCAGTTATGTTTTTGCTTTGGAGCCAAGAGGTACTCTTCACTCTTAATAGCCTGTTCTCTGAGTGTCACTGAGTATTCTTCAAGACGAGCAGCTCTCCAGTCTGTGTTGGTTTAAGGAGAGACACGGCAGGCAAAAACATCGTTTTTTTTTTACTGGTCAATTTTGAGATTTTTGGATATTTGTCTTCAATAACATGTCTTCTTTCAGACTTGTGGTGAAAAAAAATCCGAAATACACATTTAGGTCTTTATTTTATTACCCTTTGTCTGTTTGCGTCTGTAGATTTCGCGTAAATTCAACAAACGTTGGCGTTCTTAATCAACATGCTGCTCCGCGATCTCTGCCGGCAGCCTGTCATCACACACACCGTTAGGAAGCTCTCTCTCTCTATCTGCTGTACAATCCTGTCGGATCCAAATATGGTCATTTCCTTTCTATCAGCAACCAATCGCGAAAGTAAAATGGCTATTGACAGTATTTTCTGATTTACAGGATAACAAAAGTAGATATCCATAAATCCCTCTAATTTTTTTCCCATCTAATTTCTGAACACTATGAAAAAAATATTTTTTAACCTGGCTTTATCCAATATTCAGATTTCGTTTTTATATATATGCAAATTAGTGCATATTTAACTAGATATTGCCTAATTTGCATATTTAAACATTAAATTATAGAAAACTTGTAATACATTTTTCTCATCTTAATGTAGGTAATCAACTGGGAAAGTTTCATGGTGATATCTGTTAGTTAAAAATTTTACCCTAATCACCTGTAGTGTCTCACCTTACATTCCTGCCTGCCGATCTGTGCAGTGGTCTGCAACAGCGTGTGTTCTCCCGGGGCGCTTCAGCACAGGCTGCTGGGCTTCCTCTCACAAATGAGCTTGCACATGGGACATCTTTTTAAAGATGTCTCGCCCGTGCACTTCTGGGTGCGGTCGTTCCCCTCTGCCACACCCCAATCTATCCCCTTCACGAGAGGCGATACTTTGGCTGGTGGCCAGGGTGACCTCAGGGTTACGGTGTGGAACACTGCCCCGATGATACTTCCTTGGGCCAGACCCCCCTATTCCACTCAGCAACCCGTGTGCTCTCTCTCTCTCTCTCTCTCTCTCTCTCACATGCACATGAAAAAGGATTTATGCTCATCAGTTGGTAACTCAACCTCACAGTGAAAGCCCTGCACAATTAATTCCATATTGCAACTTATTTATTGTTTGCTGAATATTTGTTTGTTTTTTGTTGTCTATGGACCTAATAATTACTAATGTTGAAATTTTATTGAAAAAAAGCACGTCTTTAATAATAATAATAATAATAATAATAATAATATATATATATATATATATATATATATATATATATATATATATATTTTTATTTTTTTTTTATTTTTTTTCTGTGGCTCATTTGGAAAAATGCATTAACCAAAAATGAAAAAATTGCTCTTTGGTCAAAAAAGGTTCCCGACCCCTGTTATATAGCCACGAGGTGGGGCGGAGTTACGCTATGCAAATTCCGAAGACCCATGGCATTTCCTTGCCATTGGCTCATTTTGTAATACTCAAAGGTGATAGGCTTTCTAAGTGAAACCCCATTCGTTGTCACAACGTAACGTCTCTGTTCCCTACTCAGGGAACGAGGGTTACATACATAACCGAGACGTTATTTAATAAACATTTATAAATGCAAGCTTTTAAACAGATTACACCTGCATGTATTCTTTTGAGCTCTTTGTGAAACTATATAAATTATAAGGCCTATTTCTTTGATTCACATCATACATTGATATAGTCAGATATTTTCTTTAATTGCCTTCTCAAACTTTCGTGTTTATTCCTGTCTTGTAAATGCTCTTAATTTCATGATAATTTTCAAAATTATCTCTTAATCTTCAGAAGAGAAGTGAATTGTACTGTCTCTTTCACAAGAAGTGAATCAAACTGATGTTCTCAATGTTCTGTGTGATTGGCTGTTTGCCGCACGTGTAAAACTTTCAGAGTGCATATGCTTCAGAGTTAATCACAAACTCTGGATCAAACCTGTGTTGACAGAGAACGTTTATACCGAGTTTTGTGAGCCTGTTGAACCTGGGACCAAACTTCGGGTTACAGGATTAGTTTTGAGTTCACAAAACCAAACCAATCCAATCAGGCTTTGTTGGTACCATGACGCTGATCATCAACTTTCTCTTTCAAATCAGGCTTTGATCCTGAGTTTAGGAGTGACATCAGTAGCGGACAGCCAATCACGATAATGATAGGAAACCCAGCAACGGCGATGATCAGCTTCTCCTCCATTTTCTCGGAACTAATGTTTTGGTAGGAAAGAAAGTTTACATTGTATGTTTCTCCGGAATCAGCCAGCGCGAAGGACGTCTATATTCTGATTGGTTGCTGGCGTTTGCCACTATGGTTTGCCGCTGCTTGCCACTGAACCGCGTCATAGCTCATTACCATAAAGTTGAGCTACTTTCAACTTTCAGATTGACGCTCAAACGCCCAAAGCGCGACGCCAATGGATTTGACGCTCCTTGCAGCTGAGAGAAGCCAGCTTCCATTGAAAATGAATGACTTCCAGTAACTTTGGAAGCTCAAGTCGGCTGCGGTGTGAACGTACAGTTACACAGAACATAACCTGTACCAGAGCAGGATAGCCGTGGAGCGCAAGTTACTATATCGATGAACAACGCTAAAATCTGAGCCACTTTCATGGTGCCTAAAAACCCAGGGTCCGAGCAAACTAAACTGAAACATACCTGACTATCTCTCTAAACCCACTTCATGGTATAGGCTCCTGATCTAAAACAGGTTTGATTTCAACTTTAAAATTACTCTGGCTACGTTCAGAATGTCAGTCCAAATATCGGATTGAAATTCGATCAGAATTAGAGTAGTATGAACGGCCACAAATCACATGAAAGCTACATCCATATGTGGTTTGAAATCCTATTCAAATCGCATTTCTGGAAATGTGCCTCAGTCTGACCGGTCTGATCGGATTTCGCGTGGTTTGTGACTTTCTCACACCACGTATTGCTACAGAAACAATTCTGTATTGTTGCAAAGTGCCGGACGAGCAGAAAAATGACAGTATAACGGAGACATGTTTTGAAACCATTCCTGCTGAGGCAACAGCAGGAATAATCAGTACTCAGAAGACACAGTAGTGCAGTGCAGCGACTACATATTTCCATGTTGTAAAATTTAAATAAGACGTTGTTTTTGTCATATGCTTACCTCAATGTCATTGCCATAGAAACCATTGCAGATATTCCGGAAAACGAAAAAGCGGCATGGACACACAAATCGTATCTGAACAGTTGTGATACACAGTGTGGACATCAATAATTTTAGATCAGATACCAATCGGATACACACACAAATAATCGGATTTGGACTGACAGTGTGAACGTAGCCTCTGAAACTCAAGAGTTTGTTGATCATGCTTCATGCAACAGGACTCAGTAATAGTATGAGTAGTGTGGAAGAACAATATTATCCTGTGTTTGTCATGTGTCCCTCCCTTCAGCTCCTGTTTGCTCAGTGGAAGTGTCAATCATCTGCTCCTCCAGTGGGGGGATGAGGGCATCCTGCTCCTCTGATGGGGATCAGCTCCTGTACAACTGGACTCTGAATGGAGAGCCACTGATGGATAGAAACAGCTCCATTGATCTGGATGAAGGAACTGATGGAAACATCACCTGCAGTGTGAAGAACCACATCAGTCACGGACAGAAGACCATTAGTGTGAATCACTGTCCTGGTGAGATTATTTCTGTTAATCTACAGATATCAATTTAACATTGATTGATTGACTGACTGATGTGTTTAAGGTTTTTTTTTATTTTTTTTTTAGTGACTTCAGACTCAGTGTCTATGGTGTTTGTGATGGTCTGGTGTTTTCAGATGATGGTCCTGTTGGGTCTGTTAGGAGGTTTTCACATCTACATGAGTCATGTCAGGTGAGATAAATTTATGATCGTCATTGTAGATTTGACATGCAAATATTAAGAGAAAGATGAGAATGATGATTTGATGCTTTTAGGAAAGAAACGGGACATTCAGAAACTGAGAATGAGAAGATTTAGAGGACAACATGAACACACATCAGAAGATACATGAGACCAGCAAGAGATGTCATATATATGTGAAATTAATTTATAGATCTTATAGAATAAAGATTTTCACATGAATACAGAGATCTTATAGAATAAAGAGTTATTTTCTATACATTTGGTACATTGCTGATTTTATTCACTTATCTTTATGTAAGGAATAATTGACGACAGGCCGTTGAATTATTAGAAAAATAGATTATGTATAGATTATAGAATATAGATTATATAAAAATAGATTATGTATTTCAAGACGTTTGTAAAGTTTTTGTCATTAAACCGCTCTTGTATGTAGGACTAATTTCTTACGTATCTAATCCAATGCCTTCGTTGTTAATTCCAAAACGTCATTTTAGAGTTAGTAACGGAGGTTTGAGCCACTGATAGCAGACTAATGCTGGGGACACACGACAAGCTGACACATTCTCTGACTGTTTTCATCGACTGCAGCAGATTTTAAACACCGACTTTGAACACAGACTGAACGCGCTGAACACGCGTTTGAGCATGATCGGTCATACGTATCAAATTACATTCATAACCGACCTTAAAGTGTGTCCCCAGTTATTAATGCAGTTATTAGAGAGAGAGGTTGCAATAATGAGACAGAAAAGCATTTGCGTAAATTTTATTATTTATTTATTAATTCAATTTGTTTTAATTCGTTCATTCTTTTTTTCTATTATTGACAGATGACAATAGACTATAGCCAAATAAATGAAACACAAAGCCCTTTTAACGTAGGCCTATCAATAATTATTTATTTGTTAAATTATCTGCAATAAAAATCCATGCTGCAGGACTATCCATTTATTTAGCGTAGCCTATATTCGGTTTAATTTTCTATTGATTATATAGGATTATATACTTTATTTATTAAAATTAAACTGCATGTTTCTATTGATTGTGAAGCTAGACATTGAAAATTGCAGATCAAGCGCATGAGGCTAAATGTTTTTTCTTGTTATGAATTGTATCCTATTTTCCGCTATTACAGTTGACTACGCAAATTGATATGGAACTGTAATGCGGTCAAGACCTGCTGGAACTACTTTAGCTGTGCGTTTCCCTGAAAATAATGCACACCTTAGAACGTTCGCCAACCAATCAGATTCAAGCATTCAACGGCCCTGTAGTATAAATGCTTTTAATGAACCATATCTCAGCCAACCAAAATTTGTGACTTTTATGTAATCGCATGTTGATGGAGATGATGATTTTGCAATTATGCTGCCTTGATTAATGCTTGATTTGCTTTAAAGTGATGTAACCTAAATAGTAATAATGCTTTTCCTCAAATAGATGTATGTAACCCAATTACTATTACTGTACAGAATATGTATTGTGTGATTTCACTATTATTAAGACTTGCATGAAATGTATTATTGACTGATTTAGAGTAGAAAGCACTTATGTATTAGAAATAGTTTTTATGATAAATGGAAAATGTATTAGTTAAGGTATATGTTACAGACGATTAAGAGGAGAAAGAAGAGAAAGAGAAGACGGAGGCGCCGTGAAAGGATACGCCGTTAGCAACTGAGGGTCATGGTGAAGGAGTTGGCAGAACTCCATTTGATGACGTCAGAAGAGAGTCTGGCACCTACTGTCTACGTATAAAAGACTGAGAGAGAGACTGAATTGAGGGATACTGAATAACGCAGTGTCCCTCGACGCCTGATACCAGCTGATTGTACCTTTATCAAAACTATAACTTTACTATTGTACTTTTATATAACTTTTGTTAACTTTAATAAAACTTATATTATATTATTGGCAAGATATTGTCTACCAGAGTGGTAATTAAAAAGCCTTAAGCAGGAACTGACCACAGGGAAGTCTACTGAACAGTTTGTAAGTATTCTTCCCGACTTCCCTTACCTACCTGAGAATAATAAATAAATAGGTAGAAGGTGTAAAGGTTAAATGACACACCAAAAAACATGCAATAAAAGCTATTCAGGGTTTCTGCACATTTTTTAAAGTCAAATTTAAGACCTTTTTAAGACCCGAAGAAATCAAAATTAATACCATGCATTAGGGGGTGTGCAATATTGACAAAATATGTCTCGATCGATATTTTCAAAGTTTTGTTGGTAATAATTAGATAAGATTTTACTGATTGTGTTTCTGTGCTTGGTGCCATGGCTTGTTTAGGCCTGTTGACAGCTGACTGACAAAGATATTCATATTTTTCATATTATATGCAGTGGTCAGTTTACAGCAGTGACAAAAATTAACATTTTTTATTAAGGGGTAATATTTGCCATCTTAAATTGATTTCCAGGGGCATTTTCACCTATATATTGACATTTGTAGATTTATGCATCACCTTTTATGTCAAATTCTAACATTCAAATTAAATTCTATTAGAATTACACAATACCACTGTTACCAGTCAAATTAAATCATTAAGGTGACGATGAGGTGACACAGTGGCGGCATATTTACACTGTATTTACAATTGCATAAATAAAGCTATGAGATTGTTAAATATGAACTGATTTCTAATTGTAACATTCTAATTAAAAAGTACTCTAAATATGAAACTAAAGCTGCCAGTAGGTGGCGGCAAGTCACTGTTTTAAAGGTTGTATCAGTGATTTCAGGCCCAAATTTTTCTTTTTAGCACATTCATCTAATCTTTCCTAACGATCCGCTAGCTGCCCGCCCCATAAGCATGCCATCAAAAAAACACGTCTCTGTAGGCAGCCTAGGCTCTGAGATCTGCACACAAAAACAATTGGTTTCACCAACCTCTCAAAACCAAAACAAATAGTGTTCCAACCAATCACCGACAGGGGGAGGGTGTTGTGAGGTTTTGGAAAGGAAAGATCAGATGAATGTGATTTTTTTTTTTTTTGGGCCTGAAATCACTGATACAACTTTTAATAAATGAGTTGAGGGAGTCATTCATTCAATCGATTCGTTCAAACAGCTGATTCATTCGGGAAGCAAGTGATTGTTCATTAAATCATTAAATTGATTCGTTCAAAACACGGATTCCAGTTAAAAACTCATCACTGTCTGCTGAATTGAGACTCTGCTATGGCTTCATTTTGAAATTCTCGTCAGCGAAATAAAGGGAAAACAAACAATACTCAAAACTCACAATGTTAATTTATTGTTAATTTAACTGTTATATAAATAAATAATCACATTTGCAATTGTGCACGGGAAAACGGAAGTCTTGCTGATGTGATATTGTAGGTCTATGATAACAACATAATATGATATAAATATGAGACAAAAACTCATTTGGGAACATAGCCTACCTATAACTGCAGACATCACGCAGTGAAAGCATGAGAGACAAAAGCGATGTCAGCTCACAGTGCCGCTCGTACAGCGTTAAAACAATGATTACAATATCATAATAGACAATACACATCGCACACCACTACGCACATAAAGACTGAACTTAGAACTGAACTGACATTTACCAACTCGCTTCTCCTTCTCTCCTCCTGTTTCGCGCGTGTAGGAGACGGACGTAACGCTGCCGCGAAATGCGCGAATGTCGCGAAATGTCACGTGAACAAGCAAATCCACAAAGAAAGAATAAATAAAAAAAGTACGCTAATTAGATGGTTCTAATTTAGAAAACATTTAGATATGTTTAAGTCAAATTGCCATCGAAAATTTAAGACCTTTCATAAGTAAAAATGAGACTTTTTAAGACTTTTTAAGGATCCGCGGACACCCTGCTATTTGAGGAAATAATGAGGAATGCAGACTCTAAATTTAAAGGGATACTTCAGGATTTAGCATTAAGCTTTGTATTAGTAGAAAACCTGTAGTATTTTCGAAATATCGTGCTTAGATAAGATTCACGTTATCTTATGTAATGTTCGCAGAAATAAATATGGAAAAAACTAAATTCACAGCTTTTGAGAATCGATATTGAATCGACCACATTTTAAAAAACGGTTAATCGAAAATTAGAGTTTTTGGCTCAACTCAAATAGTAAGAGTGCAAGGGCTTTAGATACTGCTTTGGATGCGACTAGCTTAGTGAACTCTGTACATTGTTCGGTTCCGGCTGTAGAGCCCCTGCAGCAGGGCATTTGGGTGACTGATGCCCCGTCCACACTACTGCGAGACCTTTTGCTACGTTTGCACCTCCCGTCCACACTAAAACGGCAAAAATGGAGACCCAAAACGGAGAAGTTTAGAAACGCTGCCGACCCGTTTTTCATTTTGACTCTCCGGAGGGCGTTTTAGTGTGGACGGGTCAAAACGGAGGACTTTAGAAACGATGACATAGTAGAGGCTCACGCTCTGCTCTATGATTGGGTGTCATCAGTAATGGCGTATATCTTTGCTAGCAGCTGTTGTCCAAGTAAATTCTGCTTTTTACAATGCTATAACTGCCTACATGCGCCGGAGTCAAGCTATTATTCGAGCGATCTGTGACAATTCCCGTGTGCAGTGGCGGTATCGACCGTACCTGGTTTACGGCTCCATGCCTTTTGATGGCACAAGTTACAGCATCCTTAAAGGTCCCATTCCATGGATTATTTTTTATTATTTTATAATGTTTCCAGGGGTGCCCTTATAATGTTAGTATGTTTTTTAGATCAAAAATTGTTATAATTTAGAAATAAAAGGCATATTTCCTAGCCTGATTTCATTCCCTGGTTTGAACGCTCTGTTTGAAGGGGCGTGTCTGCTGTGAGACTTCAATGTAAACGCCCTCTGCTGTGATTGGCTGACATGCTTGCATATGAAATATCTGCCATTACATGTGGAACTATCTGGAAAACTTTTACTATTACAGCTATTATACGTTTTTACTATTACAGCTATCTGGATTAACGAATCGTGAGAAGTTTTTTAATTATTTAGATCTATTACCATTACATAAAAGGTTGCAGTGATGATGAGCATTGAGCAGATGACAGCCTGTTGATCGCGTGAAAGATCTTATCATTGCAACGCAGTTTCTGCACTCTCACTAATGATTTCACCAATGCAAACATGAGGCATATAAATACAGTAAGAGCTTCGTTGTGCAGTGTAACAGCGTCATTGATTTCATAACGAGTTTTGGCAAGTGTCCAGGTAAACTCGCTGTGTGATTGACAGCTTAGGCGATTGGAAAGGGATTGTTCTTTGATCGCTTTCTGTATATTAATCACAGTTTAAGTAAGATTATTTTCATCCTACTAAGAGAAACGAACGATGTGAAGAGTGATCGCTACTTCCATATTAAATCACTACTTACCGCTTGCTGGAATATATAGTTGAAATTGCCCCCTTCATCAGTATGAAACGCTGAGAGAAGCCTGCTTGATATTATCCCAGGTTAGAAAAACAGTCCGTGGTGAAATGGACAGAGCAAACTAACAACTTCAAATTAAACTTTTGCGGTATCCAATTATAGATAAACATCAACCACGTCTGTTGACATTTCGCCATCAATACGCCTGTGTTCCTGTGGGCGGAGGTTACGGTTCTAGTGACATCATTAAAGAAGGAAGTAGAGGGGTGTAGTCCAATCCAGCCGTTTTTTTGTAGTCAACTTCTGTTAAATAAAATATCTCGCTTGGCATTGAACTTTGAGCTTTATAATTTTACAGATATTATTTATACTCTAACAACAACATTACACACTAACTAAAGTTTGAAACATGGGATCACATAGAACGGGACCTTTAAAGAGCAGATCCGCCAGGGACGATACAAGACCATGGAGCGTCGGTTTTGGGTTAACCCGGGAAGAACCAGCGCATGGTGGGATAATTTTATCAATGAAGTTGTGTTTACACCGCCACGCGCATGCCCAGTGTTGGTGAATGGTCACGTGATCCGCGTTTTCAGTCGTTTTAATGTGGACGGAGATCAATTCTTATACGCAGCTAAAACGCTGGTGTGGACGGAGATCGTATTCGTTTTAATTCTCCGTTTCTAAACGAAAACGCAGTAGTGTGGACGGGGCCTGAGACAGTATAGTTGCAGAACAAAACACTGATCCTCTGTTTTGATCAAAACAATTAAACAGGTTCTCAGGTTTCTCGCCTGATGCAAATTAAAAAGTGCTGGCTGATGCTAATCATAAATTCTCTAAGATAATTATTCAGGTCTGCACTAATGATGTTTGACTTCACCAGTCGGAGATCACTAAAAATAACATTAATCCCTTAAAGGTGCAGTACGTAAGACTGACAGATAGCGATAGTGAAATGGGTACTGCAGTCCTTAATCAAAATATTGGAGAGTTGTTTCCCCCGCACCCTCCTGCTCAGATTTGAGCGGGTTGCCACATTGAACAAACAACAGGAACAAGCGCAACTGACGATGGAAGGCGAGGAGATTCATACACTGTAAGTTAAGTTGATTTATGATGAGTTGATCAACTTTTTTAATATGCTTCCGGGTGCCGAGGAATTTTGGGTTGGGTAGAATCTGTGATTTCTGACCTGTTTTTTTGCTGGCTTCCATGGCTACAATAGGATGTGTTTTCCGCCAACTGGCAATCTGGGGTATCGAAATACTATTGAGTAAATTGACAACTTGTGAGATCACACAGACCAAAACAAAAACACATTTCAACACACAACGCACATTTAAAAGTAAAATAAGTGGTGGTAGAAGTGTTTTTTCAGAGAAACAAGTATGTGAACTCAGCATGTTTCCTAAATCTCTGCAAACATATTATGGTATTTTTATGCTTTAGTATAGTCAAAAACATACATACAGCACTTTTAAACCTGACGTCTTTAGGGGAAGTTAGGGACATGTGGGTTGATCGTCTACAACCGATATCACAGAGGACCAACGCCTGGTGCCTTTCAGAGGTCGCTCCCCCTTCAAACAGTGCTTGTCTAGTAGGGGTGTAACAGTACGTATATTCGTACCGGACCGTTTCGGTACAGGGCTTTCGGTACGGTGCACGTGTGCACCGAATGACCGAATGCAATATTTTGTGTGCGGAACATAGGTACATTTTCGTGTTTCCACACGAACATATTAAGTGGCGGAAGTCTCCGCGTTCAGCGCAAATCCCGCCCTGCAGCTGATTCTAAAGTTTTACCAGACATTCTCTGGTTTTACCATAGACAGTTAGCCTGACGTCGTCATACTCAGGGTGTATTCACACCTGCCTTGTTTGGTTCGATTGAATCGAACTCAAGTTCGTTTCCCCCCTTGGTGCGGACCTTTTGGGCAGGTGTGACTATGAATACAGCAATCAAACTCGGGTGCGGACCAAACAATCGGACCGAGACCCAGCTGAAGAGGTGGTCTCGGTACGGTTCCAAACGAACTCTGGTACGGTTCGTTTACGGTGTGAACATGAACCGACCCAACTGCAGAAAACTGCGCCTTTTTATTTGACTGCTCTTATGAGGATACTTAACAAAACGGACATTTTGGCATAATGCTGTGCATGTGTTATTGTTCGTTCAAGCGCGAAAGAGAAAGAGAATTCTGGCGCGCTGTCTGTGCACGCGATACTGTTGCGCGTCTTTCTGCGAGCCGTGTGTGCATTCACAGACAGAGCGTTCTCTTTTGTCTTATCGCGCTTAAATGTTTTAAAAGCACGTTCTCTCCGCCGGAACCGTACTTGCAGCACATCGTCGTCTTCTCAAAATCTAATTACAACATTGTATAGATGACATTTTGTCATATGATCAATAGTTTCTTATTATTGCGTTTGTAGGGAATAACACCAAATCAGTAAAAGAACAAATATTGCATTACGAAATATCTCCATGCTGAGCCTGTTTTTGCACTTCCTGCTTTTCCCTGTTTGAGAATTCTTCTTTTTTTTTTTTATTATTTCTTTATTTAAAAGGGACAGCGCACATTAATCAACATGAGGACAAAGTCCAAAATGTAAATGTGCCAGATTTAGCCATACAGGCTCATTTTCATCTGCAGTCTCTAGGTTGATGGTTAAGAGAAAACAATAAATACACTACAACAATACAATAAATGCATATCAATAAGAAAGCCTTAGATATACAGTACCAGTCAAAAGTTTGGAAACACTACTATTTTTAATGTTTTTGAAAGAAGTCTCTTATGCTCATCAAGCCTAAAATTTCTTTATTTAAAAAATGTGTATTCAATGTCAAATTCAACTTTTACAATCAGTGGGAGTATTTTTATTGTCTAGAGGAGGTAATTATTGCATTGTTATTCATTATTGCTGACTGTCCACCTTACTAACTTGAATTACATAAATCTGTCACTTCAACAAATATAAAACAAAATAAACATTTTAACTAAAAATTCTTCATCTTCAAAAAAGATTTTGTAATGTCTTAACATGTACCTGAATGGATAAAGAAGCAAACTGACTTCAAATGGGACTATACTATAAGAACCAGCTCATTTGCTGCATATAAGGCCAGCTAGTGGCAAGAGTCATGAAATATCATGTTAAATTTTTTTTGTAACATGACCACAAGAGATCGGCAAAGACACCAAATGTGAGGTTTACTGAGATGCTTTAAAAGGTTATGCATGCTATTTATTTGTAATAATGTGTAGAATGTTCTGGTTTATATGAAAATTATTGATAAAAATCAAGGAATTTAGAGGTAAATAATATAAAAAATAACAAAAAACATAGCATTAAAAAGTAGAAAAGATATGATCAAAATTAAATTATATATTATAGCTTACAGGACAAAAAAAAAAAACATTAATTTTAGGGCTTCAGGTAATTTTGAGCAGCGAGGGAAGGATGAGGTTTTTGTTCTCAAATCATCTTCTAAGGGTGAAAATGAGCTACTGATAAAGCAACATCAATACCAGCAGATGCATATATAAATCCAATAAAAATAAATGAAGATGTATCAATAACAAAAAAAAAAGATGTAATAAATAGATTATCTATGTTCCTGGTGTGGGAATTTGAGCTGGATTCTCAGAATTCAGATTCAGAATATGATCAAGATTGCATAGGTGTATGTGTTCTGGGAATTTTGGCTGTTAACAGTATAACATTTAAAGCCACTTGAATGAATTGACTTGAAAAAAGATTCGTTCATTTTGATGAACGAGGTCAAACAAGAGAGTCAGAAAAATGATATGAACTTCCCATCACTACTGATGTGGGAATTTGAGCTGGATCCTGTTCAGCTCTTCTGGATCTGATGTCGTAAACCAGCACAACAATAGCAACCACAGCAGCCGCGCCCACCAGCGAAGTGACGACCAATCGGATCATGGCTTCAGCAGCATCACAACCGTGGACTGAGTCTGAGGAGTAAAAGCATGAAACTGATATCAGCTCAGTGAACGAATGCTAATATCAGGAATATCAGCGCTGCCGTACCTGAACATGTGTGACAGAGTTGAGTGATGTCCAGATGTTGAGTCTGCTCAGTGAATGAACCGTTCAGCACACATCTGTAGGGGTTTTTATCCTGATAGTCCACCTCCAGAGGCAGAGAGAGACTGATGCTGAGATCAGACACACTGATGCTGGACAATAAACCGTTTCCTTTGTACCAGGAGAGAGTCACATGACTCACATTCACAGCTGAACACAGCAATGAACATCTGGACACTGATGATGATGATGATGATGATGATGATGAAGTTTGAGGACAGTAACTGAAGATGACACTTTTGACAATACGTGATTATTACATGAACAGTGATGAGTGATGAAACCATGAAAGAAAGAAATTTTATCATGGTAAAAACAAGCTCCACACCCTGAATCTGAATGCTTTACAAGCTTCATTACGTCTCTTAGCTGGAATAAAGACTTATTGATGCATCTGCCACACAAGAGAATTCCTCTTCATCATTTTTCTTCATTCCTTAAACCATAACTTACTGCTGGAGTGCGGCATGAATACGGCCCTCTGTGTAAAACTCCAGGATTGCTGTCATCAGTTCGTCTCTCTGGGCCATGGAGTTTAGGTAGCATAAAGCTCCCATAACAGACAGCTCATCTGTGGCTCCAGTGATTGCCTCTCTGGCCTCCTCTAACGTACCAGCACTTGCTATCTAGTATGAGAAGGAGGGAAGGAAAGGAATGTAAAGCACAAATGGAAGGCAGATATCTACATTTTCTGGAGAAAATGTGAGTGGTGCTTGCTGTGGCAAAACTCAGCAATCGTTTGTTAGGGTGCTTTACATGATTGCATACGAGCCAACAACCATGTCTGTACGATATTGTGGGGGTGAAATATGTTGCAATATGGTTTCTAGGTGGCTCTAAACGGTTGCTGGGGGGTGCTAGACAGTTTGTAGTTGTCACAGATGGTTATTATGGAGTTTTTATAGACTTCTTAAGATGTTATTAACATGTTAAAGGGATACTCCACTTTTTTCGGAAATATGCTCATTTTACAACTCCCCCAGAGTTAAACAGTTGAGTTTTACCGTTTTAGAATCCATTCAGCCGAACTCCGGTTCTGACGGTACCACTTTTAGCATAGCTTAGCATAGATCATTGATTCTGATGAGTCCAATAGCATTTCTTTCAAAATGACCGAAGAGTTTCAATATTTTTCCTATTTAAAACTTGACTCCTCTGCAGTTAAACCGTGTACTAAGATCGACGGAAAATGAAAAGTTGCGATTTTCTAAGCCTATATGGCTAGGAACTACTCTCATTCCGGCGTAATAATCAAGGAACTGTGCGGCCGTACCATGGGTGCAGCAGGCGTAATGATATGACGCAGCGCCTGAAAATAGTCCCCAGCTCGGTAACTTCTTCCAACGTGACCGGGACTAAGTTTGTCTAAACTATTAGAACTATTTTCAGGCGCTGCGTCATATCATTACGCCTGCTGCACCCATGGTACGGCCGCACAGTTCCTTGATTATTACGCCGGAATGAGAGTAGTTCCTAGCCATATAGGCTCGCAACTTTTCATTTTCCGTCGATCTTTTTGAGTTTTTGTAAATAATGATCTCATTTTTTGTTCTATAATTTCTGAGTTGCCTTCTTAAATCTAGTTAACATTTTTCCTGAAAATCACATAAAACTGATAGAAATGTTTTAAGATATTTTATTTTAAATTTAATACAGTGATTGCTTTTATTGGTCGCACCACATGATGAGTGGTCGCTCCAAATGACACGAAGACCTTATGTAGTTAAAAGTCTATTTAAAGAGATCAATACATTTTATACAAAACAATTGATTTAAACCAGATTTTCTACAAATTTCAAAGAATTTTCCTGAACATAAACATTTTTATTTTTTTTAATAATCACATCACAAACACAAGTGCACTTAACTTGCACATTTCATTTAACTTGGCTTAGAATTTCTTTCTAACAAATAATAATGTTATAGACATAAATTATTTCATAAAAATATTGTATACAGGTAACATTTGGGGTTTGGACATTTGTCAGCAGGATAATTTAAAAGGCAACAAAAATAAAAAGAGTGGCAGAAGAAATTTTAATGACAACATTACAATGTTTACATGGTACAATTACTGGTAAGCTACGTTTTTTTATTATTGCTTGACACAAATTTCACGATTTCAATTAAATTAAATTCTTGTGATTTGATTTAATATTGACTCATTTGGATAAATATTAGGTACACAAGATAGGTGTTAATTTTTAGAAAAAAATCTCACCTAATGCTGTAAACATACAGAGAGCACTATCAGCTGGTAGTATTATTTAAGGTTAAAGGGACATTGTGTAGGATTTTCTCCCATCTAGTGGTGAAATTGTATTTTACATTCAAACGAATAGTGCTTTCCAGCGCCTCGCTTTTTCAAATGCGTGTTGAATCTACGGTAGCCATTATGTACCAAAAAGCTATGACAGGAATCCAGGATGTCTTATAATAGCACTTCATCGAGTTTTCCTTCGGCTGAACTGGTTTGTTATTTCAAACAAACTGCAACTTGACACAAAGAACAAACAATTGTTACAGTTTTGAACAAACAAAACGTACAACCTTGTTTTTAGGGCCTTCTCTACTTTACTCAATAGCTGCTATTCATCAAAGAGCCTGTTTAACTTTTAACTATAAATGTTCTACTGTCTATATAATAAAATACACAACCAAGCAATGAAAAAAGCTTGTAATTAAGACCATAGCATTGATTTACCTGTCGAGAAGAAAGCAGGCAACTTTGAAAGCTTTCTCCTGCATTAGCTCTTTCCACCTGGAAAAAGCTATCCCGACATTAACACTTGTTTTTTGTAATCTCCGGTCACGTTTCCTTTTACGGTCTATAGGACTCCTTATCCTGTGACTCGGCATTTGTATGGTCCTCCATTATAAATAACCGTGCAGTGCAGCCTTTTAAACTTGGCGGGGCAGTGACAAGCGCCTCTCACTGCTCTGCTCCTCCGCTTCTGCTGGTTTCAGTCACGTGACGCTGGCTCTGAATGAAAATGCGTTGTGGAAACGCATTGGCTTAGTACTTTTTGTCCCTCTCTGCTATTGTAGTTTTTCAAGATGGTGGAACTACATGGAAGCCTCTGTGGACCTACCCATCCCATGTATATAAAGATAATAAATTCTTCGTTTACGAGGATAAGTCAGATCATTGGCAGAGGTATTTGTACACCATTGAGGACATATTTATGAATAAAAATATTGATTTTAGATAATAAAATACCTAAAAAACTACACATTGTCCCTTTAAAAATAACTCAAATTAAATATAATGTGTTTCTTATTATAATAACAACTAAAAGTAAAATTAAATATGTCAAGTAAAAATATAATAAATACGTAATATAGTACACATATTTAGCAAAATACTCTCTATAGCTCTTTTTTTCTAGCCAACTAATGTGCTATAGCCCGTATCATTAAATGGCTTTCCTGAGGTAAATGTTATGTGACAATTGTTCTCCAGCTATTTTATTGACCCCTTTCCGCGGTTGAAAAACACTGATTGATAGATATCATGTATGAGGAATATACATTTCTGTAAGTTGTACTGTATCTTTCAACGGTGTTCGTGTTTATTTACTATTAGCTAGTAGAGATGATTGGTTCACCTGCCGCTAGGGATCTGTCACGTCACATTTACAAGTGCCCAAACGGTATTTATTGTTTGAATTTCGTAATAAAATTGACAGAATCTGAGAGCTGAGTTTTTTTTATATCATAACTAACCTGATCTGTCTAGTCTGTCGGTCTCCGTGTCCTCTTTGCTTTGCGATTTTTCTGTGCGTGAGAAAATGGATGTGTGGCGTGAGAGAGTGTGAAAAGCGTCAATCGCGTGAGTCTCACGGTGAATGCGTGAGAGTTGGCAGCTCTAAGATTCAGCAGCCTTGAAATATCCAGTCAATTTAGGGATTTTTTTCAGGATATCTTGGTCACGTTGTTCTTTTAACCTTTGTATTTTGCGTTATTGTGCTCCACTTTCATGCTTTCTTTCGGCCAATCTGCCACTATGCCGTCCAGAAACAGCAGTGACATAAATTAAATTGATTGACATGATGTATTTTTTAAAAAATGTTTCGTATGGGCCAATTAGGGTCTTTTTTTTGTTCACGCTTAAGTAAATTTAAAATAAAAAAAAATTGTCTGGCCAATCCAAGGCCTCTGCCAGTGATGCGCGGGTTGATCCGAAATACGCTATTTTAGGGTAATGTGAGTGTGATTAATGCAGATAAGATTGTGAAAACTTTTGCAATGGTCCCGTGAAGAGACCGACTTAACCTGAATATCTAACGTTGCAGCTACGATAAAATGGCGCTCATTTTAAAACCGCGTTTTGACCTCTTGAGGACGGCATTTCACAACACCGTTATCAATGGGTGTCTCAATAAGCTTCCTAGGTCGTGAATCAGCTGATACTATTATTTTGTGTACTCAAATTCGTGCACTAAGTGATTTATATTAGTGATCACATAATCTTGTATTAGAATGATTTCTTTTTTTGATACACTTTGTATTGTACTATAGTCTAAGTATATTTCAATTATAGCCTAAATATATTACAATATGGAGTAAAATTGGTTGCAACTCCTGTTTCATAACAAATTTAAGGAAATAGCCCGAACTAATATAGTTATGTTAAATAATTTAATTAAAGGTCATTTTATTTTATTGTGATCAATTGTACTTTTATTTTTTTGTGATCAATTGTGGTTTTATTTTTTTGTGATCAATTGTACTTTTATTTCTCCATCAGGGTGTGGCCAACGTGATGCTCTGTCGCCATTGCAAGTTTACAGCCAAAAGCCAATCAATTCTCCTAAAACACTATCTTCTTGAGCACTGGCACGTGACGAGAACACTCCACTGCATTTACACACATTGTGTGTGTACTTTTAAAACCAAAGGTGCGTTAAAGACTCATCTGGCAAGATTTCACTCCGAAAAAAAAGTGAAACAGTTTTCTACATTCGGTTGCTCTGTTTGCGAGTTCAGTGACATCTGTGAGGAAAAGACATATTTTAGCCATCTTGCAAGCCATCTAAAGCAACATGAGACTGTAGCATGCCCTTTTGCAAACTGTACATTTGAAACCAATATATTGTCAACTTTTAAAACGCACAGAAATCGCAAACATAGTAAACGAACTCCACAGGATTTAAAAGAATCTGTTTTAACGCATTGCGAACAATTTGTAACTGAAGAGGGGAGTGAGGATATTGAGGAAACTAATGCTCCACTTGTGAACACCACTAGCGAGAATGATTCTTTAGATTGTAATACGTCATTGGAACACAAAGTTGCAGCACTATTACTGTGTATGCAAACAGTTCTTCATTTATCCACTAATGCCATTCAGGTAATAATTGAAAATCTTAACGATTTACTGTCTTTTTCAAGCTTGCATACAGTTAGTCTTATTAAGGACATTTTGCAAAGAAACAATTGTACTGTTAATGAAACTGTAATTTCAGAAATATCTGAAGTCATACATAAATCTAACCCTTTACTTGTCACTAGTGGAAAAGGGTCACTGGCAACACACCACAAACGATTAGCATATTTCAAAAACAACTTTACTGTAGTTGAACCCGTGGAATACGTTTTTGAAAGACCAAACAAAAAGTCATTTGTCTATGTTCCTATTTTAAAACTTTTAAATACTTTATTGAGCCGATCCGAAGTTTTTGAAAACACTTTCAATTCTTCAACGGAAACAACTGGAGTATATACTTCATTCAGAGATAGACACTATTATAAAGGAAACAAACTTTTTCAAAATGAAGATTTGCATTTGAGCCTAGGCTTGTACATTGATGATTTTGAAACTGCCAACCCACTGGGTACTTCGCGTAAAAAAAACAAGATAACAGCTGTTTACTGGGTTATACTCAATTGGCCACCACATTTTCGGTCAAACCTTGATTCCATTCAGTTGGCCCTTCTGGGAAAAAGTGACAATGTCAAAGAATTTGGTTATGAGAGATTCTTTGGTCCTCTGCTCAATGATTTAAAGATTCTTGAGAGAGAAGGCATTTTTGTAGAGCAGCTGGGTGAAAAAAATCAAAGGAACCATTTTTGTCGTTTCAGCTGATAATCTTGGTGCCCATGGTCTGGCAGGGTTTTATGAAAACTTTCTGGTGGATAAATTCTGTCGGTTTTGTCTAGCCTCTAAGAGTGAGATTCAAACAACTGAAGTACAAGAAGGAAACTTTCAATTAAGGACACCAGAATTGCATGATTCCAATTTGGAGCAGCTAAAATCTAATGAAAAATTGACAGATGTTAATGGTGTGAAGCGAGGCTGTGTTTTGCGAGATCACCTGTCTTATTTTCATCCAGTAACTGGATTCCCTCCGGATTTACTCCATGATTTTTTTGAAGGGATTGTCCCTTTTGAAATTGCTCTTTGTTTGCGGAAGCTGATTTCTGAAAAGATTCTCACATTGGACCAGCTTAACAACATCATTGAGTTATTTCCATATGACCATACTGATAAGGTAAATAAGCCACAAAAAATTCCAAAAACATTTGCATCTGACAAAAAGAAAAGTATTGGTGGTAACGGCCATGAGAATTGGACGTTGTTGAGACTTCTTCCGTTTATGATAGGCAGCCTAGTACCTGAAGAACAAAAGGCATGGCAAGTTTTAATGGACCTTAAGGACATAGTTCAGCTTGTAACCTCACCAACTTTTTCAGAAGATTCACTGTGCTATTTGGACTCAAAAATTTCTGATCATAGGCAGTTGTTCAAAGAGGTTTTTCCAAATGAAAAGCTTAAACCCAAGCACCACTTTGTTGAACATTACACTCATCTTATCCGCTGCTTTGGGCCCTTGCTTGACATGTGGACTATGAGATTTAAATCAAAACATAGTTTTTTTAAAAGGATCGTTCGTGACAGCAAGAATACCAAAAATATCCTGAAAACTTTAGCAAATCGACATCAACTGATGCTGGCATATGTCCTAAAGTCATCTAGTTTTTTTTTTAAATCAGTGCTACAAGTCAGCAAGGTCAAAACCATCAGAGCAGCTTCACTTGAACCAAACCTGAAGACTGCCATTGAAAGAAAGCTTGGGTGTCGTAACACTCTTTCTTTTGCTACAGCAGTAACTGTTCATGGAACAACTTACACAAAGGGTATGGCTGTCTCTGTTGGTTCATGTTCAGGATTACCAGAGTTCAGCATCATCCAGAATATTTTGATCACTGATGGTGAGGTTTCGTTGATTCTGAAAAGCCTGGCTGCATGGTACATTGAGCATCTTCGTGCTTACGAAGTTGTTGGAAGTGCCTTTGGAGAACTACACGTAAAGCTTCTCAAAGAACTTAATGATTTCTACCCTCTTACAGTGTACAAAGTTGGAAGAAAGCATCTGGTGTGTCTCAAGAGGTATATTCATTGCTAGTAAGTAATGTGCAGACCTACAAACACTAATACTTTATATAACTATATGATGATCTGATTGATTTCATTATGTTACTGTCTCTTATATTTCTGTACAGGTATCCTTTAGAACCATGTTGCTTCGTGTTATACTGGGCCCAGAAAACATTCAGAGGCTTGACCTTCCTGGAAAGCCATCATCACTGGAAGAGCTGAAGGATATAATCTGTCAAAAACTTGAATAATAATAAGAAGAATAACGTGATAATGAGTACTAGAAAGTTGCTAAAGCTTTAGTCGTGAAGCATTCATGCCTCAGTGAACCAGGGCCTGGTACTGGATGGCAGGGATGGAAAGTGAGTTTAAAGTTCAAAATGGCTAATTATCGACAGAAACTGCGCTCTACAGGCTGTAGTGAAGTACAGATCAACAAGAGACAAAGAGGTAAACAAGGTGGAACACTCAAAAAACCGAAAAGGGCAGAAATCAACTTTCTTCCTGATTTCCCAACTGGACTTGATGAAGCAGCACTGGAGGGGGAGAGAATGTGGCTTGAAGAAGAACTCAAGAAGAAGAATGTAAATCTAACCCAAGTCGATGCCAAAATGGACCTGACCTTCTCCCTAAGAAGACGTGAGGTGATTTCTGATCAACCACCTGTCACTACGATCAGACTAAGATGGCCAGCACTTTTCTTGGAACAACAAGTACGTTTAGCAAGTATTAAGTTAACCTATTTTAAGGCTGTTTTCACACTTGGCTCATTTGAAGCATTTGTTTTAGAAGGTGGTTAAAAAAAATCTTTGGTTCTCTTTTTAGGCATATATGAACAAATACGGTCCATTGTAAAATGGTGTGAAGTCAAACAAAGAACATGCAAAGTTGTTTCAAAACACAGAACTACAAATCTGCACATTGTCCTTAATGTTTACTTGTGTTATCAAATTTTGTTTTCCAGGTCTATGCAGAATTTAAAAGAATCACTGGTGTTGAGCTGAACTCAACTTTCCACAAATCCCTGGAAGTCAATGCCAAAGGTTTGATTGCGATGTATCGTTCCAGAAGAGGCGATAATGAAGATGAGTTGAAAGCTGTGCTAACAAGCCTAGATGAGCAGGTAAATTATCACACTGATAATATCACACGCTTGCATTTACTAAATATTTGTGTGTAAGGCTGTGCAATATTGCTAAAAAATAACACAATCAAAATTGTCAGTTAATATCGATAATTATCATGATAAATTATATCCATGCCCCATCTTTCAAAAAGGCGTAAATTTCTACGGCTTGTTCGACTTGAACTGGCGCTGCACAGACCAATCAGTTTATGACATCAAAGTACCGTGGAGCCGTCTGGTCTCTAATAATCGATCTCGCAGTACTTTGATGTAATTTACCGATCGGTCTGTGCAGCGAACAAGTCGTTCAAGTCGAACAAGCCTACAGTGTGCGCTGATCCAGTGCGTTGTGATTGGCCGAACACCTCAAGTGTGTTTTGGAAATGTCATGCCCCTTACCAAAATCACAAGCTTCAGCTTCCAAAGCAATTACAAAGACAGTAATGATGTCATTTTTACCAGATGAGTTGGATTCTGAAAATGCAAAGCCGATCAATCGGATACTCTTATGTATTTTCGGTAACGTTACACAAAGCTTTGTAACTTTGCAGATATTATGCACAAACCGCTACAGTACATACAGTACATAACACACTAAAGAAAAATGAAAACACAGCATATGATGCATCATATGTTGGTTATGTCATTATGTCATATTCTTGTGAGTTAATAAGATGTGGCTCTATTGCCTCCTGACCACTGTACATTCTAGTTGCTGTTATAAAATGAAGTCATTTGTAAAAATTAATGTAACCTATGTTTTTTGAATGCAGACCACAGACATAGCAATGCACCGAAGGTCAGCAGCTCTCAGAGGTCTTCAGTTTTATCTCAGAGAAAATATACCAATAGTAAAGACGATTCAGGTAAGTAAAAATACAAAACAAAACTGCTACTTGAGAGGTTTTATATAAATATTATGTATTAGAGATGTCAAAATTCACGCATTAATTTTTTTTTTTTTTTTTTTTTTTTTTTTACACGTTAAACGTCTTTAACGCAATTAATGCTGCATCTATTCTTTCCTGTCATCCTTTGACTAGCGTTATAGTAGGCTATATGCAGAGATGGGCATAAATACATGGAAATGTATTTAAAATACAAATACAAAATACTGTATGAAAAAATGTATTTAAATACAAATACAAAATACTGTGTGAAAAAATGTATTTAAATACAAATACAGTATTTTGTATTTTGAAAATACACAAAATACATGTGAAATTGGCCATCCAGTGCAGGTATAGGTCACAGTGAATGAAGAAACTACATAGGCCTACTGACTTTTCATTCCTAACCTCATCTCTGCCCTCTCTGTCATTCTGTCTTTCTTTCTGGCAATTACATATAAACTTGTGCAAAATAGCAGCCATTTATATACTTATTTCTGGTTACAATGTAGTCTATTACTTGTGGTGAACACTATTAAAAAAATCATACTGTATGTAAAACTGTGGAAACCTTTTCTGCTATCTAGCAAAGAATATGGATGGGCGATGTGGACAAAATCTCAATTTTACTTCACAGTAACAATATCATGGTTTCACAATTCTCAATATCAGTTTGATTCCACAGCATAAACTGAATTTCAAACTCTTTTGAGTTTTTTTTTGTTGTTGTTGTTGCTTTTTAAGTAATTTTATGTTTATTTTATGTAAAGTTTATTTGTTTCTATAAGTTTATTAAAATTAGAAAGTGTTTTAGAATTACTTAGATTCATTTATTTACACTGAAAAAAATTATTCATTGAATTTAAAGGAGTCATAACCTGCAATTTTCACTTTTCCACGAGAATCAATGTATGTTATGATTACCTAACGATTATACACTGGCCGGGAAGCCGATATTTAAAAGTGAAGCGTTTGTTTACCTCAGGGTAAATAAACCAGCGCGCGTGCACGCGCACTCAAATACGAGATTTTGATTTCAGCCCCGTCTTGACGTCATGACGGGGCAGGATATACCATATATGGACACCACAAACCTATGCCGCGGGAAGCCCGCCCCTCTCCCCCTCATATTCAGTTCAGAGTCGACTCGAGAAAGATGGAGAAACATAGTGCACACTGAGTTGCTCTGTTGTTGACTGCCAGAATCAACATGTAAATGTGTTTTCTCTCCCAAGAACGGACCAAGCTGTCAGGGACCAGTGGATTAAATTCATTTTTAATGACGCGGTTCCTACAACCCTTCCCACTGGCTTAACGTTATGTGTCTGTGCTAACTAAACATTTTACGCCGGAATCCTTCACAAATTTGAGGCAATATCAGGCGAAGTTGGCATCGAAGCTCGGGAAAAAGGGGCCATTTTCAACAATCAGACACTTGCCTGCAATTGAAACGGTAAGAATGATTTTTATTGCTCTACTGTGTGTAACAAACAGCAGCTAACTGCTAATGCGGCTATTGTATGCTAGCGGGAGTATTAGCTTCGAGGTAAACATGGGGAATGGCTGCTAACGTTACTTTGCAAACAACAAATGACTGAGATCATCATGAATTCGGCTATTGTATATTGATTGCCTAACGCTTATATATGAGGCGCCGTCTAGTTTGTGTGTGTGTGTGTGTGTGTGTGTGTGCTCGCGTCTTATATGAGTATGTGCGCGAGTTTGTGTGTGTGTGCGCTCGCGTCTCATATGAGTATGTGCGTGGAGAGTTCATATACATGTATGTGTGTCTACTTAGTATGTATGCAAGCGTGTTTCATATATGTGTGCGTGAATGAAGTTTGATTTAAACCCTAAACGGCGCCTCATACTTATACACTGGCCGGGAAGCCGGTCGCGGCCAGGTCGGGTTCATTCATAACTTGCGCCATGATGTCATTTGGGAATGATATGCTAAAGCGTTACCTGCGGTGTCAACCCCCCTCCTTCCTGCCACCAATCAACGCGCCCCTCATTTGCATTATTAAAATGACTGTCCACGACAGCCAAAATATCGCATCAGATCTCGCGAGACAATAATGCCTTCAGAAATAAGGGTCAGAGGAGCTCTGTGTTTATTTTTTTTCCACTTTTCTTTTTTAGAAGGGCCTGAAAGACTATAATAGAGCGTTGGGTATCCAAGGTAATACAAGGTTATGACTCCTTTAATAAAACAAATTATGGTAAGTGGTTGCACACAATTGATTTTAGCTACATTTAAACAAATGCATTAAGTAACTAAAATTAAGTTCAACTTAATGCCATCCATCCATCTTCTTCCGCTTATCTGGGGCTGGGTCGTGGGGGCAGCAATCTAAGCAGAGATGCCCAGGCCTCCCTCTCCCTGGACAACTTCCTCCAGCTCTTCTGGGGGGACACCGAGGCGTTCCCAGGCCAGCCGGGAGACATAGTCCCTCCAGCATGTCCTAGGTCTTCCCGGGGCCTCCTCCCGGTGGGACATGCCCGGAACACCTTCCCGGGAAGGCGTCCAGGAGGCATCCGGAACAGATGCCCGAGCCACCTCAGCTGGTCCCTCTCGATGTGGAGGAGCAGCGGCTCTATTCTGAGCTCCTCCAGAGTGACCAAGCTTCTCACCCTATCTCTAAGGGATCGCCCAGCCACCCTGCGGAGAAAGCTCATTTTGGCCACCTGTATCCAGGATCTTGTCCTTTCGGTCATGACCCACAGCTCATGACCATAGGTGAGAGTAGGAACATAGATTGACCGGTAAATCTTTCTTCACCACGACAGACCGGTACAGGGACCGCATTACTGCAGAAGCTGCACCGATCTGTCTGTCAATCTCCCGTTCCAACCTTCCCTCACTCGTGAACAAGACCCCAAGATACTTGAACTCCTCCACTTGAGGCAGGAACTCTCCACCAACCTGAAGTGGGCAAGCCACCCTTTTCTGACTGAGAACCATGGCCTCGGATTTGGAGGCGCTGATTCTCATTCCAGCCACTTCACACTCAGCTGCAAACCGCCCCAGTGCATGCTGAAGGTCCCGGTCTGATGGAGCCAGCATGAAAACATCATCCGCAAAGAGCAGAGATGAGATCATGTGGTCCCCAAACCAGACACCCTCCACTCTCCTGTCTGCGCCTAGAAATTCTGTCCATAAAAATTATGAACAGAACCGGCAACAAAGGGCAGCCCTGCCGGAGTCCAACATGCACCGGGATCAAGTCTGACTTACTGCCGGCAATGCGAACCAAGCTCCTGCTTCGGTCGTACAGGGACCAGATAGCCCTTAGCAATGGACCCCGGACCCCATACTCCCGGAGGACCCTCCACAGGACGCCGCGAGGGACACAGTCGAATGCCTTCTCCAAATCCACAAAGCACATGTGGATTGGTTGGGCAAACTCCCATGAACCCTCCAGCACCCTGGAGAGGGTATAGAGCTGGTCCAGTGTTCCACGACCGGGACGAAAATCACACTGTTTCTTCCTGGATCCGAGGTTCTACTATCGGCCGTGTTCTCCTCTCCAGTCCCCCTTCTTAAAAAGAGGGACCACCACCCCGGTCTGCCAGTCCAAAGGCACTGTCCCCGACCGCCACGCGATGTTGCAGAGGCGTGTCAGCCAAGACAGCCCCACAACATCCAGAGACTTGAGTTACTCGGGGCGGATCTCATCCACCTCCGGTGCCTTGCCACCGAGGAGTTTCTTGACTACCTCGGTGACTTCAGCTTGGGTGATGGACGAGTCCACCTCTGAGCCCTCAGCCTCTGCTTCCTCAATGGAAGACGTGACGGTGGGATTGAGGAGATCCTCGAAGTATTCCTTCCACCGTCCGACAACATCCCCAGTCGAGGTCAACAGCTGCCCACCTCCACTGTAAACAGTGTTGGTAGGGCACTGCTTCCCCCTCCTGAGGCGCCAGACGGTTTGCCAGAATCTCTTCGCGGCCGACCGGTAGTCCTTCTCCATGGCCTCACCGAACTCCTCCCAGGCCCTTTTTTTTGCCTCCACAACCACCCGGGGCTGCAATCCGCTTGGCCCGTCGGTACCCGTCAGCTGCCTCAGGAGTCCCACAAAACAACCAGGCCTGATAGGACTCCTTCTTCAGCTTTATGGCATCCCTTACTTCCGGTGTCCACCACCGCGTTCGGGGATTGCCGCCTCGACAGGCACCAGAGACCTTACGGCCACAGCTCCGAGTGGCCACGTCGACAATGGAGGTGGAGAACATGGTCCACTCGGACTCCATGTCTCCAGTCTCCCTTGGGATCTGGTCGAAGCTCTGCCGGAGGTGGAAGTTAAAGATCTCTCTGACAGGGGATTCGGCCAAACGTTCGCAACAGACCCTCACAGTACGTTTGGGTCTGCCGAGTCTGTCCAGCTTCCTCCCCTGCCATCGGATCAAACTCACCACCAGGTGGTGATCAGTTGACAGCTCCGCCCCTCTCTTCACCCGAGTGTCCAAGACATCAACTTAATGCATTTGTTTAAATGTAGCTAAAATCAATTGTGTGCAACCACTTACGATAATTTTTTTCATTAACTTCAACTAATCATTTTTTTCAGTGTACCCCTTTTTTATTATTATTTTTTATGTACAATAAAACTAAAGCGGAAGATTTTTGTGGTGTATCATTCATAAGTGCTTCTTTTTCCACTCCAACGTTCCAATAATTCCTGCCCACTAAAAGCTGCACGCATAAATTTGCTTCATAGGCCTATCTATGTAAATGATTTAGAAAAAGTTCCATCAATTCACACTTTATATCATCACTATGATATGTAGTGTCATATCACCAAGCCCTAACATGCAGTAATGCTTTAAACACATTTGACAAGCTATAGTTGATAAAAATCAACAACCGGTCAAGACTGATTGGCTTATGCCATTTTCCCACTTGTCTGTGCTCTTTTATTCTTTCATGTTAACTTAAGTGAATAATGCACTATTTTAACTTTAATCAACAATAGAATTGATCATGACATTCTCACCTTATTCCAAAAAATAAAATAAAAATCACTGATCCAATGCTGAGCTAGTGAATGTCTGAACTAGTTGATGCACAAAATCAATACCCTGATAAAGAGGTTGATTGGCAAAAAGTATTTTATGTATTTTGAAAATACAAAAATACTCATCTTAAATGTATTTAAATACAAATTACATTTGATTTTTTCCAAAGGCTGTAAAATACAAAATACAAAATAGTATTTTGTATTTCAAATACGTATTTTAAATACATGTATCTGAAATACTGCCCATCCCTGGCTATATGATCACACTATCAAGCGCGATAAGATGCAAAAGAGAAATTTGTTGCTGGTGTCCTGAATGTCTCCCTGTGAACATCTGACATGAGCACACAGAAAGCCACTTTAGACAGCAATGCCAATAGCACATTGAGTTCTCTTTCATGCTTAAAAGGACAAAAAACACAATGTTCTGAACGCCCATATATGGTGAGCGACCTTGTAAAGTCTTAAATTATTTAAAAACTCTTAAATGATTGTATAGGGTTGGGAAAAAATTTGATGTTTGTCAGATCAGGGTCATGTAAACTGACAGCAGCCTAAAAAATCTGCTGCAGTCAGTCATTGAACAAAAGAACAAAAAAAGAGAAATGACTCGCTGGTCTTTACTGACTCATTAGCCGCGTTTCCACTGTCGGGCCAGTGCGAGCCAGGGCTTTAAACGGGCCGTGCCGGGCTAATAGCCTCGGGCCAGTAGCACCGGGCCCAAAATCTGCTTCATTTCCACTGTCGGGCCAGCTCCACAGCGCTTCACTAAAACACGCCCTTAACACGCCTCTTTGGAGCAATGACACATAAACACATCATTTCACCAACAAATGGAAGTTTGTCAGAAAACTAATCGGAAAGAAATCACTGGAAACAGCGTGATCGCAAAATAAACGTGATAAAAGCGACCGTTTGCTGGCATTTTTGTTGTTTACTTGAATATTAAAAACCTAATCATCTATGTTTTACCACAGGTAGGCTAAACATTCATTTGTGTCAAAATTGCATAATTAGTCACACATAAATAAGTGGTTTAGCCTACTTTTAGGTCTATTTCACATTAGAAAGAGGACACACACTTATTCAGTCGCGTCTGTTTCTGTTTATTTGGTAGTTAGGGCTTTCAGAAAGAATGAAAATATGGGATGAATTTAGTATCAAAATGGTTAACACGTGCAAGCACACTTATCAATGAACTTGAAACATGTTGCAGAAATGTTTTATCCATGCCTTTCAACTTGCGTGTGCAAAATTCAAAATTGAATGAATGTGAAGCAATTTGTACAAATAGAGACATTTTTGTGAATACAAATGTTTTCCTTTGTATTAGTGTATCATAATTTGCGCATGCAACACAGAAGATGTGCATGTGTGGATCAGGTGACACGCGTGCATTTATTGACATCTTTTCTGAGTCGAACTTATTTGATTCATTTGAATTGAGACTTTCTTTTCGCGGTTTTTAAGCATTTCAAAACCCACACACAAACAACTACAAATGAATAGGCCTGGTGCTAATTATTAATGTGTGCACAACTACCCATCCAAGACATAAATGAATGCACGCGCGTCACCTGATCCACACATGCACATCTTCTGTGTTGCATGCGCAAATTATGATACACTAATACAAAGGAAAACATTTGTATTCACAAAAATGTCTCTATTTGTACAAATTGCTTCACATTCATTCAATTTTGAATTTTGCACACGCAAGTTGAAAGGCATGGATAAAACATTTCTGCAACATGTATCAAGTTCATTGATAAGTGTGCTTGCACGTGTTAACCATTTTGATACTAAATTCATCCCATATGAAAATGTCTACAAATATGCCACCAAAAATAGCCTACGACCTGAGGTCAGGAGCTCTCTCCCCCAGTAGGCTACAGTTATATTTTCAGTCATAGAAACAGAGAAAGTTCCCGAAAAAAAAGGTTGCTTTATTTTATGATAGTCTGGTAGGCTATAAAGAGACGAGACGTAGGCTACTGACAGATAAAATAAAACCAAAAAAAACATAATTGTGATAGCCTTTATGATTTGTCTGATTTCTTCAAGCATTCATATTTACTATGGTAATGGTTAGCGTGCATTTTGCATAGCGTATAAATATTTCTACCTTATACGGTGATCAAAATCCACATCGGATCACAAACAGAAGGCATTCAAACATGAAAGTGAGTTTTGTGGTAAATTATTTGATACGTTTTTAATGCTGACAGAATCATCCGGCGCTGCCGTCTCCAGACTCATGTAAACCCGCCTCTGTTCGTAACCACTCCTCTAGCCTGAGCTGGCCCGCTTTGGCTGTTGGCCCCGAGGAAGCCCCAGCGAGGCCCGATCAAGCCCCGGAAGTGACAGTGGAAACGCGGCTGGTCCTGGCACGCACTAGCACGCCCGCTCTGGCCCGACAGTGGAAACGCAGCTATTTAATGGAGATATCCGTGATATTGGCCTTCATTCATAGTACTTAGTAAAAAGATGCTATATTTATTAAATTGATTTATCCATTAATTATAGTCATTCAACATTAAAGTATAATTTAAAGCTATCAAAAGAAAAAAATACTTTTAATTTATATTAACTTGAACATTCTTCAAGAGGTTTTCAATGTTTTTGCCTGTGTAACCTTCTTGAAAACAGTGCTTTAAAGTTTCCAGGTATGTCTAACAATAATATTCAGGTAGGAAATATAATCGAATGTAAAAATTACACTGCACAGTCTTCACTATATAAATGAAATAGATTACTCATTACTAAAACATTAATAATACAGACTGCAGCATGTTTATTAGGCTGCTGTCACTTCAGAGGGTTATTTCAGCCAAAAATGACACATTCTGTTATTTACTCACCCTTGTGCTGTTCAAAACCTGTAAGACTTTTGTTCATCTTCGGAACACAAATTAGTATCCAGACAGGTAGTAAATACATTAAAGTAATCTACTAATCTCCCAACACTACTGACGAAAGCACCACTATGCATGTGTGTTGAGCAGGCGTTGCACATTGGAGATTAATAAAGTGGTAAATTTGTTTTATGCACAAAGCATTTACTTCATAAAATACTTGTTTTATGGAATGCTTTTTTTCGTGAATTAAATAAATGACGTTATTAGAGACTGACATGTTTGGCGCGTGTTTTTACATTTAGCGGTTGAAAATTAAGTTCAAGTAGTTTTGATGAACAGTTGTTTTTATTATCACATATAACAATTATCTTTTTCCCTCCAATTTATTCATCTATCTTATGTGGTTCAAACCAGAGAGGCAATGATGTGGAGAGGCAGACCAGAGGGATGCAAATTGGTCTCCTTGAGACAGTCATGATGCTGGAGGCCTGGATTCAGTGGTGGATGTCGCTGTAGTGGTGGAGGAAGAAGTTCTACTTAACGTTTCAGATGTACCAACTGCCTTTGGAGTGCTTTTTGGACTGTTCTACACTCTATATATTGATTATCCCAAACAGTGGAAGTACCTTTTTGAAGCAGTGCAAAAAGTATTTCTGGGTCTCGACAATGAGAAGTGTTCCGCTCGAATTCAGTCACTGAGAACCAAACTGTTGCAGGTGTAAAAAAAAAAAGAAAAGATCTTGTTTAGAGGTCAGAGGTGGTATAGGGATGACGTAAAAACCCAGAAGACTAATTTGCCACTGGTTCCCTCAAAATATTCCTATGCTTCTTAAAAAAATAAATAAAATAATATTAGGCTTTTTCAATTTGTTAGTGAAATAAGGTTTGTGGTAAACAAGTTGATGATCCTTAGATGTTTTATTCTACAATGATAAAAAAAAAAAAAAAACCTTTGGGGTGTATGAGTGTGTAGTTTACATTGCAGAATTCAAGTATTGTCAAATTGTGTTTACCACTGAGCTTATTTCACTAATAATCGAATCAGACTATCGGGTTTTGACATCACCCCTGCACAACTCGGAGTGTTATGATGCCAAATATTCAGTTGTTGTTTTTTAATACTTTTTATACTTATGAAATATCTCTGACATCATTTTGTTACCAGTTATGTTGTTGTTGTATTGTTATTAGTGGTCAAATCAATTAATCATCAGGGGTGCACATAACTGGTGCTCACGTGTGGTAAAAATAAACGACGCGCAGCAGAAAACATGGAAGGAAGCGCTTTTGAGTACCAACATTTTGGGCCAAAATGTTGGTACTCAAAAGCGCTTCCTTCCATGTTTTCTGCTGCGCGTTGTTTATTTTTACCACACGTGAGCACCAGTTATGTGCACCCCTGTTAATCATGATTAATCCCATCTAACATAAAAGTTTGTATATAATGTGTGTGTGTACATATATATATACAGGGCTTAAAGTATTCCGGCACCGTGCCGGATCTCCGGCGTGCGGCCATGAGGAAAAAAAAATTTGAATCTTGCATGCGGTTCAATATTTTCGAGTCAATTGATTTCACCTACCAATCATATGAAAGAAACGCAGCTCTACTAACGTTACAAGCCTATCAGAAGCAGAGCAGGGCGGGGCCTGGCAACACAGTGTGATTGAGATTTATATGTCACGTTAGCGTTGTCGGGGAAAGGAGCGCTAGTTCATGAAGCTTTGGATGATGTCCTGCACGGGCGTAATTTCCTATGGGGACACTTTCCAAAATCCCGTTGTCCTCCCCACCCCCACTCAAATTCGTTTGTTATGATGTTTATGATGTTTAACCGCACGCCGTCATTGCCACGGAGGAGCAGTGTATTACACTTTATCTGTGTAAAGTAGCTCACTCTGAATGTTCTAATGAGCGAGTAACTTAGCGGTTGCAGCACAGACAGCGATGAAACGCCAGAAACAACAGGTACGTGACTTTAATGTCATCATGGATGAAAAGAAAGAAAGGAGAGGTGTGAGTTGGTTCAGTAAATTAGCTCAGGTCAGGATAATCATATTTTCTGTCTACACCTGTTGATAACTGAGCTAACGTTAACATACACTGCTCCTTGGTAACTTCAGACTTGGCTAAATATTTAATTTGAATATTTAATTAAATATTCTGTGTAGCTTACAAAAAAAAAAAAAAACACATTCTGTGTAGGCCTACCATGAAAACGAGTCCACTTTAAACCGCAGCATTTTCTGTCAGCAATGTACAACAAGTAGCCTAACGTTAGTGCTGTCAAAGTAAACGCATGCGATTAATTTGTCCAGCTTTAACCATAGACTGTAAAAAATATGGACAAAGCGTCTGTGACGTCACCCATTGACTTTCTGAAGAACGGTTTTGAAGCCGTTTATGGGGGGTATGGGCGGCGCCATCTTGGAAAATCTTGGGAAATCCTAACCCCGCCCACCTTCTGACACAGCGCGTCACTCAGCTCACTCTGCTACTCCGGTTATCTTTGTGTATATTTTAGGCAACGAAATATGTTATAAAACACCATACTAACTCTTTTCGTTTTCATTTAAAGAAATCTTAAATATTATAGCCACACAAATGTGGTTCAGGCAACGCATATTGATTATATTCACTGCACATAACGTTTGCCTATTTATAAAAAAACAAAATATAAAACACAAACCTGCCTCTTTTCGTTTTAAATATAATATAAAAATATTAAACATTTTAATATGGTCCAGGCAATATGTGCATTTGTACTAAACAACAGATTTTGCAGTAAACAACATTATAGATCATCTTCGTTGTATTAAAATTTAAAATGACAAAACTCAACCCAGTCTCTTTTTGTTAAATTTCAGTTTTATCAATATTAGCCATTATAAAAGTATAAGTAAAAGGTATAAGAAGCTATAAAAATAAAGCAAACAATTCAGTCAAACATACAAAGTCAGCGCTCTGTCTAGTCTAACCATACAACGGTAAAGTTAAATAGCTTATAAAGTTATGAAACTTCCCCTCAGCCAAAACGATTGGCCAGGGAACAAGTTATAGATTCACAAAACCAAAAATCGCCCGTTAGATATACACAAGACGAATTATACCTCATGTTTAACCACTACAGAGACGCCAGGGTCAGCGGCGAACGACTAGCCGAGGAAAAGCTGTTCCAGGCGGGGTACATCGCGCTGAGCGCCCGGTCATCGCTGGATCTCACAACTGGATAAAATTTTCATAAATCTTTAAATAAACCACAGATTTGAGCTTTAAACAACTACATTCTCGCCTGAAAAACTCTTAAAACTACATTTCATGATACAGAAACAGTAGTATTATATTTCAAATGTGTTAAAAAAATGGCGCTTCTTATGTTGTCATTCTCCAGTTGGCGCAGCCTAAGCTGTCAATCAAGCTGTCAATCAAAGTTAACCACGCCCTTATTTGTCATACATTTTATATCTAAATACTATCTAAACTAACGAGTTAGAAAAAAATTCACTACCCTCGCCGTTGTCAGGCACTCGGAACCTATCGGAAAATACAATAAAAGTCCATGGGACCAACCTGTAAAAACATGAATTTATGCTGTGAAAACGGACATTTTAACATGGGGGCTATGGAGATTTGCTCCCTTTTGGGACCTTCCCCTAGCGGATTTTCGATGTATTGCAGTTTTTCGCACTTCCGGGTAGGCTTCATTTTTCAGATGAGAATGTTGCCCCTTGGCTTTAACGTGTTAAAATATTTATCGCAGCGTCTGTTCTTTCTGTCATCCTTTGGGTTATATGATCATGCTCTCCTTCACGCAAATGTTTTAAACTATCAATGCGCGAGAAGACAAAAGAGAACGCGCTGTCAGTGAATAATTGTCCTCCTGAAACACACACACACACACACAGAAAGACGCGCGCCAGTATCGCATTCGCAGTCGACAGCGCGCCATCGAGTTCCCTTTCGCGCTTGTACGAACCATAACACACACATTTAGGCTATGCCAAAATGTCAGTTTTGTCGAGTATCTTCACAAGAACAGTAAAATGAGTTAAATACAATCTTAAATAGTTCGTAAAGAGTAGAGAATGCTTGAGATCCTGTCAGCAGCGGCGGGTAAGTGACAGCAATTATCTCTGTTAGTAAAGTTAACCAAAGAACAATGGGAACAGAGAAAATTACTAACTGCCAAACGCTTAAGGATTAATCTATTTTTCATTTATAATTTATGCAGTGCGGACTGTTTTAGAAACGTATTCAATTTCTATATAATTCACATTGGTTAGACAGGTAAGGTACAGGTAAATATTACATTTATTATGGGTTTAAGTGATGATTGTTTTAAGTTTACTTAAATTAAAAGTTGTTATATTTTTTAAGCCTAATAAATGTTTCAAATTTTGGACAAAGAGACATAAGTAGCTATATCAGTGATACTGGTCTTTATTCATAAAAATATGCCATTAACATGCTTGAAAATAAATGGTGCCAATGAAGCCCAAGGTGTTTAGGAAATTTTGACCATTCTTTTAAAAGTGCATTTGTGAGGTCAGGCACTGATGTTGGACGAGAAGGCCTGGATCGCAGTCTCTGCTCTAATACATCCCCAAAAGGTGTTATATGGGGTTGAGGTCAGGACTCTGTGCAGGCCAGTCAAGTTCCTCCACACCAAACTCCTCATCCATGTCTTTATGGACCTGCTTTGTGCACGGGTACGCAGTCATGTTGGAACAGGAAGAGGCCATCCCCAAACTGTTCCCACAAAGTTGGGAGCATGAAATTGTCCAAAATGTCTTGGTATTCTGAAGCATTAAGAGTTCCTTTCACTGGAACGAAGGGGCAAAGCCCAACCCCTGAAATCCCTGTTTTGTGGAGGATTACGGTGTGGGGTTGTTTTTCAGGGGTTCCAGTGAAAGGAACTTAATGCTTCAGAATACCAACACTTTAGCCTGTATGTTTAGTTTGTGTAGATTGTTGTGAAATAAAGGCTAATGTGTTTTCATTTGTGTTTTTATCTCTGTTTTTAAACACACCAGAAAATAATTTTATTTACCTCAGTATAAAATGTAGTACAGAAATTTTTAGCTAAGCCCAAATAATAAATTCTGATTAAAACATTTTAGTTGAATGAACTTTAAAACTAGTTGAGCAAACATACTTTAAGTTGTAGTCAAGTTTGGGCCAACTAAAACATTTTAGTTGAATGAACTATAAAACTAGTTGAGCAAACATACCTTTTTAATTTGGAGTCAAGTTTGGACCAACTAAAAAATAATAATTGAAGCAACACTTTAAAGAGAGAAATTGAGTGAACGTAAAATTTCTGTGGAACTAGTTACTAAATAATAAGTTGAGACAACTTTAAATTTTTTACAGTATATAAGTCAAGTATACTTAAGTGCAATTTGAAGTATATTTCTGAGAAGTACATAAAAAGTAGACTGAAAGTAAACTTTCTTATTTTTAGTTTAAAAGAAGTATACTAATAGCACACTTGAATAAACTTCTTTTTGGTAAATCTCCTCCTGTGCCTCTCCGCATCCAGAGAGGCGTTCCCCAACTGGGCACAGAGGGGTCCACACTAATGAATAACAGATGTGGCCACTACGTTCATACAAAGGAGTACAGCGTGCATAAGCCTTGGACTATGCAGAGAGGTCATTTTGAGGTGAACTAATCCTTTGAGTTATGGCTTGTTCACAATCATTGTAAGGAAAGGCCATGTGGTGCAAATTCCAAATCTTCATACTGCGACTCAACAACACAAAAGTTTGTTGTTTGAATTGCCATGAATTCCAGATGACCACTAGAGGTCATTGTGTCTGTTTCATGAGTCCACAAACTCTTTTCTCAAGCTTTGTCCTTTTTTTATTTTTTAAACCTTCTCTTATTTTTGTTGTCGTGTGATTCATTAGCTTCAGTATAAATAGCCCAGTGTTGGTTCTAGTCTTTGTCTGGCTTTGTACCTGTATGATCGTGTTTTCTGGCGAGTTATTCTGCGGTTTTATTGTTTTTCTCTTGTATCTCAACATCATTCTTTTCCTAAAATCACTAATAACTCAAAGCTTTTCAGCGCATGTATCTTGGCAATAATAGCCAACAATACATTGTATGGGTCAAAATTATCGTTTTTTCTTTTATGCCAAAAATCATTAGGATATTAAGTAAAGATCATGTTCCATGAAGATATTTTGTAAATTTCCTACCGTAAATATATAAAACATTTATTTTTATGAGCGAATTCTGCACAACTTTAAAGGAGATTTTCTCAATGTTTAGATTTTTATGCACCCTCAGATTCCAGATATTTAAATTATTGTATCTCGGTCAAATATTGTCCTATCATAACAAACCATACACCAATGGAAAGCTTATTTATTCAGCTTTCATGTGATGTATAAATCTCAATTTCAGAAAATTGAGCCAATTTCAGAAAATTGAGCCATGGTTTTGTGGTACAGGGTCACATATACATAAAAAAATATATATACGCCTGCTTACGAGGAGAGAGAGAGAAGAAAAAAAAAACTTGCACACCCATGATATATTTAGTCAGAATCTAGTGAGGATACAGAGTCGTAAAGATTTAAAATAAGGTTCCATGTTTTATAAAAATGTATCAGTTGAGCCCCGAGTCGAATATTTCAATTTTTCAAGTGAAAAGAATGACATCAGATCCTTTAACCAAGACGTAGTTGGAGGGGGGGTTGGACACTTCCAATGCAACAAGATGCACCTTCTAGCAATAAGAGAAGCAAAAGCAATAACCTCTGCGTTCTGTCTCGTGATGGGTGACGAGTGAGACACACCAAAAATGGCGACTAGAGGACATGGAGATAGAGAAACATGCAGAGCCCTAGACATGAAGTCAAAAAAATAAGCTCAAAATGAGGCCAGTTTTGGGCAGCTAAAGAATGTATGGGTATGATCGGCGGGAGAAAAGGAGCATCTGGTACAGGAGTCCTCTGTTTCTGGAAACAATTTATGAAGTTTAGCTTTGGTGAGATGAATTTGATGAAAGACTTTTAGCTGAATGAGACTTAGCCGAGCACATACAGAAGTAGAATTAACTCTAGCAAGGGCCTCAGACCATAGCTCTTCCGATTACTTGATTTGCAGCTCATTTTCCCAAGGCAGGAGAGAGAGGACGTTGGTGTTCATTTCATGATCCTGAAACTTAGCTTATTTGAAGTATATTTTATGTAGCCTATAAATTAAGGTATATGTCCAGAAAAACTGGTAATGTGTATGTGTACTTAGCGTAATAATCTGTTTGGTTGTAAAAATGTATTACCCGTATGAAATGAAAGTGAATGTAGCTCTACCTGAGGATTCGTTCACAGACAGATGTTCAACTAATAAAGATCTGCATCACTGGCAAACAATAGGATGCTTTTGCAGATTTGCTTTTAATTCAGTGCCTGCAGGAAACTGAACAAATAATTCAAACGGATTTAAACATATTTTTGTCAACTTGCTTGATCAAGTCTTTGAACAGACTCGACTCAAAAGAGTGATTCATTTGTGAATGGGGCATCGCTCATGCTCCAGGAAAAAGAGACTGTGCGCTTGGAATAAACTACGCATTTCTTAATTAAATTATGTGTTTAACAAAGTAAAAGGACAGTTTTTTCATTAGAAATGTGTTTGAGTTAAAGTAACTAAATAACTGTAAAGTTAATCAAATATGATTTAAATCTACTCTTAAAAGTACAAATTAAGTACAACCCTTTCCACACACACAAAAATACTCAAGTAAATGTACATCATTACTACCACCTCTGAGTACACGTTACTGTAAAGTACTGTAAACTAGTTACTGGCAAGTTAAATCAAATCCCCTTTATTTCTAATGCGCTTTATACAATACAGATTTCAAAGCAGCTTTACAGTGATAAACAGGAAAATAATGATTCAGTGATGCAAACAGTTGAATGCTTCAACAGAGCTCTAACAAGAAAATATTGTCATTGTTCAGCTGAAGTCCGTTTAGTGTTTATTTAAATCCATTCAATAACTGTGTAAAGTTAATCAAATTATGAGTTCAGTTCGGCTAAAGCGGTTTAGTAGTATGATCAATTAAACTACAGCTTTAGACCACTTTGGCTATTTAGACCATTACGTTCAATATGAAAAAATCATTCTCATTTTTGTGTTCTCATTCTCACTAAACCAGAGACAAAAGTGTCCCAAAATAAACAATAGTAATGGTTTATGATCTATGTATAAGTGTATCTGTAGTAGTTCATGGCCATAAGTTTTAAGGTGCACAGATATTGGCTTGCAACAGAACATTATAAAGATACATTCCCTCCACGAAAGGTCTGGTAATGACTACTCTGTTTTGGGAAAACGTGTGCTTCATCTAAAACTTCAAATTATAATTTCGATGCTTGCTGAGGTGAGTCAGACCAGTGGGGATTTCTTTAAGACTGCAAGGGAAGCTCGGCTTCCCCTATAATGTCAAAAAATGAACGGTCAAATATGTAGCTTGTACTATTGTGTTAAAGGAACACTATGACTTTTTGGGACTTTAGCTTATTCACCGTATCCCCCAGAGTTAGATAAGTCCATACATACCTTTTTCATCTCCGTGCGTGCTGTAAGTCTGTTTGACGCACCCACCGCTAGCCTAGCTTAGCACAAAGACTGGATGTAAATGGCTACAGCTAACATACTAATCCCAATAAGTGACAAAATAACGCCAACATTTTCCTATTTACATGTTGTGATTTGTATAGTCACAGTGTGTACAAATAACAAGGTCATTTGAGACACAGCCATTTTTTAAACGTTTAAATACTGGGAACTATTTTCTCAGAAGGCGAAGCACTGCTACTTGGGCGGAGTGATAACGCAGCACCCAAGAAGCGCCTGCCGAGAAGTACTGTATAAAGACAGTACGCTTATACAGTCAGGAGCCATCTTGGAAAAAAGTCTCGACTAGTCGAGTCACGAACGCCGTTATTATTTTTATTTATAAAATATTTGTATTTTTTTATTTTCTCTATAATTTATTTTATTTATTTTCTCTGTTGCTTTCAGTGCTTTCTTCCGGAAACAACGGACCATATGAGATACCAAGTCACAGTTCATCTCACTTAGCACGGCGTTCGTGACTCGACTGGTCGAGACTGTTTTCCAAGATGGCTCCTGCCTGTATACGCGTTATGTACTGTCTTTATAAAGTATCTTCTTATTAAACTGTCTGTACATTTACAAAGTTCTCAATGCTTCGGTTTGCATGTAGGGACCCTCATTATGCTACCGTGTTAGTGTGGGGCTATTTTGAGCCTTGTTAGTGGTATTAACTAGCGATTTACTTTTACTTATTCTATGCCCCATATACTAGCGTTATAAGATAATCTGTTTTTAGAGATAAAACTCTTTACATTAGATTATCATGAAAACGCATCCCAGAGATCGATCGACTCGGTAACCATGTGTTAATTACTCCTAGGCTCATTTTTCACCGGAATTGTCCTTTAACGTTACATGCGCTGACATGTTTATGTTAAAACAGGGTACATGCTACTCGTGTTTAAAACCACACACTGCTTAAAACGGTTTAATCCAACTTACCAATGTGCCAGACACATTTATTTTACAGAATATTTTCACTAATTTGTAGTTCTGCTCCGTCAGTGCTTCACAAGAATCGTTCGCCACTGGAATGCCAAAATGCGGGAAAGCAAAAAGCTGACTTGTCTCCTGAATTGTGATTTTTAAGTGCACAGGGGTGTATAATATGTTTATGTTTATGTATTTGTAATAAGAAATGTTAAGAAGTTTCATTGTAACCTTACAACGAAAAAAAAAAGAAAAGTTTTTACCATAGCACAGATGTCAACATTTGTTTTTAGTGCATGATTTTCCATAGTAAGGTAAATGACATTTTCAGGATTGTCACATCCATAACGGTACATAGGCCTAATCCTCATGAATGGGCACATGAAAATTAAAATAAAGTTATTATTTCTGTGAAGAGGCATCCCTTTATTTGTTGGGTAGCCTACTATTGCTTATGGTTTGTGCATTTTATTTTAAAGAAGTCATACAAAGTTTTTTGTTTTTGTAACATCCATAACACGTGTATTTCCTTTTTTTAAAATAGAAAACTATGCATATTATTCTAATATTTTAAATCTATCGACAAGGGTTTAGTAAAATATAAACAGATGATTCAGTATATTGGTAACAAATACATTCTCTGAGAGTTTATATGTTACATCAATACCACATAATCTCAAATCCATTATTGCCCAGGACACGTTTTCCTTTTTAATACAGTATATTGTTAATTTTACAGCAATAAACCACACTTTCATATGTTTTTTCACTGTAAATTCTACAGTTATCACATGTTTTGTGAAATACGGTTTTATCCTGTAGCATTTCTACGGTATTTTACTGTTAAATCTACAGACATTTTTTACAGTGTACATATAATTACATATTATTAAATTTGTTCTCAATTACAATGATTTTTGTTTAAAACATGGATTTGTGTGTCATCCTAAAGACTTTTATACAGTTGTAAATGCCGTACCCAGAAAAACATGGTATTATTGGTAAAAGGGATTCTTCAACACTACTCTCTCCCATCTCCGTGTCTGGGTGAATTATCTATTAGAGATCATAAATGCAACAACAAATATGTGAGAAGTGTCTTCATTGATAGACTTCACTCAAAATATAATTAAATGTTACTTTGTTTTCAAAGATTTTAACCTGAAAGAGGTGAAGGAAATGAGAATGAGTTATCTTTACCTTTCCAAGTCTCCCTAAAGTGAAAGGACTTATAACTTTAAGATAATAAATGACATATACCCATCTAAAGAATTCCTTAAATCAAAATTTGATATTGGAGAAAACACTTGTCAATTTTGTGAAATTGATATTGAAATTATTGTAATTACTCAAAGTTGTTTTGGTCTCAATTGTACAGTAAAATGTCATAAATCCTCTTGAATACAAACAAATGAAGTTTGTTGTACTGAAGAAAGATTGTTCACAACACTACTTGGTCAATAACCTTTTTGATCTTGCTGAACACCATTCATAAATGCAGATTTCTGAAAATCCTCATTTTTCTTAAAAAAAAAAAAAAAAAAAAGCTTTTGCTGCTTCTCTTTGTACCCTTTATAATGAAAAAGCTACTACACTTTCGGGAAAAAAGGTACAGTTTTGTACCAAAGAAGATTCAAACCCTTGTCACTGAGGCGGCACCTTTTACCTTATAAAGAAACAAATTTGTACCATTACAGTTTGTACCTTTTGATGACATGATTTGTACCATGGACAACCAAAATGTACAAGTTTCATGGTTTAAGGAACCACCCAGTGACAGATACCTTAACTGTGTCAAATGTGTTCAATCAAGAACTATTAAAGGCCATTTTTCTATTGAATAACATACACATTCAACAACTGAACCCAAAATACATCAATTTAATATCAGAAACAATACATAGCAAATACATGAGTGTTTGAACAAACACTTTGTTCCAGGTAAACATTTATTTTTGTGTAAAGACATCTCTACAGTTTACAATGAAGATTTCCGAAATATTTTTAACAAAACTTTTCTCCATTTGCTACAACAATTCAACAAAACAATTACATTAAAATGTCACAATATGTGAACATTTTCCCATCCACAATAAAAATTCACAAACTATTCACAATACAATTTACAATTCTTTTTACCTTCCTCACAATACCCTTGCATTTACTTAACTTTAACATTTTCTAAAGCAGAACTTCAATTATGTAATGAGATGTGCACAAACCTAATGTTTTGCATGTGAGTGACTGCATATCTGGCTCCTACATACAAAAGGTCATAGACCACATAAAGGTCAAAGGTCAAGTGTCTGGTAGTCCAGTTCCTCTCCTGGCATCACACAAACCCAATCCTTCTCATGTGAAACACGAAACACATGGAAATGAGAATCAAACGATTGTGGGAGCAACAGTTTTCCAAACCGCATCTACGATGAAAACATACTTAACCTGAAAGAATAAAGGAACTTCTTCTGAATGCACAACATCAATAACAAACACATGTTTGGTGGTGTATTTTACATTATTCACACAGACCTCTTTCACACGTGGAAGTGTTTTACCTGCTAAATCTATGGCATGACAACTTTTGTGGCTTTTAAAGGATTAGTTCACCCCAAAAGGAAAATGTCCTAATAATTTACTCACCCCAATGCCATCCAAGATATCCATGTCTTTCTTTCCTCAGTGGAAGAGAAATTATGTTTTTTGAGGAAAACATTTCTGGATTTTTCATCTAACAATGGACTTCATTGGTTACCATCGTTTTTAAGTCCAAATCAATGCAGTTTCAAAAGTCTTCGAAGTGTTTAAACGGGCTGTACGCGATCACAGCTGAAGAAGAGGTTGTTATCTAGTGAAACGATAGGTCATTTTCAAAATTTTTTATAATTTATAGACTTTTTACCTTCAATAGTTTGGATTGAGCTGATCAACAAAAGGACAGGGAACTACGTCATCACGTTGAAAAGTTACGCCGGTGCCAGCAATACTATTTGAACTACTATTCATATTCATCAGAATGTTATTCATTTACTATTCATATTCATATTCACTGAATACTATTACTATATATATATAATAGCAAACAATACTATTTGAACTATCCGCCTACGTACGGTCGCATTGTAAACAGTGGGGCGGTACTTCTGCCCGGCGTCGGCGTGACCTTTCAACGTGGCTTTTCAAACGTCATGATTGGAGCGTTTGGGCTATGAATTACAGAACAAAACGACACACACACATACACATGGCGCAAACACGGAGCGGAAAAGACCCACTCGCGAAATTACTAAACAAGCTGCGCGAGAATGAAACCTGATCGCCGAACACGGAGGGGCGAGGTTCGGCAGCCGAACATTCGGTGCGTCCAGTTTCTATGGTATTTGAAGAAACACACAACATAGTGTGATATTAAGGTGTTGAACGGATTAAATGAGGGGGGATGAAACGCTCCATTCTTCCAAAATATATTCCCTCATTTACACACGCCACAGAGCATGATATGATGTTAATTGCTTAATTGAATCATGCAATATACCTGTATGAAATCTTCTGCACACTCATCCTTCTTCCACATTCAACACAGTTTTTACTTTAATTTATTTTAAGTTTTTACTGTCCATCTATCTCACTATCTGTATTGGATAGAAATACATAGTGAGATAGATGGACAGATACAGATGGTGCCCAACCAGAATGAGACTTTTACCGCCGCCGTTCCCGCGGCGGCAAAATTGGGATGTGTATTTGCTGCCTTTTACCGCTGAGTGGCGCTGTAATCACAGACTTTGAAAAGTGTCAGTTTATTCTCTTTATGACGTAATCTGCCGCGGCAGTAATCTGAGCTGAGGTCACAGATAAATTTAAGATAAATATTGTGGTTAAACGAATTCAAATTCATTTAATTTAAACAAAGTAGACACACGTTAACATTGTGTGCCCAGTTTTTCTATAATTTAGAAAGGCTATGTCAATAGCTTACTTGTCATTTACTTCGTGTTATTTTAATGTGTTTGTAGATTTATTAACTGAAACATAACAGTGAAATAGGCTAAATTAAAATAATTTACCGTAAAATTAAAACATTTTCAGGACTTGCAGTTACTAAACGATGTTAGTCGGTTTAAGCATTATTTGTTATATTCAGAATTAGGCTTACATGTTGTTATGATTATCAATTGAATTCTTTAATAAATAATCAACCACAATGCCTATTACTGCCGCAGCAAAAATAAACCAGTCGAATTTCAAAGTCGTTCGCGAAATTACTATAGGCTATACCGGGCAAGTGACAGGGCAAAACAGCAGCAACTGCGGCATTTTAAAAGGTAAGTTTCCTATCTGTTTATTAAAAAAAAATAATAGGAATAACTTTTTTCATTATTTGAACAAAAATGAGACTGATTGAATATGTTAAAATATAAACAAACAAAGCAGAGAATAAAACAAACTTTTAGGGAAAAAATATAGGCCTATTATGCTCAGAATTGGTTAACATTAACGAAAGCAAAATATGTAAAAATACATTTCAAACAAAATAAAACAAAACAAATTCGTGGCCGAGTGGTAGGCTATAACTTACGTTTCAAATCCCGAACAAACATGGGCTACTTTTTTATTATTAATTTGATTTGATAGTTCTAAAATATTGCTACACCATATTGTTTTTTTCTCCTATAGCCTATAGGCTATTGAATATTTTATATTTATAAAATAAAATTACCATTCATTTCCATTTTACATTAGGGACACATTTTTTCCAACAGAATGGCTGAATTAACATCTGCATAATAATAATAATAATAATAATATTCAGACGATATCTGTGGTCAATGCATTAACAATAGACTCTCGGAGCTTCAAACGATCTGAGATCGATTCTCAGTATAGCCGACAGTGTTTATGTTTTTCCGTTCTTGATGCTTAAATATGCATCTGTTTATTAAAGTCAATCATCTTGTTTAATTATCAATTGTACATTAACATAAATTTGCTACATTCCAGTTGAGCCGCTGCACGCTATGACATATCTGATGAAGGAAGACTGTCAGCCGATTGCACCAGAAAATGAAGATGATGAAGCTCGTCTTTAATCTGCTAAATTATGTTTTTTTTGTGTGTGTGAATCATTCACGAGATTGAGATGACTGACAGTAATACCCGGCCATAGCAACGGTAGACATTTTCCAAAACAGATCGAACAAATCAGAAAAATACTTTCAATACAGTATTGCTTTCAATTAAAAAATAAACAATGAAAATGTAAAAGAAAAAGAAAAAGAAAAAGAAAATTAATTAAGTTTGAAAACCCATCGCACATTTCAAGGTATGAATAAAGTGTCGGGACAGTTTATTTAGCCTATTTAAACAGGGTTGCATTGATTCGATAGAGTTTATTCCCTTTGTGATGCAAAATAAGAAACATTTTAAATTTATTGTCAAAGAAATTGCAGCTAAATTAAAAAATGAAAACGGTACAAAACGAAAAAAAGTTCAAAGCAACATAAATTAAGAACAGGCGTTTTTCTTTGCCTCTCTGGCGCTGGATATTTTTTTAGTAAGTTTGGTCTCCCTCACTGCGCGCGGCGGGTCTTTCTCGAAATTAAGCATTTCAGCGTAAAAAACACCATACAGCTGATAGCTGTGTGTCATCCACACAAATCACGAAAGAAAAAACTGTAACAAATAGCTTTTGTTCCTTCAAAGATACAACATGCCTTGCTGAATTCACCTCACAATAAAACGAGGTGGGTTAAAGAACTCTGTATCTGCTAAATTGAAATTGTGTGTGGAAAACCTTTAAATACAATCAATAAAACTACAATATATAATTTAATAAGATATAGGGCCTACTGTACATAGGCTATGGACTTTTGGAGATTTTGAGATTAAACCTTAAAATAACTTTGCCTTTGCCTGCTCATCAGGCTGGCTCCGACACTCTCCATATGAAAGACGGAACATTAACACCTCTGTCCTGCACCCCCACGATAAAGCAACTATTGCCTTCTCCAAACCCCCCACAGGCTAGCTGAGTTTGCAAAACAAAACAAAGAGTTTGCCACTCGTCCTGGTGTGCCAAAACACTTCATTATAAACTTCAATATTTCATTCAAAACAATCTCAAAACGCTTTGTGACATTTTGAAAAGCCGTGGATGCATTACTGCCACTGGAACCATGAACGCAAATACTGGTTCTGATTTTATTGTTTGTCGTTTAAACGTCATATATATATATATATATATATATATATACATTAACAGAACTGCTTTTGAAATTACGATTGGAATTATTATAGGCTACAGAAGTAAAGTCATTGTATAATATTGTTCCTTAGTGTAAAATGGAAATGCATGGTGATTTTATTTTGTAAATAGGCTATAAGCAAAAAACTATGTTTTAGAACTAGACAAATCTCTCTGCATCAACAACAGACTATAAAATGCATTAATAGGCTAATATAAAAATATCAATAGTCTGTTAGTTCGGGATTCGATCCCGTGTCATCTAAATGATCGTAACGTAAGTTCAACCACTCGGCCACGATTCACCCGTTGCGACATGGCCTAACGTTCCAGTGTGTGTTCGCTCACACGAGCGAGAAGCGCTCTTCATTCAAATGAACGCGCCGCCGCGTTTGTCGAACACTAATTCAACATGCCAGAATAAAACCTGGCTTTGGAACAATGCATAGCGCCACTCGTCGTGGTGTGCCAAAAAATTTACACTAATTTAGTTTCATTTATTTCAGTGTTAATGTTTGAGTTAAAAAATTCTCTACAAATTAAATTAACACAAAGTCGGCTGTAAGAGTCCTTTATAGGCTAAGTAAAAAGCAAAGGGCTTACAGTCTTAACATTTAGGCTACTTTGCTTAAATTCGATATATTTATTTTCAGTAGGGCCTAATAAATTTGTAGGGATGTAATTTCAGTATGCTTTACCAACGCTATGTATTCAATTAAAGTTCCAAGAGGTCTGGTATATATTTCCTTCCCAGCTGACACTAATATGCAAGTGCACAGCAAAAATCACAACTTGTGCTTGCTGCGAACGGAAGTTATTTAAGGTGTCTCAACTGTACACAGTCTACCCTACAGTGTGAATTCGTTACAAGGTTTCATTTAATTAATTTTTTTTCCATCTATGTTGAATATGAAAAGTGAACAGCACGAGTAAGATAGGATTGTCACGGTTGTTGAATGCATTGTTTCCTTCTTGCCTCGTGTCGTTGTTGTTTATGTGTGAGTGGGCGTTGTCCCGCTCACGTGTCTGTCAGTGCTCCAGCTGTTCATCATCATCACAATCACTGTTCACAGCTGCGATTCATTTCCATTCCCTACATATACTCACACCATTCTCTGTTCCAGTGTCGGATTGTTTGTTGAGGTCCTGTGATTGCCGTGTCTGTGTTTCCCGTGGAGTTGCCGTGTCTGTGTTCGTCTGCCTTGTCTTCCTGCCGTTCTTGTTCTTCGTCATTGGGTTCACCGCACTCCAGCACCGGGATCGGGATTCATCACCGTCACAGCACCAGCGCACCACAGACCATCAAGTCCCTGCACGAGCCTGAGTCGCCGCCCTCTGTTGTACTGAACTGTTTGTCTGACCCTTTTTGAGCTTAATAAATACTTTTGAGAACCTGCAACTGTTTCCAGTTTTGTCCCACCATGACAAGGATGCATTATATCGAGAGATGGATATGGAGTGGGTCAGACATGATTTTGACCACTTCATTAAGTTTTGTTTAGTAGAAAACCTTTCTTTAAAGTGAATTTCGTTTTCTATAAATTGTATCTTAATTTTAACCAATTTTTCATCAACCAATTGCCTGTATTTAATAAGTAAGAGAAGCAAATATAACAGACACTAATCATGGAGGCGCCCGCGCGGTCACTTGCGTTGCACGTCAGCTGGAGCGCATCTCATCCTAACTTAACGAAACTCAGCGTATGCCTCACACAGACATGATAAATACATCAAATACACAAAGCTTGAAATGTCTTCAAACGAAATAATTCAAAATGAAAAGAAAAGGCTACTCTCTGATAATCAGATTATGTCTTTAAGTGCATTTATCTCTAGGTGCGTTCACTACAAATATGGCGATCGTCAACTTCATCTTTGCAGTCGACACTGTCAGAAAACACTAGTTTATTGATAAAAATCAATGCACGCATCACCGGATTTACAAATACACATCTTGCTTGTTGCACGCACACATATTATGTCGACAAAACGATATTATGATATAACGAAATATTATGTTGAAATAACATTATTATTAATAATACATCTTTTAGAATATTTGATTAAATGCTGATTGTTGCGCTTGTTCAATTTAATAAAATTAAAACTTTAATTGTGATAATTAAAATAATTGAAAATTAAATATTTAGTGGCCAAGTTTTGCTAATTTATTATATAGGCTATTATATGCCTATTGCCTATATTAAGTAGGTCATATTAAGACAAGGCATATATTAAGTTATTTTAGCTGTTATGAGAAAAAATAAATCTAACGAAATCTAAAATCTAAATCTAATAAATCTAAAAAAAAAAATTCTAACGCCAATTCAACATGCCAGAATAAAACCTGATTTTTGAACAATGTGTAACGCCACTCGGCCTGGTGTGCCAAAACACTACATTTTAAACTTCAATGTTTAATTCAAAACAATCTCAAAATGCGTTGTGACATTTTTTTAAAGCAGTAGCCTAGCCTATATACATTAAGGGCATTGAAACCAGGATCTTAACTAAAACGCGTTCCGCGTAATCTCTCAAAATTTATGCCACACTACTCCATGTATTTTTTTTTTAAGGACTGGTTTTGAAATCACTATAAATTACTATGCAATTGTATCGCTCACGAGAGCTCTTCATTTATCTAATTCCTCAATAGAATAGTAAAAATATTCAGCGTCATTGCTCCTAATATCGTCTCTATTTTTAACTTTTGATTCTATTTTTTCAGTTCTAAAATTGATTCTATCTTTAGTTCTATTCTGTTGTAGCCTTATAGGCCTATTTATATATATGAAAAATATGCCTATTAGGCTTAGGGTTTTATATTTAACCCACTTACATTTTAAAATACGGCAATTGCTGCTGATTTGCACAATGTCCCTTTGCGCCACCTGGCGGTCATTTCGGGAACGACATTGAAATGCGGCTGGTTTATTTTCGCCGCGGTGATTTCGCCGCGGCAGCTGGCGCGGCGGTAATAGGCATTCTGGTTGGGCACCATCTGTAGTTTGCGAGAGATAGACAGAGATAGAAAGAGGTTGGCTCTTAAAATTAGGTTTTATTAACAAAGTTAGGGAGGAGCACGTTCGGATAATTAACACAAGTGGAGAGCACTCAGCAATCAATGGTGAGAGGTAGGGCTGAAACGATTCATCGAGTTACTCGATTAACTCGATTACAAAAATTCCTTGAGGAAAAAACTCTGCCTCGAAGCCTCGTTAAATTCCTATGACGTGCACTATACGCGCAGGGATCTGATTGTTTCACACAGACCGTTGTTCAATGTTCAGGAAACACACCATAGCGCATGATACATTTTGAATTTAGTTGGCGTGATGGCGGAGAGTAAAGATGTCCATAAACGGCAGAGAATGTCTAAAGTTTGCCGTTTCACCAAGCGTCGCTCAAACAAGGTAACATAGCCTAAGCCTATACATTGATGTTCGCTGATTTTAATCCCATACTGTATTTGTAGCGATGCCGTGATGCGGTTTGACTAGATGTTTAGCTTTGATGTTTTTAAGTAGTAAACGTATTCACATTCAATTGCAAGAGAGTATAGCCTAAAAAAAAAACCTTCACACACACACACGCATACACCCTCGTCTCTCTCACACGCCAGTCAGACCAATTGCGGCAATGCATCACATATGCTTAAACTTTTATGTAGCCATGCAACAATAATTTCAGCATGCATTCACTGTATACACCGGAACGTGATGGACGAACAAACATTGTATTGCAGTCTTTGCAAGCCTAAGTGAGAAACAAAATGCTGTTCTTTTTCTATTTAACAAAATGCATATTTGCAATAAAACATTCCCCTTTTCAAAGCTACACTATGTGTAGGTGTCTCCAACGCATGCAATTTGAAGCATCCGTTCGGAAAAATGCTTCACCTAAAATGCACCGCAATTCAAGTGATGCAAGCCAAATGCAGCGTTCTATTGAAAATGAATGTATGTATTTCTGCCGTACCAAACTGCAATGAAGATACATGTTTTACAGTAAGTTGACTTAACTGTATTGTTATAAATTGTTGGCACTGGCACTTATAAACACTAAATGTGTAAAAATTGCAATAAATAGGCTTAGTTTTGGAGCCAAATGTTGGAGTTGGAATAAATACCTCTGATTTTTTGAGAAATAAAAGCCAAATGCTTGATCATTTTACAGCCACATCATTTTCGTTATGCATTATTTGTTTTGGTTGTTTAAAAACACACAATTTTTTTTTATCCGATTAATCGATCGATTAAGTGCTAGATTAATCAATTACAAAAAGAATCAATAGCTGCAGCCCTAGTAAGAGGTGTATACACTCAGCAGTCTCACCTCAATCCATTGACAGTTTTGCAGCATCCCCCCACCACCCTTTCTCCACGCTTTTAGTCCTAACCACTTACATACGGGAGGAGTACTCTAGGTTTGGGCTGAGCTCGGAGCCCTCCCCCCGGACAGCACGCCAAATACGCATTAAACTTTACCCCCTCAAATTGTATGTAAGTGTGAACTCGTGAAAGTGCCTTTGAGTGTTGAAAATCAGCTGTAGCTTGGTTCGAAAATGTGAAGTTTGACAATCTGCAGGGAGAACAGAAAATGTTAATTATGTAGTGTAGGCTAGCTAAGTTGATATAAGATTTAAAAAGTGTTCCCCACAATAGTGAGAGATTCCCATTTCCTTACTTAAAAAAGCGGGCGCGTTTTGCTGGATTTTCTTCACATTGTAGCACTATAAACTTAAATTACTCCGTCATTTATGGTCATACAGAAAAAAGAAATATAAAAAAGGATCTGTGATATTTTTACTTTTGTATGTGTCCTCAAAACATTGTGCTTTTGTAAAATAAAGAAAATAAACAGGGTGTGCGTTCTGCCTCTCCGTCGTGGTGAACTTATTTTTCTTGAGCACGTCTATAAACTGAAACAAAACTCAGCGAATACTTGTCACACATTTATGAGCCATATACCTTTATAAACATTTAAGTGTGTAGGCCTACTTTTAAATGATCGGATTCAAACTGAAAACAAATATTCTCTGTTTAAGTAATTTGTATAAAACCAACAAGATGTCCAGCTTCTCAAACGCTTCCTAATTATTTTTAATTTGAACACGCCCACTCGCGCAAAAGAGATTGACATGCAAATCTCCACATGGAACGCGATCGCGCTCCTTAACTCAAAAACAAAACACCAAAACACTTCACAAGTCTCTGCTTTTCGTCGAGTTTGAAAGATGCGCCGTGAGCTTACATTGGATTTAGGCTACCTCAGAAGAAGAAGAACGCGGTTTGAAGACAAGAAAGATGTAAGGTAAGAAATTCTTACATATTAGTTTGTTATTGTTGCATAAATTTCACATTGCAGTTGAACTGTTGCTAGATATATGGTGAATATTATAATATTTAGACCCATGTTTACTGTTACTGTATTTGTGGATATCTGCTCAAATGTAGATGTAAATGGTAACCATAATGTTTTATATTTTGGATCACGATCGCGTTTGAAAAGCACCAAACGGCTTCATGTTTTTACTATTATCTCATTTCATATCATCATAACGAATGGAAACATTTGAAGTAACATGATAATCAATATATTTTTCTCTAGCTTAGTTGCTACTGAAATATTTTGGAAGATTTATAGGCTGCTATAGGTTATTGTTTATTATTATTATGTTATTATTTTATGCAGCACTGCGCATAGCCTATGCCTACAAGGCACAACAAACCTGGTGTTCATTATATTATATATTGTTGGAAACATTTATGTGTGTGTGTGTGTGTGTGTATTCTGTGAATTTTAAAAAGCAATTTTAACCAGAAAAATCTCAAATTTATTCCCAAAATCGTGCAGGCCTTTCTCTTGATATCAGTATGTTCACTTTTTTTTTTTTTTTTCAGTCCTGCTGACTTCAACATTCACATGAGTCTCTGTACATGAACATGGTAAAGTGAAAATCAAACACTTTGGAAATGAAAGGTATGTACAATGTTTTTAGGAATGGCACAATGGTCTCTGTCTTTGGATCATTGTTTTCAATGAGTGCTTTTTTGTCATTTGTTGTGTATCTTTGGATTATGTTGTGTTGTAAATAAATCCAAAAAATCTAATAAAAGCCATTCTTTTTTAAATCTCCTCATTCTTTGTGCAAGGTTGCTCAGAATGATAGGGCCTGATAGCTCCTAATATGGCCGTTAGGGGAGGGTCTTTGTCTTTCTCAGGTGTGAAAAGCTTACATATTAATGAGCTCCCGCATAAAGCTTTTTCACACAAAACACGTCGTAAAAATTTTAAATCAATATATTGTCTTATCTGAATGAGCAGTCAGGGTGATTTTCACATAGTTTTAGAGCAAATATTCTAGGATACGTCATACAATTTTCAAAAGTCTTGTGAAGAAATAATCAGTATGGGTTTCATGACCTTATTTCAGTGAGAATTTTTTTTGTATTTTCACAAACCACGCATAAATGTCATTATCTCAAAACAACAAACTTTTACACACATGCTGCTGATATATTATTGTAGCAGAGTTTGTGCTGAATACAGTGTACTTTAGCCATGAAAATGTCACAAGTAACAGAAATAAGCACAAATGTCAGAGCATGTCAGAGCATGTCAGAACACCTCCAGGGCCCAGAAAACAGCTCAGACCCCAGAGGGTTAAAGGGGTATCCAGAATCGTAATCCAACAAGCAGAGGGTCAAGCACAGGAAGACAGTCCAAACAAATAAACAAACAAACAAAACAGGCAGGGGTCAGAGGCACAAGAGTAATCCACGGGACAGGCAAGAAATCCCAAAAAAAACAAGAGACAAGAAAACCAGGGAAAATGCTCAGAAGTGCAGTGCAACAAAATACAAAACTTCGCAGTGAGTGAAGGGGTGAACCAGGCTTATATGGGGTGAACTAAACAAGAAGATGAGATACAGGTGAATGTGATAATGAGTGCTAATGAGTCCAGGCAGAGAATGATGGGAGATGTAGTCTGTGAGTGAACGTGAGAGTCTGGTGTGGAGTGCCCTCTGGTGGTTCTCAAGGGCACTCCAGCTGGTGACCGTTACAATAAGGAGGAGTTGGTCTCTAGACAAATGGTCTCCCTACACCCCCAAAAGGTGTAACCTCTGAATGCAAATTTCCATTGTTAGTACATGTTTCCATGTGGAAGGTTTGTCTAAATAATGAAATGCAACAGGAAGTTCGGGGCCTTTTCTGTACTTCAGATTGGTCCGTGAGGTTGAGAGGGAAACCTCTAAGCCTCATGTATTTCTTAAAGGTCCCGTTCTTCATGATCCCATGTTTCAAACTTTAGTTAGTGTGTAATGTTGCTGTTAGAGCATAAATAATATAAAGCTCAAAATTATAAAGCTCAAAGTTCAATGCCAAGCGAGATATTTTATTTAACAAAAATTGACTACAGTGAACGGCTCGTTTGGACTACATCCCTCTACTTCCTTCTTTAATGATGTCACTAGAACCGTTTTTTGACTAACCTCCGCCCACAGGAATGCTTCCTCAACTCTACTGGCTACTTGCACACTTCTTATAACTTACTGTTTACTCAGCTCTTACGGTGATTTTCTGAAGTAAAACTGACGCTTCATCTTTTGTGTGATGTACAATAAACTTTATTAAACTCATCAGTATATGTTTGATCATCATTCAGACAGCAGACTTGTAACGTTAGGCTATTAATAAATAATGGATACATAGCCTACAAGCAGATGACAAATACGTTATAATAACCGTAATTAAACTACTAAACTATACCTGTTTCATCTCTATACAGCACTCTGACTCTGTAGTCATTATTGTCCGACTCGAAATGAACACCGTTACTGAGAGTTTCTGATATTATCATCATTCCGTGAGATGAAATTGTCCTGAGAGACAATGAAGCTCCGCCCCCTGCGTCGTGCAGCAGAAGCTCATTTGCATTTAAAGGGCACACACTGAAACAGCTCGTTTTTCTGTGCCCCAAAAAATGACAATTTAAACATGCTGTAAAAAATTATCTGTTGGGTATTTTGAGCTGAAACTTTACATAAACACTCTGGGGACATCAGAGACTTATTTTACATCTTGTGAAAAGGGGCATAATACGGGACCTTTAATGTTGGGTTTGCATCTTTTCTTTATTCCAGAGAATTTGATGTTTTGTATCAATTATCTTTGAATTGATTATGAAATTGGCATGATACATTTACCTGACATAATAAATTGTTACATTTGATTATACTAACTGACTTTGACATTATTTTCATTGAAGAGTTAAACGGAATAGTCAAACATTCGCTCATAATTAATGATCCACAGATATCAGTGCGAGCTTACAATGGGTACTGTAGATTACCGTTAGATGACATACCAAATCAATGGAAAAACGGTATTTCTCAAAAAATAAACAGCGACATTTAGAAACGATAGCCGTTGCAGAACTCTGCAGTCTCGTTAATTGAATATTTTTACTATATTTTGACTGAAAGGAAGTAAGGAACCATGGACAATGGTTTACAATGGCGAGAAGCCTACAGAATATAAAGCAATAAAAACAAGGACAAAAAAAATATCTGATTAAATGTTGAGTAATGTAACACTTAAAGTTGAAAAAAATGAGTGACAAAAGAGAAAAAACAATGCTCCAGATTGGCAGAAAGAAAAACGTGGTGCAGACACGAAATGTACTTCCCATTGAAATACAGTAGATTGAAAGTCATGCTGAGTGACACGAAAAAAAAGGGGAAATTTGTGTTCACAAACATGAATCAATAGATTAAATTTCATGACTATGTCACAAATTGCCATGAGACTGGGTTGTACCAGCATAGTTTGAGGTAGATTGAGCTGTTCCTGCATCTTGCGGAGCTCTCGTCGTCTTTGCCAGCTGTGAGAGAATGCTCCATTCATTGAACGACAGATGCCAAAAGCACAATCAGTTCTTGCCTTTTCCTTTTGTAGTGAATAATTCACTGCCACATTCAAGTTATGGCCAAAACAGTTTAGCCATGGCCATTTGAGTTCCGAATGGCCGCAACGATATTGGCCTAGTTATCAGTTGTGATGCAAGAAATTTTACTCTCTTCTGTCCCAATCACGCACAACCTCTGTCAGCGCCTCAGCCAGAACATCTGCAGTGTGGTTCTCCAGGACAAATGTTGTGTCAAGACATTTTGCGTTCAGTTTCCAATCCTCTGAAATATAATGGACTGTAACGGACATGTAGGGGGTCATATTTATGCTTGACCACATGTCTGTGTTAAAAGCGCCAAAGTCAACTGATTTTAAATCCTTAATGATGATCTCACTTGTTTTGTTGTACAGATCAGGGATAGCAGTTTTGGAGAAATTCTTGCGCCCCGGCAGCTCATACTGTTGGTCAAACGTATGAAGTAGTTGTTTAAAACTTTCCTTTTCAACTGTATGATAGGGAACTATCTCCTTTGCGATATACTTAAAAACAGCTGCTGTGCACTGGGCCCATTTTTCACTGTTTCGTTTGTACTTGGTGCTCTTTGAAAAAGCTTCGACGATGGATGGCTGAAGTGTTGGATCTTTGCCAGCTGTCACTGCAGCTTTTTTGGTGCTAGTTCAGCAGCCTCAGCGGGGTGGTGAGTTCGCAAATGTACGAACAGGTTAGTTGTTTGAGACTCCCTCACGGACTCAACTTTCGTGCAAAGTTTGCAGATTGCTTGTGTTATGTCCTCCAGCTCGCCATTCGCATCTGATTTAAAACCAATAAATTGCCAAATAGGTGAAGTGACATTTTGCTTGTTAACCAACTCCATCTTTGCTTGCAGAATTATTGACAATGATTAAAATTTCCAGTGCGTCATTTCCCGAGATAAAAAGTAATGTAAATTAATTAGATAATTCAATTAGTGAAATGTGTAGAAAAGTACATAAATAAGTTGAAAAATTATTAAATAAATTATGAAATAAGTAAATTATTGCCCCGCCTGCCCCCACGCGATAATATTGTGTATCGCCGATCTCACAGGCTGACGATGTGTCGATCTGAAAATGAAGCATTTCGCCCAACACTAATAGTCAACATCAACCAAACTGTCCTAAAATTGAATGTTCAGCCCTTGAATAGATACAACATGATAATAACAAATGAAAAATCTGACATGAAAAAAAAAAAAAAATCAAAGCAACGTAAAAACTATGATAATGGGAAATGACATAGCACAGTGGGAATTAAGACAATTCATGAAGGAAAATAAAAATAGAACTAAAATACCTTTTAAAATAGATCCAAATGGGTACTCGGACGCAATCTGCCAATACTGCGGACCCAATCTGCCAATTATACCTAATTAATTTAAGGCTACAGTTTAAATTAAAGCAAATATTAACACTAGGGGTGTCTCCGACTAAGGATTTACACATTCGAATCAGAATTGTCGAATCTTTCTATAGTCGACTGATAGTCGAATCATCTATGTGTGTGTGAATGGCTTGGGAGGGGCACGACACTAAGTAGTCAGCAGGTAAAACTATTTTTATTTTATTTTACACACTGCACACAGCAACAACTTTTAATAAAGCGACCAAAACTGCCTGCCAACTGACAGACGAACTGACAATGGCTTTCTTATGTAAACCTCCATGCGTATCGACCATTTTTTACAGTCTATAGTATGGACGCGTATTTCGCATGCATAACCGTCTCTCTTTTGGGAACTGTGTATCCTGGCTCAAGTGTGCGCATTCATTCTTTAAAACCTTCACCATCCACAACATTCACTGGCCTCATGTCGAGCGCAATAAACTCAGCAATTTTGTCTGTGATTTCTCTTTTGCTTTTCTCGGACAATGGCGGTCTCAAATCTAGCTTTCTTTGAGTTAGTTTTGGCGCAGCTCCGGTACTACTACTAAATTAACTGCCGTCGTCAGTCTGATGCTGTGGGTGGATCTAGAAAAAAGACAAACATATTTTAAGTCCCAACATATGATATTACTATTCGTAAATTAAAAGCGCCATTATATATGAAAGAGTGAACTGTCTTTATTGGTAAGAAACTTACCCGTTTGGAAAGCCATGTTTGTTGTTGATGAGTGGTAGGACATGAGCTGTTGGCACAACTTGCATTTTACTTTTTTTGGATCATCTTTTACCCTTTCAAAGTGCATCCACACTTTAGATTTTCTTATTCCAGACATTAAGTAATCCCTGCCGCCAAGATGCTCCTCGTCTGTCACGGATCAGGGAAAGTGAAACTTAAATCTGACACAGGGGTGGTTGGATTTATTCACACACGTTAAAAATATTTATTGAACGCTTCTTTCTTTTCACGTTTTTTTTTTTTTTTTTTTTTTTTTACAGCATTATCATAACTAGTGCAAAATGCCCGTGCAAAATCAGTTTTTGTGTGTGTTTTTAGTAATTGTTGGTTTGGTGTGATTGAATGCTCATTGTTACAATTACACAGCAAAAGTTCAGTGACATTTTTATTTGTGCATGGTAGAAAGCACACATTGAACTCCGAGAAAACGCTATGCTTGAGGAAACAGTTTGTGAAAAGGCAACTACAAATGATGCCCGTGTAAGAGACTGTGAACGCATTGAATAGGATATGTTTAGTTGGTGAATAGCATAGGCTACTATTACACAGTAGTGATAACGTTAAGCGCACCAGAATGAAATATAATATTCAGAAGTAAACAGCATAGCTAACATATAGATTAAGTTAACATCCACAAATGAATAAGCATGTCGATTCAGGGAGCAGTGCAAAGTGCCCGTGCAAAATCTGTTTTTGTGTGTGTTTTTAGTAGGTTTCTTGGTAAAGAAAACACATTTTTACTCAAATTAATCAAAATGGATTTATCACATTTTGGAACCAAATTATAATATTCAGAAGTAAACAGTGTAGATGACTGAGTGTTTATGTCAGAATGTTTATTTTTAAACCACAACCTTCTTGGGGCTTCTTTGACCGATACAACTCTCTAATGTCAGAATGTTTATTTTTAAACCAAAACCTTTTAAAAATGATATATTTAACGATATCTTTAGCATTTCTCATCCAAACAACGTCAAACTTGGCACTGCACTTACTCGTGCCCGTAGCGAGACACCTGTCAAGTTTGAAATCTATCGGACTAACGGTTCGAGAGATATGCGGTTAACAGACACACAGACAGACATACAGACACACAGACAGACAGACAGACAGACGTTCCTGTAATTTATAGATAGATTAAAGGCTGTATAACTTAATATAACCATACAAAACCAGTAGTTCTGTGTGAAATTAGACATTGAGCACCCCCATATTGCCAAAATGGTATGATCCTCGTTTCATAACACCCGCGAAGATTCGACTGTCAGATCGGTGGTCGAATCAGGCTCCGCATATCGGTGCATCGAATCTTCGACTATTCGGGGTCACCATCATGAAGGTAATATGATGCCATAAAGAATCGCATGCGCAGGGTAAGATTTGTGGAACTGTACATAAGATTGCAAGTGTAAATTAAATTTGCATGCGCAGGGTAAGATTTGTAAAGGTGTAAATCGCCTTTTAAGTGTAAGAAAAAAATATTTGCAGCATTTTACTGTTATTCGTAAGTGTAATCCATGTATTGTGAAACTGCAGCTTCATGCTAACGCAAAATAAATAGGATCTGTATTCTTCTGACTTCCATTTTTCCGCGCTTACACTTTTGGTTCGGTTTTTGCGCACAAATACGGCCAAAAGTATTGCAGGCCTATGAACAGCAATTTGCAACTGAAAGCAACAGAGTCAGGAACTGCAAAACAGATTCATTGCGTAAAATCAAACTTTGTGTAAAAAAATAAACTGTTGCAAATGTCTAAATGACTTCTTGTGTGCATGGGTCAAAAAAGTTCCCGAAATAACCAGATTTGTACAGTTGCGTCTTTCTTTTACATGCGCTTCCAGTTTTGGCACGATTCTCTCACTCACTGAGTTTTGCAAGTGCAAAGAGGAGGGCGGGTCCACCTTCTTCATGTAGCCAATCAAATGAGCTTCTCGCTGACTCTAGGTTTACTCTTATCTGACTGGTTCAATGAACACGCCAGCCACCAGAACACATCTTATTCTTCATTTGGCTCAGAAGCGTTCTCGTTGCCAAAATGATACTTTTTTTTATTTAGCACCAAAAAGGGTTCTGCTATTGTTACAAGCTGAAGAACCCTAATTTGGTACCGTTTAGAAGCATTTTTCATGGCTCCACCGGAGACCCTCTGATGTGCGGCTCCACCGTTTATATATTATTTCTATAACTGTATCCACTGTATGTCCGAGTGATTTCACTGTATTCCTCCTTTTGATTCTAAACTGAACTCAAATGGCACTGAGAATTGGATAATAGACCAACATAAATGACTTAATTGGGGAACTTGAGAGATGAAACCATGCTGATGGCTTGGGTCTGTTGGAGTAGTGAGTTTGATGTGATTAAACTCAAGGTTCTGTGGGGTGTGGACTGGACTGACTCCATTCCTAGAGCTTCCCAACAAATCTTTGGGGTTTGGACTGATGTGGCAGTGAACCCGAGGTTACCCCGTGAGTCAGTCCTAGAGCTCCCCCTGTCCGATTTTAGGGGGAAATCGGGTCCATCGGAGACGTCCAATAGATTTCTTAGGCGCACTGAAAGAACACCACAGACACAGTGTAATCACCATGGTAAAATCTCACAGTAAAACTGGGAGTTGTGAAAAATATACACCGGTGTTTTGCCAGATGAGAAGTTTATCTATTTATCATGTTTTTACTATTTTAATTCATTTTATAACTGTTTATAACTGTTAATTTTCCTTGCTTTTATTGTGTGATTATTTTAGTTCCTTTCTGTGTAAAGCACTTTGAATTGCCATAGTGTATGAAATGTGCTATATAAATAAACTTGCCTTGCCTTCAGTGCCAGCGACTCCGCTCAGTACCTCCGGTCTTCCGTCTTTGGATCCACCAGCTCAGTCTCCGTCGCTCGTCACCCAGAAGTCCACAGCCTTGCCAGCAACATCTGGGCCCGTCCCTCAATGGACTCTGCCGTGGGCTGTCCGCTCTGGGATGCTCTGGGTCTGTGTCATCGGCCAACCACCATGTTCACCACCAGGGGTTCGGGTATCATCATCCCGCCTTGTCTGCGCTCACCACTCCTTCACCATCACCTCGCCCTCCTCCAAAACCCAATATGTTACCACTATGTTCTGTAAGTTTCTGTTTTCAAGGACCTGCAGTTTGTTTTAATTTGTCACGTGTCTTTGGTTATGGTCATTATTAGATCATTTGGTTTCCATGAATTATCTCGTTTGTGTTTATTTTGTTCCCTTGGATTCATTCTCTGTGCGATCACCGTTTTGTTTAGTTATGTTTGTCTTTGCCTGCCTGAGGTATTGTGATTAAACTTTGAGTGTTATGAACTTGATCTTTCTGTCTTCGCCATCCTGCCTGAAACACCACTGTGACATTGGACTGTATATACATTTGGCTCTACACCACTTTCTTCATCATTGTATTTGAGTTAACATTTATTTCGAGTAAGGAAAATAATTGATATGAACTGATGACAGTATGAATGATCATGAATGTGACAAGAGATCAGCAGAATGAAACACAGAGACGATCTCCTGATAGTGTGCTTTATTTTTCCACACAGTCTGACACTAAATGAATTATGCAGATCAGCGACGGTACACACACTCACAGTATCGCTGTTAAACACAGATGATCACAGTGTAATTCCAGTCGTTCAGGAGCTTCAGAGCTCAATCTGCTGCCTTCATCACCACAACATCTTCTTATGAAATGTAGGTGTTTTATCCTTTATTAGATCTCCATGAGCACAACAGCTTTATATGACAGGAGCGACACACACACACACACCCACACACACACACACACACACCCACACACACACACACCAGCCTCTGTGCCTCAGCTCACACTGAAACATCTCTATCATGAACATGACAAAGTCAAGATGATATTTGTGTGTGTTTATAATCAAAGACACACAGAAGGTGTTCAGGGTCAATATGACAGACTGAAATGTGTGAAATATTTCTGATCGTAACGAATCCTCTTGAGATTAGACAGAATCAGCTGGAAGGAAGACATCTGATATCAGCGAGTGTTTGTTTCAGTCTCAACAAGCTTTGATTCTCAGTAGAGACTGTAGTTTCAGACTCTGCTTTATTCAGTCTTTCTTGGAATATTATTATTTATCACAAACTCTGTGCTTTTACTTCACGACAACTGACTTTCAGGACGTTATGAACAGGGATCGTCTTGTTTTCTGCAGGAACAAGACAACACAAGAAGATGGAAACCAATCTCTGATGGAAACATTAATGACACAGAATCGTAGGTGAAATTCACAACATTGTATGTCACATGATGTAATCTCTGGATAATCCTGAATCGATTAGAAGACCATATTTCAGACTCATAAGAATCGACTCAAATGTCACATCAGCTGAGAAACTGAGCTTCTCCAAACACTGAATCAACTGAACTAATAGTTTGACAGAATGATCCGATGTCATACCTTATTAATCAAATACGTGTATGTTTGTTCAGAGGGAAAAGACTTGAAGATAAAGAAGACCAAAGCAGAGAAGTGCAGTGATGAAGAAATGCATTTAGAACAATGACATCTGTCAAGCTGACACTGCTGTAACAGTGGATATCAATTAGAGCTTAGATTCTCTGCCCGAGCCCGAGCCCGGACTCGACCCGACCCGACCCGCGGGCCGGGTCGGGCCGATATTTCCCGCCACTGTATTCGGGCCGGGCCGGGTCGGGTCGGGTCGGGCCCTTGATAGGCTAAAGCACGTTACGTGTCATGCGCAGCGTCTCGTCCACTCTCACTCGCAGTCTCGCACGCGTGACGCATCACACCTGCTGTGCGTGCTGTAGGCTACTATTCTGCTGCTTAAGTGCAACATGGAGCTTGAAGAAGCAAAGAAAAAAATTTAAACAGAAGAAATAACTTTGAGCAAGTTTGGAGGAAAATCGGAGGTATGGAAACATTTTAAACTAGTCGTGCGGAGTGACAATATGTGTTGGCTTTGTCTCGTGCATTAAATGCGGCACGATGCTCGCCTGTGACAGCAAAAAAAACCGGGACTTCGACGATGAACAGACACATGAAGCAGTCTTGCCATGGCAGAAATTATGATAGTAGTCAGCCTCAGGCCTCAATGTCCTCTTTTGTTACTTTTCCGATCCATTCAATTATTTCTGAATAAACAATGCAGTTTACATGCTTCTTCCTTGTCGCATTATTCATAAGATAAATAAATGCACGCACATGAACTTGATAAATGTTACAGATATGTTTACTATGCACAAACAAATGCCTTTCCTTTACATGTGCAAAATTCAGAATTAAATGAATGTGCTGCAATTTGTACAAAAAGAGTGTCTGTAGTAACCTACGTGTTTTAGCTATTAAATTAGCACATTTAGTTTCAAGTTTGTTAAGTTTCGTTTTGAAGAAAGCTTTTCTTTAAAGTGAATTTCGTTTTGTATAAATTGTATCTTAATTTTAATACATACCAATTGCCTGGATTTAATACATAAAAAGCAATAGGCCTATAGCAGACAATATAATCATGACATGCAATCGCCGGCGCGTCGCGGTCACTTACAGTACACCATTTGAAACTCGTAACACACGCTGTCACCGAATTTACAAATCTTGCTTGTTGCTCACACACATATTATGTTGAAATAACAATATGTTGTAGTAACATTATTAATCTTTAAGAATATTTGATTGAATGCTGAATGTTGTGTGTTTGTTCAATTTAATAAAATTAAAACTTTAATTGTGATAATTAAAATAACTGAATATTTAATATTGAGTGGGCAATTTTTGCTCATTTATTAATAGTATTTATATAATATATATAACTGTGCAGCTCCCCCCTGTAGCTTAAATGATCTAGCACAGCAGCACCTGCGTTAAAAAATATTCTGGCGCCGCCCCTGGTTATAACGGCCCACATATGGTCGGGTTTAAATCGGGCTCGGGCTCATAATTACAGTGAATGTGTCGGGCCGGGCCGGGCTCGGACACAACGTGCTCGGGCTCGGGTAGGGTCGGGCTTGATTTGTTGGGCCCGATCTAAGCTCTAATATCAATAATGGGGATCATCTTTCAGGAAGATCACCAGGGCTTTGAAATCAGGCCATAGAGCAACAATAAAAAAAATTTTTTAAAATAATACCGGAAAAAGCTTAAAAGGAGAAGTGAGAATATGGTTATGTAATGTGAGTAAGTGTAAGAACAGTGTCAATAGTGTGAGTCTCGCACTGAATGTCTGAGAGTTGGCAGCCCTGGCACTAGACTAGATTTGGAATTAAACTTTAATCCCCAAATCACAGAAGCGAACACCATATGAGATGCCATGAGATCTCTTATTTATTATTATTATCTTATTAATCAAATACGTGTATGTTTGTTCAGAGGGAGAAGACTTGAAGATAAAGAAGACCAACGCAGAGAAGTGCAGTGATGAAGAAATGCATTTAAAGAGAATCCGTTACATTCAGACTGTGATTCATATGGACATTTCTGTATAATGTCATTGATCTTGACTTATAATATTATGGCCAATATTTCTGGATTTAATTGAAGGTTTGAGAATGCTACTTCTCTTGAAGTTTCTCGAAAGCAGAAGACTTTGCTGACTGACTGAATTCACAAACTCTCTACTTGCTCTACTTAGCGCTCTTGATAAATGTCCACAGGCCGACTCTCATCACTTAATTCAGAATATAAACCATTCCTGGAGACACTTGATGTGACTGATGTCTGGAGATGGACGGGGTTTATTTGTTGTTGATATCTGAGGTAAAGCTGTGGTAAAGTATGCAAACATCACGTGAGCGTCACTACGGGAAGCAGAAAGTGTCTTCAGACTTCACGTCTCTGTTTTCAGCGACTCTCGCTGATCGGTTACATCAGCCGATGTCCAACACACCTAACATGACACATTCACAAGAGGAGCACATGGCAAGAACACATGAGGGAAAAGGGAATCACATGACAGGGACCATGACTATCGGTAAATGACTAAATTAAAGACATGAAACATGAAAGTGAAAACAAAACCCAAAGCAGCGTGACTTTTTTCCTTCAATTATCTACAGTCTTCTGCAATGCCCTCCAAATCTCTTGAAGCCTGACAGTGCACTTGGAGAGCCAAATAAGAGGCACAGAGACCAGATAGCTGCTCAGTTGTTTCTCAGTTTAATACAGTTGGACAGAGGATATGTGTGTCAATACACGCGTTAGCCTGTTTTCTGCTTGTGTCAAAGTTGCAGCAGGAAAATCATAAAGAGGAAGAGAAAGTGTATACAGCGCACAGAATGCAAACTCAAACAGGGTGACAGAGAGCCAAAACATTTTTTACACGGGAACAAATATCACATCACGGTAAGTCTTTCATTAATCTTCAGGATTATAATGATATCGAGCTCTAGGGTTTCTGCTTTTAGTTTAGATTAATTTACAGACTCTTTACAATCTGAAATATACAGAGGTGGAAAGTAAACATGTAAATGTTCAACACTTCTGCTCTTCTGTAGGCCAGGCGTTGATTCACAGACGATCAGCTTTAGTGAGAAGATCGATTATGACAAACAGATGTATTTTTGATGGCTACAGAAAATCTATACTCTCCAATTAAAGTGTCTGGATTGTGATATTTAAAGGAAGAAGGCATAAGGCAGTAAATAAATTATTTAATGTTTTTATTTCACCTATGTGAAAATGCTCAATAATAATAATAATAAACTAGATTAAAGTTTGTTGAGACAACCTTTAATTTGGCTTGACAAAGTTTGGACCAGAAAGTTTGAAGAAGTTTATAGTAGTTTGAAGTTTAAATTAGTTTGAAGTTTAAAGGAGCTGTATGTAGTTTTCAGAGACCTCTAGCGGTGATGAGCGAGCACTGTGAGTACCGGCCAGACAGACGCAACACACCGGAGAAAGCATCACACAACATCCTGGAAACTAAGGTAAACTCCCACTGCAACGTTACAATAATAGACTACTTTTATCAGCTTGTCGTTGAACTAATGCTCCATGTTCGTACCATGATAAGTATGGAACCCTATCAACCGTGCCGAATTTTGCCACTGCAAGCACCACTTCACATTGTCTTCAGGAAATATACATTCTAGGTTTGTAGATAAGGTTTCTCCATGATTCAAATGCCCTGCCGATGTTGAGACGTTTTTTTTCACTCGAAGTTCATCCGATTCACGTCTGGCCTTACGAGCTTCAGCAGAAAAAAACGTTTTTTTGTTTTTTATCAATATGTGGAGTTTGTGTTGGAGTCTGTGTTGTGCTGGGAGCAGGTCGTTTCTTAGTGTTATCAGACATGTCATAAAATGCATAAGTCATAAGTTGCAGTGTCGTCGCTGTTGAGTGCAAAGTCAGTAGACGAGGCGAGAGGCTCGTGAGCGCGCGTGCAGGTCACGTCACTGGATTTTACGGCAAATCCGACCTGGCACCTTCACATAAAAATAAGAATACTTGCTTTCAGATGTAATAGCAAAACCCGCAAAGTGGATCATTTTAATGTGTGATTACAATCCCTTCACACACAGGCAATAAAAAAAGGATTCGTTTTAGTAGAAAAACTACATACAGCACCTTTAATTGTTTAAAGTAGTTTAAAGTATAGTTTGAAGTAGTTTAAAGTTTGATAGATAGATAGAGGAAGTATTTGCAAGCTCTCCCACTTGGAAATCATGGAGGGGTCTGAAATTGTCATCGTAGGTGTATGTCCACTGTGAAAGACATAATCTAAAAAAAAAAAAAAAATCCAGAAATCACAATATATGATTTTTTAACTATTTATTTGTATGATACAGCTGCAAATAAGTATTTGAACACCTGTCTATCAGCTAGAATTCTGACCCTGAAAGAACTGTTAGTCTGCCTTTAAAATGTCCACCTCCACTCCATTTATTATCCTAAATTAGATGCACCTGTTTGAGGTCGTTAGCTGCATAAAGACACCTGTCCACCCCATACAATCAGTAAGAATCCAACTACTAACATGGCCAAGACCAAAGAGCTGTCCAAAGACACTAGAGACAAAATTGTACACCTCCACAAGGCTGGAAAGGGCTACGGGGAAATTGCCAAGCAGCTTGGTGAAAAAAGGTCCACTGTTGGAGCAATCATTAGAAAATGGAAGAAGCTAAACATGACTGTCAATCTCCCTCGGACTGGGGCTCCATGCAAGATCTCACCTCGTGGGGTCTCAATGATCCTAAGAAAGGTGAGAAATCAGCCCAGAACTACACGGGAGGAGCTGGTCAATGACCTGAAAAGAGCTGGGACCACCGTTTCCAAGGTTACTGTTTGGTAATACACTAAGACGTCATGGTTTGAAATCATGCATGGCACGGAAGGTTCCCCTGCTTAAACCAGCACATGTCAAGGCCCGTCTTAAGTTTGCCAATGACCATTTGGATGATCCAGAGGAGTCATGGGAGAAAGTCATGTGGTCAGATGAGACCAAAATAAAACTTTTTGGTCATAATTCCACTAAACGTGTTTGGAGGAAGAAGAATGATGAGTACCATCCCAAGAACACCATCCCTACTCTGAAGCATGGGGGTGGTAGCATCATGCTTTGGAGGTGTTTTTCTGCACATGGGACAGGGCGACTTCACTGTATTAAGGAGAGGATGACCGGGGCCATGTATTGCGAGATTTTGGGGAACAACCTCCTTCCTTCAGTTAGAGCATTGAAGATGGGTCGAGGCTGGGTCTTCCAACATGACAATGACCCGAAGCACACAGCCAGGATAACCAAGGAGTGGCTCTGTAAGAAGCATATCAAGGTTCTGGCGTGGCCTAGCTAGTCTCCAGACCTAAATCCAATAGAGAATCTTTGGAGGGAGCTCAAACTCCGTGTTTCTCAGGCCCCGTTTACACGTACATGGTTATTTAGAAAAACTGAGACATTTATCTTCGTTTGCACCCTTCGTTTACACGCAAACGGAGGATTCGCCAATGAAACCGATTCTTTCGAAAAACTCCGGCCAGAGTGGAGATTTTGAAAATCTTCGTTTGCCCGTTTGCATGTAAACTGAGAAAAACTGAGTTTTAGGCAGCGACGTCACAGAATGTGACTATTTTCGGGATTCTGATTGGCTAAGGTGGGCTTGAGCTTCTCGTTACACTGCCACCTACAGGTTTGGCATGCTCTTGACAGCATATACACAGGTTCGTGTGCACAATGTTATTTTTGAAAACAAAGAGGGGCAGAGGTGGGTAGAGTATCCAAAAACTGTACTCAAGTAAAAGTACAAGTACTTATAGAAATATTTACTCAAAGTAAACGTAAAAGTAATAATCTTAATAGTTACTTGAGTAAGAGTAAAAAAGTATCCAATGAAAAAACTACTCAAGTAGTGAGTAACTAGTTACTATATATATATATATATATATATATATATATATATATATATATATATATATATATATATATATATATATGGGTCAATGACAAATAAGATTTTCAAGAAGTAAAAAAATACATTTTAAGCAAAACAGTTTTAAAATGCATTTTTATGTCCAAAAAAATGTATGGTGTTGATTTATATTGGTTTTACAGCATTTTAGGCAGCATTAATTCATTATTAAACAAGATTTCTGATTTTACCACCCAGAAAATGTCAGGTGGTGCGACCATATATTAATTTAAAATAATATACATTTAATGTAATTATCATTACTGCGACTTGTAAATATGAATCATTGTAGCGTCTAAAATGTATATCACATGGTAAATTCCCTTTCTATTTCTTTATTTATTGCCCTTTTATTCCAAATCATATAAACGGCTGCTTTTCTGTGTGTTCAAACACCCATTTTTCCATAAGGACTTTTTATGTTTTGTTTTTAACTGTAAAAATAATTTGTATATGTTATATAAAGGTTTACCGTTATATTTCTTACTTCATTTTGCAATTGCAGTGGAAATTGATACATTTAAATGTAAATTTGCTGGTTGCACCACCTGACAATGACCGGTCGCACCACCTGACGTTGTGATCAATAATGATTGATATTCACAAAATAAAAAGAAAGATATGTCAATGAATTATATTCAGGTTTCAATTGGCTTTTTTTATTTTAATCCTCTGACCAATTTATACTCTATCTCAATCATATAATTAAATTTCATTAACAAGAAAGTGCAAAATAATACTGCATGTTATGATAACATTTGATCGCTTCTTTAAAAATATAACTTTGAAACCTCAAGGAACACATTTAATAAATGAGAGCATCTTTTATATGAAATAGTGAATTAGTGCAAATATTGGGCCCAGAAACATTAAGGGCAGAATTCAATCTACTGCTCATGCAATTAGATTCAGTAGTATCAGTAAGTCAAGAAAAAAAAACATTAAGATGTAAACAAGCTTACTAATGGCAATGTACAACCTATCTCTATAAAAGATACATGGTTTCAGACCCCTTCTATTTTAATTAAATGAAAATATATGGGACATACAGGTGAAACTCAAAAAAATTTGAGTATCGTGCAAAAGTTCATTTATTTCAGTAATTCAAGTTAAAAGGTGAAACTAATATATTATATAGACTCATTACATGCAAAGTGAGATATTTCAAGATATGAAAACCTTTTCAATATTCTAATTTTGAATTTGGGGTTTTCCTAAGCTGTAACCCATAATTATCAAAATTATAACAAATAAAGGCTTGAAATATCTTGCTTTGCATGTAATGAGTCTATATAATATATTAGTTTCACCTTTTAACTTTAATTACTGAAATAAATGTACTTTTTCATGATATTCAATTTTTTGGAGTTTCACCTGTACTATATCATTTGTAAAATAAATTACTTTAGTTTAAATATTTAATAGAATGGGTAATGGTTTGTTAATCATTCAAATTCATGACTAATAACGATGCTTTTCTGTAATGCTGTATGACACTGCTATCAAGTATGTATTATTAACATGTAATAACTGTAATTACCACAAAAAATAACAGAACACCATATTAACTTAAGTTGTAATGTATCTAGATGTACATAATTAACATAATACATTGCTTTTCATTTGGCAAGGTACTCTGCCTTTGCAACTGGATCACTTTTTAAACGAGCTCTATGTCGTGCTGTTTTCTCCTTGCTTGATAATGGCATTTACAAAAACAAATTAAAATAGATTAATTTAAAGATGCAATTGTTTTAGTATCAATGTTGATTATACAGTCCTATATTCTTGAAGAATAGGACTTTAAGATGGACAATGTGCTTTTTAAATTGTCACTCATACCATAATAATATATATATATATATATATATATATATATATATATATATATATATAGATTGCACCTTTAAACAACTTAAATATATTTTTATAAATATATAAAGCTTTTAATATTTTCAAAAGACTTTTTTTTAGTTGGTTTAACTGTAACTCTGGTCGCGACACCTGACATATTGGTTGCACCACCTGACATTTCAAACTCATTTCAAATCTAACAGGCATTAACTTGGACGCCTATACAAATGTTTGACCATGTGCTCAAGGTTATACATACATTTTTTAAATCAAATACACATTTTTATTATAACAACACATTTTCAAAGTTTTCCAGGGGTCATACCACCTGACATGATAAGTTGAATCAACCTCATCATTACTCAAAAATGTCAAATTATCTAATATTTATGGGAGGGTAACTAACCTTGTTACTGCATCAAAGGGGTACTCTGGAGTGTTCTGTGTGATGTCATATGCTGTCACATGGTTTTCTTAAAGGAACATTGCATAAAATTGCATTTTTATGTCGGTCGCCCTCCCTGACATTAGTAGAAGTAAATTTTTCGGACAAAAGTTTTTTTAAGTAATAGAATAGTTTTGAAATAGGATCGATACACTATTTCCCCTCATTTATAAGGAATTTAACATAAAATCATGCCAAAATATTTGATTAAGTATTTTATTGAGAAAATTAACATTTATATCTCAGTTTTGTTCTCTGCTTGTATGTTCGGACGGTCGCACCACCTGACATTTTTGGTCTTTCAAACACCAAAACTCAAAAAATCTATTGAATTTCAATAAAATGAAAAGGGTTTCTTATAAAGGACATATTGTAGATCCATTTGATATATGACATGCATCTATTCAAATTCTTTTTAGGAAAATAATGAATTTGGACACAAAAAATACATGTCATGTCATTGACCCATATATATATATTTATGAAGACTTCATGATGCAAAAGCCTCTGAGTGCCATCTGAAATTTTCTTCTAAAACAATCATTTGTATCAAGCTCGTATATTTAAGTTCAGCAATTTCAATTTAATTACAATTAATAGGTAGGCTACTTTTCATTGCCATTTAAGTGTGAACATAAACATACAAGCTTGATAAAAATGCTCTTTTAGAAGAAAATTTCAGATGGTACTTAGAGGCTTTTGCCTCTTAAGTCGTCATATATATATAATTATATTATTTAGATTTTGTTTATTTAAATTACTATTATTATCAGCTATCTTTGCAACAAAAACAGAAGAGAGACGTGCATTATTTGTGCCATCTGTATAGCTCGAAAATCATTGCCTGTCCTCTGGTTTGTATAATAGTAACTTATACATTTGGATTATTAGACAATATCGAAATAAAGTGAATCTGCAGAGTGTTGCATTTAAAGGCGTATTGACAGAGAAGAGTTAAATACTCTTCACATGTGCTCGCGCTCATGACTGCTACTGAACATCTGAACACAAAAAAAACCAAATGAAAGTACATCGACGGATCTTCTTCTGACTGTTCTCCAAAATATAATCAAATGTATATTTCTGCAAGCATGTTTAAACTGGTTAACTGTGTCTATGGCAGGCAAAGGAATTCGTTTTCAAGTCGAGTTCGCACGCCACTGCGCAACAATAGACACAATACCGCGGGATGGCGGGTGTTCATAAACTGTGAACAATGGTAGCTTTATTTAATGTAAATTAATGTATATGTCCAAAAAACAGTAATGTCATACTTTCTAATATCGTGGCGTAATAATCTGTTTGGTTGTAAAATGTATTACCTGAAATGAAATGAAATCGAATATATCGTCCTGACACCTGTGGAATCATTCATTCACAGACAGCTTACGAAGATGTTCAACTAATAAAGATCTTCATCGCTGGCAAAAATATGATGCATTTGAAGATTTGCTCTCACTTGACTGTACTGTATGGTCCACTGCCACTTCATCTAACGCTCTTGATGTTATTGCTCTCAGCTATTGCTGCACCTATCTCTCACTTCATCAATGCATCTCTTACCTCTGCTTCATTTCCTCTGTCACTCAAAACTGCAGCTGTTACCCCTGTTCTCAAGAAACCCAACCTTGATCCCTCAGTTTTATCTAATTATCGTCCCATTTCAAATCTCCCCTTCATAGCTAAATTACTAGAAAGTACTGTTGCCTCCCAGCTTCAGTCTTTTCTAGTTGAAAATAATCTTTTTGATCCTTTTCAGTCTGGTTTTCGCCCTTTGCATAGTACTGAAACTGCACTAGTTAAGGTACTGAATGATCTGCTTCTCTCTGGTGACTCTGGTTCTCTGTCTATGCTCCTGCTGCTTGACCTCAGCTCTGCCTTCGATACGGTCTCCCATCAACTACTCATTTCTCGCCTTTCGGATGTGGGTATTTCTGGTGCTGCTCTTTCCTGGTTTTCCTCCTATCTCTCTGACAGACTGTTCTACATTTCACTTCAGAATTTTCGCTCACCTACTGTCCCCCTGAAGCAAGGTGTCCCTCAGGGATCCGTTCTTGGGCCATTGTTATTCATAATCTATATAATACCTCTTGGTCAGATCCTCCGCCGTCATGGTTTTAATTATCACTTTTACGCTGACGACATTCAATTATATACTACCTGTACATCTACTTTATCTCTCACAACTGACAAAATCTCTGCTTGTGTACATGAAATAAAAGATTGGCTTCATTCAAATTTTCTAAAACTTAACATGGACAAAACTGAGATTATTTTCACTGGACCTCCGTCACTCACTAAAAAAATTCCTACCAACTTCACCTGTGAGATCGCTGGCTCTCTTATCAAACCATCTAGTACTATTAAAAATCTTGGTGTAATTTTCGATTCCAATCTATCTTTCCACTCTCACATTAATTCTATCACTAAATTGGCATTCTTTCATTTACGTCGTATCGCTCAGCTCCGTCCCTTTATCAGTATCTCAGATGCTGAAACTGTCATCCATGCATTTGTCACCTCACGTCTCGATTACTGCAATGCACTTTTCATTGGCCTATCAGCTAGCTCCATTTCCAAATTACAATACATTCAAAACTCTGCTGCCAGACTACTCACCCACACCAAGCGTTCTGCACATATTAGCCCAATTCTGCATGATCTTCACTGGCTTCCTGTGGCTTACCGTATCAAATTCAAAATTCTCCTTCTCACTTTTAAGTCTCTGCACGGCCTGGCTCCCCCCTATCTCTGTAACCTGCTTCTCCCCTACACCCCGACTCGCTCTTTACGATCCGCTGATTCTAGCCTTCTCGTCGTCCCTCGGCATCGTCTTGCTTCAATGGGGGGCAGATCATTCAGTGTTGTTGCGCCCAAAATGTGGAACTCTCTCCCCCGATCACTCTGTTCTGTTGACTCTATCTCTGAATTCAAATCCATGCTCAAAACTCACCTATTTTCTGAATGTTATAATTCTTAATTATTATTATTTTTTTTTATTTTTTTTTTCAAAGTTATATCTGTCTGTATTATGCTGATTGCCTCCCCATCTACCCATTTTTCACTTACTGTACTTGCACTCTCAACTGCCTACTGTTGTTCTGTCTGCTGTCTTTGTCAACTGCCTTGTTGTTTGTCTATTGTAAAGTGTCCTTGAGCTCTGGAAAGGCGCTATATAAATAAAACTTATTATTATTCTTGATGTGCTTAAATCTTCCTGTTACGACTCCGAGTCCAGTGTGAATTGAAATCGCTTCAGATGATTCAGTGCGTGCAGGGAACTGAACAGAATCATTCAAACTGATTCGCGAACCGATTTAGACAGATCTGCCAACTTGTTTGATGAAGTCTCTGAACAGAATCGACTCAAAAGAGTCATTCATTTGTGAATTGAGCATCGCTCAAGTCCAGAAAAAAAGATACAGCGCGCTTGGAATAAACTAAGCATTTAACAACACATATTGCATTAAAATAAAGTAACGAGAGGAACATCGCCCAATGTAACGAAGTAAAAGTACAGTTTTTTCATTATAAATGTACTCGAGTAAAAGTAAAAAGTACCCACATTCAAATCTACTCTTAAAAGTAAAATTTTTCTAAAAAAGTACTCAAGTAAATGTAAGGAAGTAAATGTACTTCGTTACTACCCACCTCTGAAGAGGGGTGAAATGTCCGTTTATGAAAATAGCCATCCACGTGTAAACGTAGCCTCAGTGACAGCCCAGAAACCTGACTGATCTAGAGAAGATCTGTGTGGAGGAGTGGGCCAAAATCCCTCCTGCAGTGTGTGCAAACCTGGTGAAAAACTACAGGAAACGTTTGACCTCTGTAATTGCAAACAAAGGCTACTGTACCAAATATTAACATTGATTTTCTCAGGTGTTCAAATACTTATTTGCAGCTGTATCATACAAATAAATAGTTAAAAAATCATACATTGTGATTTCTGGATTTTTTTTTTAGATTATGTCTTTCACAGTGGACATGCCCCTACGATGACAATTTCAGACCCCTCCATGATTTCTAAGTGGGAGAACTTGCAAAATAGCAGGGTGTTCAAATACTTATTTTCCTCACTGTAGATAGATAGATGGAGCAACCTCGGTTGCTGGGCTGTTCTGGGTGGTTGCTATGGTGTTCTAGGCGGTTGCTTATGTACAGTATTTTGGCTGGTTGCTAGGGTGTTGCTATTGCTTGGGTGTCCCTATTTTCCTGAACTGCTTTTACATGCCCTTCACTCAAAGCATTCCTGATTTTGGATCCTCCTCCTTCCTAATGTTATATTCAGCCCACGCATCACCTTTACAGACCAAAAAAACTTTACAGTCTAAAAAAATATGATAAAAGTTAAATAGTTAATGATGGTTAAGTATATTTTGTTTTTCTTTTTCTTTGTTTGTGTTAACCTCTCTGTTTTGTTAAAATTAGCATTTGCTATGTGTGCCATAAAGCTGGGTTCTTTAAACATCAATGGTACCAGAGAGGATGCAAAGAGAGTTTCCCTTATCAGTTTGTTTAAAGTTAAGGAATTAAATGTCATTTGTTTTACAAGAAACGCACGCATAGCACCGTTGAAAATGAAACTGCTGGAAGAAAAATTGGGATGGGGAAGTTGTTCTCAGTGAGTCATAAGAGTAGTAACAGTGGTGGAGTTGGTATCCTGTTTTCTAGAGATTTTTTACCCATTTCTTGTGTTACTGAAGAAATCATTGAAGGTTGCTTGTTAAAAATACAAGCTGTATTTTAAAGTGAAAAATGACTTTCATCAATGTTTATGCTCCAACTGTAGGCACAGAAAGGGTGGTCTTTTTAAACTCTCTAAATACTGTAATAAGTAACTGTAGCGATGATGGATACATGTTCCTAGGTGGTGATTTTAACTGCACTGAGAATGCAACTCTAGACAGAAACCACCAAGAACCACATGGAGCCAGTAAGAATTGTCTTGTTAAAATGATTTATGTGATGTTTGGAGGCTTTTTCATACTACTCAGTGTTAACCCCCTGAGGTCGACAATCGCGCCGGCGCGATAGGCTCGCTTTTTTTCAGTTCAGTTCAAAAGAAATTAATTTTGCTCTGTTGACTTTGATATTACAAGCAAGTTTCATACATCAATCGATTCTGTTAAATGTGTATTATTTTTGTGTATACTCACAATAAAAACAAAGTGTTGTGCTTTTTGCCAAATAAAGACAAATAAACGTGATGCGAGTTCTGCCTTCTCTCTGTCAGTGAAGACCATTCTGAAACGCGTCCGAAAATGAACTGTAACTCAGCGAATACTCAGTCAAACAGGCATACAGACACACAGGCATGAAGCTTGAATTCTCTTCTTTTAAATGAGGTAATTTATATAAAAAACAAATATTCTCATCTTGTGAAATCTGTATTAAAAGAGAGCGATTCCAGTCGAGCTAATTAGAGCTCAGCCCACGGAGAGCGCGTGCTATTCAAACGCAAATTACTGAGGCAACCCAAGCAAACCTGTGAACGCCCCCATATCAGCTTGAGAAAAAAAAAATTTAATCATATCATTGTAGCCTACGTGTTTACACCATCTGGCAGCGCTGTGAGGAATAATAATAATGGAAAATCTACCTCAGAGTGCGGGTATTGCAGGAGCGAGGATCCGAATATGTAGTACGTTTTTTTTCCTTCTCAAGTTAATCGCGTTTCTGTGAATGAATGAACGGCAGCCGCAGAGATGCGCGCTGTTTATCACAGCTCGAAAAAAGACAGTTTAAATTTAAATTGCGTCTCTGTGTGAATGAATGATGATGTTTTAGCAAACTGTATTGCTATACTGAGTTGAGTAAAAATCGACAGAAATATGTTGAAATAAAATGTAGGCTATTTGTATAAGCAACGTATTAAACTGAAAATTAACATTTATATGCCCTAATATTTCATAAAAACAACGTTACAGTCAGGCGTTTCTGTTTGTGAATGAATGTTTCGGTTTTAGCAAACTGTATTGCTATACTGAGTAAAAATCGACTGAAATATGTTGAAATAAAATGTATTTGTATAAGCAACGTATTAAACTGCAAATTAACATTTATATTTCTTATAATAAAAACGAAAGACCTATGTTACAGACATATGAAAGACAACATTTCGTTGATTAGTTTTGGATAGATTATACATTTTTACTGTAAAATATCTGCCACCTCAAATAAGCTTTTGTTTGCCAATTTTTTATCATGTTAAATATAGTATGTTTTGTCAAAAATAAAGTAATCAAATAATCAATCAAATCCTTAACTTTGAAATATGTATGATAAAATGTATACTTTAGTTTTTACAAAGAAAGATTACACTTGAATTGTTGTTGTAATTGTAACCTTTTTAATAAAAAAATATATTTACAAGGTAGATGTAAACAAACTATTAAAAGGTAAATATAAGCCTTTTCTTTAAATAATTTTTATTGTGTTTTATTAGTGACAAATTTGGGGAGAGGATAAATATTCCAAACTGAAAATACAGTATGAGAATTAACTGCACAATTACTAGACATGTTTTCCTTGGATATTATAGGCCAAATTGCAAGCACAATATGTGGAAAAATAAAAAAGAATTGACATGCTTCCAACTGTTGCTCTTGCATTCTTGTGGCTCAGTGACTCACCTGAATGAATGGCTAATTAAGTAATGCAGGCCCCATTGTCTCCTCAGGTGTGAACCACTAAATGTGCATGATCGTTGACGCCCACTCCGCATATTGCCTTTCCAAACAGAAAGTGCTTTGCAAAATTCAAATCAATGTATTGTGTTATGTGAATGATAAGGCAGGGTGATTTTCACATCATTTTGAAGAAAAAACACTAGGCAATGACATCCATTAGACAAAAGTCTTATTGGCACATATTTAGAATGTGTTTTATGGCCTTATTTCAAAAACTTTAGTTTTTAGTTTTTTCAATAACCATGCATAAACATTATTCTCTCAAAAATGCAGACATGTACATTCTTGTTGCTCACATATTATGGTAGCCCTGTTTGTGCTAAATAGTGTGTAATATTTTTTGCCATTAATATGTTTATAAGCAACTGAAAAAAGCACAAATGTCAGGGCATGTCAGAACATCTCAAGGACCCCAAAAACACCTTAGACCCGAGAGGGTTAATATACTTGGACTTATGTTTGGCAGTTTGTGACTTTGCGAGATAAACATAAGGTAGCACTGGTATTCCAAAACATTCAGTGGCACATGCCAATCAAAAACAGACGTGACACAAATAACACGTTTGAAAAAATATTACTGACTTTAATGCATTTAAATTATATATAAAATATCCCAAAATTAGGCTATTTACTTTTTGTAAATAGTGTCACAATTACGTCAGTATAGACGTTGATTCATCTGTCAGTCACTACTGGAGGTGTCACAAGTTCACAACATACGGTGACATGTTCTGCAACTCTGTAGCTGTGTCCCAATGTGAAGGCTGCATCCTCCGAAGGCCGTATTCGAAGGCCGGTTGCATCATCGCTGCGCGACGAAACGTCACAGCGGCGCGACGAAGGATGTCCCAATTCAAAGGCTGCACACTTCGGAGGTCGCATTTGAAGGCCGACTGCGTCACCGCGGCGCGATGAAGGCTGTCCCAATTCAATACTGCATCCTTCGAAGGCCGTATTTGAAGGCCGGTTGCGTCATCGCGGCGCGACGAAGGCTAAAGCGACGCCAAATCCACCCTTCGTTTCCCCGTGAAAGGAAGGATACATAAATGGACACTTAGCGGACTATCCTACCCTATCCTACCCCATAAGGCGCGCCAGTGACGACAGCATTTTTATTAAAAAAAAAAAAAAAGACGGCCGAGAGTTCGGTGGCGGACGGCAAATTCACATTTAAATGTAAGTATTATGTTTTAATTTACTCAAATAGCTAGTGAAACCTGAGTTAAAAGCCACAAGTTTTTCTTTCTTATAAACTTCATCTTAACTCCTTCGTAACCATTGCGTGGCTTCATTTGTCAGGTGGTCTGAGGCAAAACTTGTGCTAATAGTTTAATAATTGTTTCAGGAGGCAAGGAGTCTAGTCTAACTTGTGTGAATAAGAAATATCACTCACCCCATAAAGCCCACAAACAAAAGTAAAGCAGTAGATAAGGCAATGGGGTTTCACTTTTATGTGTTTTTGTAGTGATGTCATGGAAGCTGTCTACAAAGGTTTTAACCACATTGGAGTATCCATAAATATGATTTCTGAATATGAATATGATTTTAAAAATACAAAGTAAGAAAGTTTTGAGATCACATCTTTGCTGAAATGTATTGTTATGTTGTTGTTAACCAGCGCATGGTTAAAATCATGGTTAATCTGGGACAGGTGAGGGTGTGAGTGGGAAACCCACTGCTGAAACTTGGCCCTGGTTTGTACTCATGGATGAGGTGTTGGGACAGAGGCATTGCACCAACCCCCCGTCCTCATTGCCTCAATCCCTGAGGACACACCAGGGCCAAGTTCAGCAGTGTGTGACCAAGAAGAGGAGGAGCCAGGGGTAGTAGCAGCAGCATCAGCACCAGCACCAGCACCAGCACCACGAAGAAGGTGAGACAGAGAGGACGAGTTTTTGGACTTGATTAGAGAAGACATGGGACTGCAGAGGCGAGGAGAGCACAGGAGAGGATGGACTGAGGATGATTGAGAAATATATATATATATATTCTTGTTTAACTTTTTTTCACTTATATTTTTTAAAAGGAAAAAAAATCTGGATATTTATTTATTTTTATGCAACTTTAAATGTGTAAATAAAAGAGAATTCATTGCTGTCACATGCCTGTCCTGTCTCGTGTAGCACATGTGGTGTTTGTGTTCTGTCTCTGTGTTGACCCCACCCTCCTTGTTCTCTCATTATTGGTTTCATTTGCCCCACCTGTTGTTCCCTTATCACCTGCCTGATTTGTCCCTTTTATAAGTTCCTTTGTGTTTGCAGTCTGTGTCGGATCGTTGTCTTGTACACGTCTCCTGTTCGCCCGTGACCCTTTTTGGTATGTTCATTTTTGAAGTTGTTGTTGTTTTGTATTAAGTTATGTTTTCCCCCTCGTGGGTTTTGTTTTGTGTTTATTGTTTCTTTTGTAATAAATATCATTATTCCTTTGCATTTGAGTCCTCCCTTAGTTTTCTTTAGTTAACGTGACAGACCGATCCGACCATGTCAAGGACTCAGCAAAGGATTTCAAGTCATCCACCAGCCCCCTCTGTCTTGTGCCCCCAATACGAACGTATTATCCGTTTTCAGGCACTAAGTTCCCTCCGCCAACAAGGGACTGATTTGAGGAAGTTCGCGGCCGAATTCCTTAGAGAGGATTACTACTTAATGAAGGGCCTCTTAAGGACCTTTTCTTTTATGCTCTCAATGAGCCCATGGACTGGTTACTCAGGAGGGCGTATGAAAAGAGTACCTTTGAGGCAATGGTGGAGGGTCTCGCTCGCTTGCAGGAGCGAGATGCCAGGAAGAGGGTCTCAGTTCCGGCGGTCCCTGTTCCGGTGGTCCCGAGTCCAGTGGTCCCAGTTCCGGTGGTCCCAGTTCCGGTGGTCCCAGTTCCGTTGGTCCCAAGTCCAGTGGTCCCAGTTCCGGTGGTCCCAAAACGGAGGAGGAGAAGGAAGACTCCCTCCGTGACAGTCCCGGTGGTCCCAGTTCCGGTGGTCTCAGTTCCGGTGGTCCCGAGTCCGGTGGCTCCTAACACGGAGACCATCCCGGCGGTGACTGCCGTCCCTGATGCACTGCCTAGGCGTCTTGCTCTGCCCGCGCCGCCCAGGCGTCTTGCTCTGCCCGCGCCGCCCAGGCGTCATGCTCTACTGGCCCTGCCCGAGCTGCTCGCACTGCCTGCGCCACCCCAGCGATCCATCACTTCTGCTGATCCAGAGACTGTTCACGTCACATCTGCAGAGCCTGTGTCTTCGGACAAGATGGCCGCCGCCGCCGAGCCTGTTCACGTCATGCCTGCCGAGCCTGTGTCTTCGGACAAGATGGCCGCCGCCGAGCCTGTTCACGTCACGCCTGCCGAGCCTGGGTCTTCGGACAAGATGGCCGCCGCCGAGACCGTTCACGTCATGCCTGCCGAGCCTGTGTCCCCTGACAAGATGGCCGCCGTCGAGGCTGTGTCTGTTCCTGAACCTGAGCCGGTGCCTGTGTCTGTTCCTGAACCTGAGCCGTTGCCTGTGTCTGTTCCCGAGCCGGTGGTGTCTGTTCCCGAGCCGGTGGTGTCTGTTCCCAGTTCCTGAGCCGGTGGTGTCTGTTCCCAGTTCCTGAGCCGGTGGTGTCTGTTCCAGTTCTTGAGCCGGTGTCGTCTGTTCCAGTTCCTGAGCCGGTGGTGTCTGTTCCAGTTCCTGAGCCGGTGGTGTCTGTTCCAGTGCCTGAGCTGGTGTCTGTTCCTGTGCCATGGCCGCCTGAAGGGTCGTCTCCACCCTGGCCGCCCGAGGGAGGGTCTCCACCCTGGCCGCCCGAGGGAAGGTCTCCGCCCTGGCCGCCCGAGGGAAGGTCTCCGCCCTGGCCGCCCGAGGGAAGGTCTCCGCCCTGGCCGCCCGAGGGAAGGTCTCCGCCCTGGCCGCCCGAGGGAAGGTCTCCGCACTGGCCGCCAGATGGACTGACATTTCCGCCCTGGCCGCCAGATGGACTGACATTTCCGTCCTGGCCGCCAGATGGACTGACATTTCCGTCCTGGCCTCCCGAACTCTGTGGTCCGCCCTGGCCTCCCGAACTGTCCATTTTTCCTGCCCCACCCTGGTCTGTCCTTCCTGTTCCCCCAGTTTCACCCTGGTCTGTCCCTCCTGTTCCCCCAGTTTCACCCTGGTCTGTCCCTCCCGTCCCTCCCTGGTCTGTCCCTCCCTGGTCTGTCCCTCCCTGGTCTGTCCCTCCCGTCCCTCCCTGGTCTGTCCCTCCCGTCCCTCCCTGGTCTGTCCCTCCCGTCCCTCCCTGGTCTGTCCCTCCCGTCCCTCCCTGGTCTGTCCCTCCCGTCCCCAGTGGAGCGTCTGGTAGCCGCTCCTTAAGGAGGGAGTAATGTCACATGCCTGTCCTGTCTCGTGTAGCACATGTGGTGTTTGTGTTCCTGTCTCTGTGTTGACCCCACCCTCCTTGTTATCTCATTATTGGTTTCATTTGCCCCACCTGTTGTTCACTTATCACCTGCCTGATTTGTCCCTTTTATAAATTCCTTTGTGTTTGCAGTCTGTGTCGGATCGTTGTCTTGTACACGTCTCCTGTTCGCCCGTGACCCTTTTTGGTATGTTCGTTTTTTGAAGTTGTTGTTGTTTTGTATTAAGTTATGTTTTCCCCCTCGTGGGTTTTGTTTTGTGTTTAGTGTTTCTTTTGTAATAAATATCATTATTCCTTTGCATTTGAGTCTTCCCTTAGTTTTCTTCAGTTAACGTGACAATTGCTCTGGACATTGTTTATTTTTGTAATGATAATGATAATGATAACAAATTCTTCTATACCTTTTTTCCCCCAACTATTTACAACATACGTTAAACATATCAAAATCAACATAAACATTTAAATTTACAGTACATAAAATAAGAAAAAATGATGTAGACTTTTATTCAGCTGAGTGGGAGACCCTGGTGTGCTGCTGGACCGGGATGGGCACAATAGAGACCCTGGTAAGGCCTCCTGCTGGTGGGACATCATCTGGGACAGTCTTCAGAGTGTTTGACTGCATATTTTCACTATCCACTAAGTTGTCTACCAACAGGTTTGCAGGGCTGACTAATGGAATAAATATTGAGATACTTTATTACACTAAAGTACTTTTAATAACCACTAATACCGCATTGGTGAAAAACTACTAGTCATATATTTCAAACCTTAGTTAAGCAAAATGATCTTGCATACTCTAATGTACTTAAGGCATCAAGAATAAAAGTAAAGGAATTCTGCAGGAAAAAAACCTTGTCAGGGTTTTTATGATGGTTCTGCTTTTATATTACTGCATATGTATGCATTTTACTTCTGAATATTTTCAAGGTTGATACATTTAAACTATATACTTTTGTGTACTTTAATGTTAAACAATGCATCATATTGTAAAATAACATAATTTTGTAGTGTTGCTGTCCTGTGTGGGAAAATTACTCGCATATTAACCAAGTATGTAGCTCCTTACATACCACCACTGGTTATTTTTAAAATTAAAGTAACAAAATGTAGTCCTATTGTTACAATATTAACAAATTGTTACTAACTACAGCTCCGTCCCATTTGGCGCATCTGAAGCGCTCGGACCGGTCTAGCCTACGGACGATTGTTCTTGTCGCCTAGCAACAGTGACTGACAGCTGCCGAGGACGAGCGGGAGTAACATTCGCACTGGACTTTTTATATTCAACTGGGTCTTATATTCAAATAAGGTTGAAAACCTGTGTAAATATATTTACCACGGTCCATTTATGTGCATAATAAAAAGAATACACTAGCCTACAAAATCGCATCAAGGTAAGATATAAATGAACATTTGAAAGCCGAAAGTAACGTTACATGGCCTGAAACATCCGTACCATGTCCTCCAGAAAAATATAAAACATAAAAATGACAATAGCCAATTCTGGCTCCATAGCTGTTTACTCAATTATATCAAATGAATTATCAGGATGGCAGCATACTCTCGCACCGTTGCTTGGCGCCTGGAGTGGTAATCGGGAACACCTGGCTGCGCAATTAGGAAATTCTACGAAGGCTACATGGTGCGTCGTTCGGAGGATGCATAGGCTGCATCATTTGAAGTCCGTGGCCTTCGAAGGATGCAGTCTTCACATTGGGACACAGCTTGTGTCAGTCAGGTGTTATGTCAGTGTCAGTTTGTCGCGATAATGTCAATGATACATGCCACTATCCACTGGCACATGCCAATGAAGACCGGATGTGCCAATAAGCATAGTGACGTGCCATTGGCATCTGTGCGTCATATATTTGCTTCTTATTTATTAAATACTGGCAATTGATTGATGAAACATTGTTTAAAATTAAGATACAATTTATACCAAACGAAATTCACTTTAAAGAAAGGCTTTATTCAAAACAAAACTTAACGTGGTCCAAATTGGGAGAGTCTAGAAAGCAGTAAAGCTCCAGGCATTGATGGCCTTCCTGTGGACGTTTATAAAGTTTTCTGGCCTGTGATTGGCTAAGTTGACAGTTTAAGTAAAGGACACTTACCATTGAGCTGCAGGAGAGCAATCCTCACTCTTCTTCCCAAAAAAGGGGTTTTACAAGAGATCAAGAACTGGCGGTTGACTACAAACTGTTGGCAATGAGACTGAAAAATGTTTCATGTTAGTCATGTTGACCAGACTTATTGTATATCCAATAGGTTGATATCTGACTATCATTTTAATTTGTGATGTTTTGGACCTCTCCAATTCATTGGGTTTTGAAATTTGCCTGATTTCAGTTGATCAAGGAAAGGCCTTTGACAGAGTCGAACACCAGTATTTGTGGCAAACGTTAGATGCGTTTGGGTTCAGCTCTGGCCTTATAAACATGATTCGAGTCTTGTATAGTGACATTGAGAGTATTTTAAAGATCAACGGTGGTTTCAGTGCTCCTTTTAAAGTTCATAGGGGGGTCAGACAAGGATGTTCATTATCTGGTATGCTGTACTCCTTGTCCATAGAGCCTCTTCTGCACAAATTAAGACAATCTTTTTTCGGTGTAAACCTTCCTGGATGTGAAACAGTTTTTAAAGTATCTGCTTATGCCGATGATGTTGTTGTCATTGTCAAAAAACAAGGAAGACATTGACACCCTTGTAGAAAATATAAATGTTTTTGGTGTATTGTCCTCTGCTAAAATTAACTGGGTGGAAAAGTGAAGCTGTAACAATCAGTGATGAGTTAAGTAGAAAACTTGATTGGTTGATTTGGAACGTGGGTGGGTTTAAATATCTTGGTGTTTATCTTGGAGATGATACTTTTGTGTGTATTGGGAAACTGTTTTAGAAAAATTGGGTCAATGTTTTAGAAAAAGTTGAAGGACGTCTCAAAAAATGGAAATGGGTATTGCCACACATGTCTTGCCACAAACCATTGATGTGTAAACTAAATTTGGTGACACAACAGTGTGTAACATTGAAGTTAATGACTAATTTTTGTAGAAGCGAACACCATATAAGATGCCATGAGATCTCTTATTTATTATTATATGTCAAGACATAGCAGATAAAAACAATTTACTGGAGAGATGGTCTTCATTCGTCAATACACAAAGGTTGGGCATTTATATGCTGACCAGTAACTTACATTATCTTTACAAGGTAGAGAAACGTGTTCATGTTTAAAATTGAATGTATATTTCATGATACACAATCCTCATTCCTTAAAGAGAATACTTCAGTCAACATATGCATCAGTGGAAACTATGCTAGATTGCATTCACATTCTTCTGTGGTTAAAACTAACTCATTTCACTCCTCTCCATGACCTTGGCATGTGATCCTCACACACACTTGCTGTGCGGATATATGAATGCTTATAAAAATGTTATAGCCATGAAAAAAGGCTTTTATTTTTTCTAAATTCTCGAGTGCTTTGGCCTTATATGATTTTTGCAAGTTGAACTATCCCACATCAAAGAGCACCGAGATACTGACTTTATACTCCAGTTTGGATCTTGTTCAATCACATGTTTGTCTTCACTAGTGATGGCCGCTTTCGTCACGTGAATTCGGTATAAAAAAGGCTTTGTTACGTCACAACTGTTTCCAAATGTTTCTAAATTTCAAAGGTTCACTGTTGGGGTCGATCCCAGTAAACCTGTGTTTATGGTTTTTACCTGATCTCGGATCAGTTTTATAGTTTTGAAGACATTTTAATGAGATGTTTGTGTAATTTGGTGAAGGACAGCCCTGCCATTCAACAATCTAAACTATGTTTCCAGTACAGCAACATTACTCACTGCTTAACTACTGTAGTATGATGATAATTGAAGAAATCACCTAATTCTAGTATCAAAATGATAAACCTGTCAGATAACTCGTTCAGAGTAACAGTACTAGAGCATAGACTGCCTTAATGTTGAGACAACAAATGGCAAAAGTGTAAAAGGGAAAAATTAAAAACAGATTATGAGGTGGTAAAGAAATAGATTTTCACAATGACTTTTGGAAATTACAGGGTGAAACTTGTGCTAAATGCAATTTTGAACCATTGACAAAATCAAATGCTTACAGATGTGTCTATAATGAGGATGATTATTCCTGGCACAACAAACTGCTGTTCACGAGCAGTGTATGTCACTACTGAAATTATTCTCATTAACATTATAGTTCATGGCATTTGACTGCATACAACAGTACTGATTATATATATATATATCAGTTTGTCTTTATGTGAAATCTGGAGGGAATAAGTGAATTCTTCCTGGTGCCTTGAAGGGAAGAATGTAGTGAGCAAGTCTAAGCCAGATGTGTGAATTTTCCAGATGTGACAAAACTCTTTCTAACAATGAGAAATCAAAACTAATGACACACAAGTTGTTTGTGGTAACAAAGCTTATGTATTCCTTTGTAAGGGATTTTAAGGATGTTATTTGGCTTCTATTACTGGCAATGTGAGTAATGTCAGAGGAGAGGATTATGTGAAATATCTTTTAATCATGACACAGATCGAGAATTTAATCTCTGAAACTGAAAATATGATCAATGTACAGAATGAAGTACAGGCACTACATGAGGCCACCTTTGGTGTTTGAGGACACAGCAAAACTCACTTAGTTCTTTTGCTGACATTGCAGAAGAAGTGCATGTAATGAGGAAGCTTGTTTTACTAAATCGAATGGCTCTTGGTGTTCTGTTAGCCTCCCAGGGGGGAACATGCAACTGTTATTGTTCATATATCCCAGACAACAGTGGAAGAGCAGTGCACGATTTAAAGGGTTAGTTCACCCAAAAATGAAAATTCTGTCAGTAATTACTCACCCTCATGTTGTTCCAACCGCGTAAGACCTTCGATCATCTTCGGAACATAAATTAAGATATTTTTGATTAAATCTGAGAGTTGTCTCACTCCTCTATAGGCTGCTAGGTGACCGAAACTTGCTGGCCCAGAAAAGTTATTAAAGAGATCGTTAATATAGTCCAAGTGACTCCAGTGGCTCAATCTTAAGTTTATCAAGCGACGAGAATATTTTTTGTGTGCAAAAACAAACAAAAATAACGACTTTATTCCACTATTCATTTCCTTCTCTCTGTGCCTCTTAGTGTTTTTGCGCTGCGCGTCTGTGTTGCACGTCATCACGCATCACACACATGACCAGCGTCGGCCATTAGTGAGCCTATGTGGTGACGTGTAACACAGACGCGCTATGCAAAAACACTACGTGAACCAACTAGAGGCCCAGAGAGAAGGAAATGAATAGTGGAATAAAGTCGTTATTTTTGTTTGTTTTTGCGCACAAAAAGTATTCTCGTCGCTTGATATACTTAAGATTAAGCCATTGTAGTCACTTGGACTATATTAACGATTTCTTTAATAACTTTTCTGGGCCAGCAAGTTTCAGTCCCTTAGAAGCCTATGGAGGAGTGAGACAACTCTCAGATTCAATCAAAAATATCTTAATTTATGTTCCGAAGATGAAGGTCTTACGCGGTTGGAACAACATGAGGGTGAGTAATTACTGACAGAATTTTCATTTTTGGGTGAACTAACCCTTTAACTAACTCAATACGGATCATGTCTTTACTCCTCTGAGTGGGACACATGGTTTGGATCAATATTGGGGCCACTGTGGAATCTTATGAAAGCACCTTTATTAGTTAGTTTCAGGACTGTTTCTCATCAGACTCTTGTACATTGGTTTGTTTTGTGAGACACTCAACTGGCATTAGGCTTTCATCCAACATCAGACACACATAGAACAGAGCAGAGAAGAGCTGTTCTGTTAAAGAGCATGTAGAAAGAAGAGTACGGCCTGATCACACAAGCTTTTCAGAGTATCTACCTGAATTTTTGGTCAACGATACCAGGGACACCGAAACACCGGGGAACATGAAATTTGGTGGGCATGAAGCCCCACTAGACTTTTACGGAAAAATTTCGTTTGGTCCCTGGGGGCCACTCACACTGACATCCACACGCACAGACACACACCCATACAAATCCACATGCACAGACACACACACAAACACACACGCGCGCACACACATGTACGCACGCATACATACACGCACAGACACACACACCAACACAGACACACACATACACAAACACACACACACAGACAGACATGCACATACTACTACTTTTTTTAGGTATCAGCCATATTTTTTGTGGAAAGCCAGTGCAGGCCTGAGCGGCGGTCATATATTGTACCGCCATGCGTACATCTAGTTAGTTATGTTGTTGTCATTTGATTGATAATTTATTTATATTATTGGTTTCATATATATTGATTTCATCTGGGATGTGTGTGTGAGAGTTGGCGAGAGCAGTTAGCATAAAGCCTACTGTAGAGTAAGAGATTTCATCTGGGAGGTGTGTGTGAGAGGTGGCGAGCGCAGTTAACCCTCTGGGGTCTGAGGTGTTTTCTGGGTCCTGGAGGTGTTCTGACATGCTCTGACATTTGTGCTTATTTCTGTTACTTGTGACATTTTCATGGCTAAAGTCTGATTACACTGTATTCAGCACAAACTCTGCTACAATAATATATCAGCAGCATGTATGTAAAAGTTTGTAGTTTTGAGATAATGACATTTATGCGTGGTTTGTGAAAATACAAAAAAAAAAATTGGCACTGAAATAAGGTGATTAATGATCACATCATTAATATGTATGGATTTTTAACACCTGAGAAAGACAAAGACCCTCCCTAATGGTCCTATTAGGAGCTATCAGGCCCTGTCATTCTGAGCAACCTTGCACAAAGAATGAGGAGATTTAAAAAAGAATGGGTTTTTGATTGTTTGGATTTATTTACAACACAACATAATCCAAAGATATACAACAAATGACAAAAAAGCACTCACTGAAAACAATGATCGAAAGACAGAGACCTTTGTGGCATTCCTAAAAACATTGTACAGAGACTCATGTGAATGTTGAAGTCAGCAGGACTCAGTGGCATCTGGTCCCTGAAAGAAAGAAAAAGTGAACATACTGATATCAAGAGAAACTATAGGGAATATAGTTCTAAAATATATTGGGAATAAATTTTAGATTTTTCTGGTTAAAATTGCTTTTTAAAATTCACAGCATACACACACACACACACACACACACACACAAATGTTTCCAACAATATATAATATAATGAACACCAGGTTTGTTGTGCCTTGTAAGCATATGCTATGCACAGTGCTGCATAAAATAAAAATAACAATAACCTATAACCGCATATAAATCTTCCAAAAGATGTCAGTAACAACTACGCTCGAGAAAAATATATTGATTGTTACTTCAAATGTTTCCATTCGTTATGATGATATGAAATGAGATAATAGTAAAAACATGAAGCCTTTGTTTGGTACGTTTTGCTTTTCAAACGCAATCGCGCTCCAAAATATGAAACATGGTTACCATATTATACATCTACGTTTGATCAGATATCCACAAACACAGTAACAGTAAACACGGGTCTAAATATTATAATATTCACCATATATGCAATGTGAAGTTTATGCAACAATAACAAACTAATAAGTAAGAATTTCTTACCTTACATCTTTCTTGTCTTCAAATCGCGTTCTTCTTCTTCTGAGGTAAAGCCAATGTAAGCTCACGGCACGTCTTTCAAACTCGACGAAAAGCAGAGACTTGTGAAGTTTTTTGGTGCTTTGTTTTTGGGGTAACGAGTGCGTTCGCTTTCCATGTGGAGATTTGTATGTGAATGTCTTTTGCGCGCGTGGGCGTGGTCAAATTAAAAATAATTAGCAAGCGCGTGAGAAGCTGGACATCTTGTTGGTTTTATACAAATTACTTAAGCAGAGAATATTTGTTTTCAGTTTGAATCCAATCATTTAAAAGTACACACTTAAATGATTATATAGATATATGGCTCATAAATGTGTGACAAGTATTCACTGAGTTTTGTTTCAGTTTTATAGACGTGCTCAAGAAAAAAAAGTTCACCCAGACGGAGAGGCAGAACGCACACCCTGTTTATTTTCTTTATTTTACAAAAGCACAATGTTTTGATTCGATTGTAAGTGGACATACAAAAGTAGAAATATCACAGATTCTTTTTTCATATTTCTTTTTTCTGACCATAAATGACAGAGAAATTTAAGTTTATTGTGCTACTATGTGAAGAAAATCCAGCAAAACCCACCAGCGCGTTTGTCGACCTCAGAGGGTTAACAGTGCATTAACTAATGTTAACAAATACAACTTTTGATTTCAATAATGTAGGCTACTAGTAAATGGTGAAATTAGCATTAAGAAAGATTAATTAATGCTGTAGAAGTGCAGTTTATTAATAGTTAATGTCAATTAATGTAGTTGACTAGAGTTTAATAAATTGAAATATAGTGTAAAATGTTACCGATCTGTTACACACTGATTCTGACGTCTCATGAATTCAGTGTCGGACAGATCAGTTTTAACCATTCATTAAAGTGAATCAGTTCAAAGGAGTCATTAGTTCGCGAATTATGCAATGTGTCATTAACGTACGTCTACGTGTTGTGTGATTATCCCGGCAGATAGGACATCGCACAAGATTTGTGTCAAACACAGAAAACATAACTTTTGTTTATTGAAAGTGTGGTTTATGTCAGCTGAATGTGCGGAACGCTTTTCAGAAAAGATAAGGCAATGTATTTTAGCACAATTCACACCCAGCGGTAATTCAAGAAATAAATCTCCGAATGCGCCACGTAAAAATTCGGTCTTTCGACCTTTTATCATCGTGTCAAATTGTTAATAAATTTTGATTAATATGAGCGAGGGAGAGAGAGCAAGAGTGGAAAGAGTGCGCGCCCTCTCTGCTCGTTCTTTCAGTTAACATGTCATGCACCCTGTCACGAGTGCAGCAGTCATCTACATTAGGCTACTCACCGATCAAATAAGGCTTTGGCGGGACAAAAATGCGCTTTGGCGGCCGGCAAAAAAATTCAATGCAGTAAAAACCCTGATGTTTCTTAAATGACTGAAATAGAAGCGAACTCGTGAACAGGTTTGGCAGCAAGCCAGCCAGGTACCCAGTTTGTTTCAGCATGTCACAAAATATCGCTCAGGTTCTACTCGCAACATATAAATAAATCCATGCGAATTTTAGAAGAAAGGCCTGCACTTAACACAAATTGAAACTCATAGGCCTAGTTGGATGGGGGTTCGAAAATTGAATACCTCGACAGATGATGTTTATTACTTTTTAATACTTTTTAATGGCCTTCATTTTGGCTAATTTCATTTACTACCTTTTAATACTTTTTACAACCCTGCGGACACCCTGTGTGTGGAGTTACGTTTGAACAAATCACCTGAAAGATTCATGTGTGTTTGGTTCGTTCTCAATCGCTACACAGGGCCAATAGGAGGGCAACATCACCTATCCTGCCACATAAAGGATGATAGTGTTGATGATTTTCCTTGGATATGAGTGAGTGAGAGTGATTAGCTGCTGAGAAATAAGATTATAGGACCCCTTTAACAGATGAGTTTGGATGAGAGTCCTGATCCGATCACAGCTTCATTTCATAATCCAAATAACATTTAAGTGCTTATGTCAACATGTTAAAAGTGAAACTTCTTTTTATCCTGCAGCTGTGAATCTGTGAAGGGCGATGGCTTCTGTTAAAGTTGAAGATCTGCTTGAAAAATCACTGAGTGATCTGGACGAAGCTGAATGGAAGAAGTTTAAGTGGCACTTAAAGAAGGATCATGAATGTATAAAAAAGTCTGATATGAAGAATGCAGATATCTTAGACACAGTGGATAATATGGTATCATGTTTTGGGCAAGAAGAAGCTGTGAATAACATGGTGAAGATCCTGAAGAAGATGAACCAGAACAATCTGGCTGAGCAGCTGGAGAACAATCACAAGCAAAGTAACATTTAGTTCACTCTGACTGTAATGTGATTGATTGTTTACCAATATAAAGATTTGACTTAAACTTTGCTGTACTGATGTGTTTGTGAGACTTATGTTTCCCAGTGAGTGATCCTCTCTCTCTCACACACTCAGTTCAGGCTGAAGGCAATATGAAGACGTCTGCAGCTGTTGGAGCTCATTCAGAAGAGATCAGGGGTAAATAATCCCTGTCTGTACGTGGAAAAAAGTGAAAATATAACAGCAGCCAACAATTACAGGGCCAAGAAGAACAGCAGCAGATCTTAAACAAGTACATTTATTATAACAGATTGTCTAGTCATTTTTTACGAATGGTTAAATGGTTTACAAGAGTCTTAAACCCTGAATTAAAACTTCTACAAGCAACTTCTACATACACAGGGTCATTGCAATAACCCCAAACTAACACTAATACAGTCTCATGTCTTGTTTGGTGTGCTAGATGTCAATGGATTGATCAAAAATCTTGTAATAATTTTGGTCCGTGTGGCCTTAAAGGAATAGTTTACTTAAAGGGATACTTCACCTCTGGGAAGATGAATGTGTATTTAAAATAGGTCATTTAAGTAAAAGAAATGTGAAGAAATTTTTGAATTTGGAGCTTTCTAGACTGAGAAAAGCCAGAAAATTTATTTTTGGCTTAAGTGGATGAAAGACAACAACTCCCAGAATGCACTTGCTTCGCTGCCTTAGGAGGCCACGCCTACCGGTAAGAGTGCTCAGTTGAAAACAACAAGGCTAGCCTACGTGATGAGTTTGCCAGGGATTTACAGAGCACCCAAAATGTCCGGGATTCGGCTTTTGCGTTCTACAGTCGCCATTCATTATGTTTACTGTGGCGAGCAGGACGAGGCTGACGGCCGCGGGAGAACGGCGCGAGGCCGGTGGCGTCATTACTGAGACGCACCGGTCTCGCTCGCATCTCTCACGGAGGAGCAGGAATTTTCTTAGAAATGGTAAAACGCACATCAACCGATCACTTGTTTAGCGTTCATGTAAACACTACATTCAGATTAACCGATCGGAATGAATTCAGTTAGATTGAAACAAAAGGTGTGCATGTAAACAATGAATGGCGACCGCAGAATGCAAAAGCTGAATCCCGGACATTTTTAACAGTCTCCCTCGCCGGACAAGTCCGGGAAAAAGAGGATGGTAACCCCTACTTACTCAGCTTTCTCCTACTATTCAGCTTTCTCCACAGAACAAGAGCGTGCTAGCTTAGCTTCCAAAGAAAGACGGCTGACACTGTGTACATTCTGTGAGTGAGATCCCACCCTCTATGGGCGGACTGAAAACATGCGGAACAACGCCATCTATTGGCTGTAGTCTTTAGCCTCTGGCCAGAAAATCCTCCGATGACGCAAAATGACGATTTTTGCGTCATCGGAGGATTTTTTCCAGACAAAAAATACATAAATCTCTCCTCTCAGGGGAATATGAGGGTGGAAAGCATGGTAATTCGAAAATACTACAGGTTTTCTACTAATACAAAGCTTAATGCTAAATCCTGAAGTATCCCTTTAAAAAGGATAATTCTGTCATTTTCTCACCCTCAAGTGGTTTCAAACCTGTATGCATTTCTTTCTTCTGCTAAACACAAAGGAAGATATTTTGAAGAATGTTGGTAACCAAACAGTTGATGACCCAAACTCATTGACTTCCATAGGAGAAAAAGAAAATACGTTCATACAGGTTTGAAACAACTTGACGGTGAGAACTATTCCTTTAAGTTGGTCTGCATCCAATAGTGACAATCCGATAAATCCAATTCCAATTGCTTCAATTTTAATCATTGTTTTAATCAAGGCATTTCTATGTTGCAACTTAAACATAATCAGTGTAAGATGTGCATGTAAACACTTGCTGTAAGAGTGTGATTAATTTGAATATAGTAGAAGAAGGATTTTTTTGAAAAACACAATCACTTACTTTTTGCTTTTTCTTTTCCCCTCTTTCTTAAAGGCTCAACTGCAGACAGTCAAGTTACTCTTCATGATTACACAGAGACCAGCCGTAGACTGAAGGACAATTTAAAACAGGACTATGAGCAGATATTGGTTGGTAATTCAGAGACGGGTCATAAGGAATACCTGAGCGACATCTACACTGATTTATTTGTGGTGGGGAATGAGACTGGAGGAAGAGTGAACGACCATGAAGTGATACAGATCGAATCAAATCACAACCGACCGACTGCCAAGGAGAAGCCAATCGTGTGTAATGACATGTTTAAAGTCCAGTGTGACACGGGTCGACGAAACAGAAAAGTGCTGACAACGGGGATCGCAGGAGTGGGAAAAACTGTCTCTGTCAATAAATTCATCTTTGACTGGGCTAAAGGAATAGAAAATCAGGATATAGTCTTCATATTTCCACTTCCATTCCGTAGATTGAATTCGATTAAAGAAGAGTACAGTCTCATGGGACTGCTAAACAAATATGTCTTTAATGGTACTGAAGAATTGCCCTCTCTTCCTGAAGGTGATGGTAAAGTTATGTTCATCTTTGATGGGCTGGATGAATGTCGCTTTACTTTGAGCTTTAAAGAAGATGACACATTTATAAATGTAAATGAAAAAACAACAGTGAGTAAGATAATAATAAACCTTATCAAGAAACACCTGGTTCCCTCTGCGCTCATCTGGATCACATCCAGACCAGCAGCAGCCAGTCTGGTACCCCGAAACTACATTGATCAAGTGACAGAGGTGCGAGGATTTAACGATGAGCAGAAAGAGCAATACTTCATCAATAACAGCAGTCCTGAGGTTGCTGGAAACCTCATCAGTCACATCAAGAAATCCAGGAGTCTGTACATAATGTGCCATATTCCTGTCTTCTGCTGGATCTCTCTTATTGTTCTTCAGCCTCTACTGGCTCGAGAGAGTAATGACAAAACTCCCACAACTCTTACAGGGATGTACACAAGCTTCTTAATTTCTCAGAAGCAACAGATGGAAGAAAAATACTGTGATGAGCCTGAACCTAATTCCAATGCAGAGTCTTTTGATCAGATTATTCTGAAGCTTGGGAAACTGGCCTTTCAACAGCTGGAGAAAGGAAACCTGATTTTCTACAAAGAAGATCTTGAGGAATGTGGACTAGATGTCACAAAAGGGTCGTTGTACTCTGGGTTATGCACTCGAATGTTTCAGGAGGAAAAGGTTTCAGCAATAAAAGTTTACAGCTTCGTACATCTCAGCGTACAGGAATTCCTTGCTGCTCTTTATGTGTTTATGATGGGCAAAGACAAGAAAACAAACTCATTTCTTCAATCCTGGAGAGAAAAGCTGGCATGGAAACTGTCCAAAAACCCAATGTTTCGGCTTCATAAGGCTGCAGTCAAAAAGGCTTTACAGAGTGAGAACGGACACCTGGACCTTTTCCTCCGGTTCCTCCTGGGTCTGGAGTCCAATCAGAGTGACCTGAAGGGACTACTGCCAAGACTGGAACTCAAAACAGAGAACGTGAAAGACACTATTGACTATATCAAACAGACAATAGAGACAGAGAAATCAGTGGAAAGAGCCATCAATCTCTTCCACTGTCTGAGTGAACTGAAAGATGACTTTGTGGAGGAAATCCAGAAGACTCTGAGCTCAGGAAAACTTTCAGCACAGAATCTCTCCACTGCTCAATGGTCTGGTCTGGTGTTTGTGCTACAGATGTCAGAAGAGACTCAAGAGATGTTTGAACTGCAGAAATACAGAAGATCTGATGAAGCACTGGTGAGACTTCTGCCGGTGATCAGAAACACCAGAAGAGCACTGTAAGAGTTTTTATACACAGTTAGTCTTTTGTAATTGCCTTCATTTTAAATGGGTGGCTTGCTGGCCTAGACAGTTCAGAAAAAATAATACAAGTAATGTGTGTGAAAATAAATGCTGGTTTGATGTTTTATGAACGGCTAATTGTTTTAGCTTTGCTTACTTCACTACACTTAATGTTTTTTTCAAGCTCCAGATTATAAACGCTAATAAGCATTACTACTGCTCTTTGTTTTGTTCTCTACACAGGCTACAGTGCTGTAATCTCACAGCTCAGTCCTGTGAGAGTTTATCATCAACTCTACAATCATCAAACTCCTTTTTGAGAGAGCTGGACCTGAGTAACAATGACCTGCAGGATTCTGGAGTGAAGCTTCTTTCTGATGGACTAAAGAGTCCAAACTGTCAGCTGGAGATACTGAGGTTTGAGTTCAAATACTTTATTTTTATAGCAATGAGTTAATTGTTAAATATCCCACTGCTAAAATTTATTCTGTATGCAATTACATTGTGTTTTTCTTCTTCAGATTTCTCACTTGTAATCTCACTGCTCAGTGTTGTGAGAGTTTTTCTTCAGTTCTTCAATCCTCAAACTCCTTTCTGAGAGAGCTGGACCTGAGTAACAATGACCTGCAGGATTATGGAGTAAAGCTTCTTTCTTATGGACTGAAGAGTCCGAACTGTCAGCTGGAGATACTGAAGTGAATATTTTAAAATAATGAACTATGCTACAGTTGGTACTCAATCAGAATAATACTTATACCGCCGCCGTTCTAGCGGAGGTAAAATTTGTGGTGTGTATTTGTTGCCTTTTAGGCGCTACAATCACCGACTTTGAAAAGTATCAGTTTATTCTCTCTATTGTTAAGAACTGGTAGCAGATAATTTCAAGTGAAACGTAGTTAAAACTAATTCATAATCCTCAATACTGAAATATCAGTACAAATTTAGAACTAAAACAAATGTAGGCTTCTATTATTGCAGCAAATTTAAGCAAAGTAGGCTAAATGTTAACAATGTGTGCCCAGTTTTTCTATAGGCTAATTTAGGAAGGCTATGCATGTCAAGGTTATGTGTCTTATACTTAGTGTTATTTTAATTTGTTAGTAGGCCTAGATTTATGAACTGAAACATTACAGTGAAATAAATTAAACTAAATGATCGTAAAATTAAAACATTGTCAGGACTTGCTAACAAATATAAGTTGGCAGCATTTGTGTTTTAGCATTAATTAAGAATTAAATAGGCGAACAGTATAGGTTGTTATGATTAGCATAATTTTCTTTAATAAATAATGAAAACATTTCAACATAAAACATTACAATAGAAAAATGTCACATCAATGAGGCTTTGCGTAAGCATAAGACATTAGGTACATGCTCATAAAACAGAGGTCAGACGGAAGCTGTGTGGTCAATGCTTTAACATGTGCGTCGCGGTGCTTCAAGCGTTCAGAGTTCAAATCTCAAATCTATCCTCAATTTTTTGTAGTTTAATAGGCTTTTTGTCAAAAATAAAACTTCTGAAATGTTCATTTATTGACTGGAAAAAAAAATTGGAGCTTTGTTATTCATTGTCAGTCAATTTTATTAATAGGCGTTTAGATGATAACATTGTAGCCTACATGCTGTTAACCGATGTTGGTTAACCGATGAAGTTAACCTACATGCTGTTAACTAATGAAGTCAAGCGTTTTGTTTAATTACTAATGGCACATTACAACATAAATTTGGTACATTCCAGTACAGCCCCTTGAGAGCCACCAGAGGGCACTCCACACCAGACTCTCACGTTCACTCACAGATTACATCTCCCATCATTCTCTGCCTGGACTCATCAGCACTCATTATCACATTCACCTGTATCTCATTATCTTGTTTAGTTCACCCCATATAAGCCTGGTTCACTCCTTCACTCACTGCGAAGTTTTGTTTAGTGTCACACTGCAACTCTGAGCGTTCTCCTGGTTTTCTTGTTTCTTGGTTTTCGGATTTCTTGCCTGTTCTTTGGATTACGTGTCTGGATTGCCCCTTAATAAAGCTGCTATTGGATCTCACCTTCGTGTCTCGGAGCATTCATGACAGATCCAGAGACTTTTCACGTCACTGCCGATCCAGAGACTGTTCACGTCAGTTCTGCCGATCCAGAGACTGTTCACGTCACATCTGCCGATCCACAGACTGTTCACATCACTGCCACCGCCAAACCAGTGTCTCAGGACAAGATGGTCTCTGCCGAGCCAGTGTCTCAGGACAAGATGGTCTCCGCCGAGCAAGTGACTCAGGACAAGATGGTCTCCGCCGAGCCAGTGACTCAGGACAAGATGGTCTCCGCCGAGCCAGTGTCTTCGGACAAGATGGCCGCCGCCGAGCCAGTGTCTCCAGACGAGATGGCCGCTGCCACGTTGCCTGAACCCTCAGCAGAGATGGCCGCCGACACGCCTGAACCTGAGCCCTCAGCAGAGATGGCCGCCGACACACCTGAACCTGAGCTCTCAGCAGAGATGGCCACCTGCACAGCCTGATCCACCTTGGCCTCCTGTCTTACCGCAGTCTCCAGGTCCTCTTCCACTTCACGGGCCTGGCCCTCCATCCCGCCCCCGGGCCCTCCTCTGCTCCACCACCCTCCTGGACTGTTTTTCTGAGCGTCTGGAATCCGCTCCTTAAAGGGGGGGCTATGTAACGGTCACCAGCTGGAGTGCCCTTGAGAGCCACCAGAGGGCACTCCACACCAGACTCCAACGTTCACTCACAGATTACATCTCCCATCATTCTCTGCCTGGACTCATCAGCACTCATTATCACATTCACCTGTATCTCATTATCTTGTTTTGTTTAGTGTCACACTGCAACTCTGAGCGTTTTCCTGGTTTTCTTGTTTCTTGGTTTTTGGATTTCTTGCCTGTTCTTTGGATTATGTGTCTGGATTGCCCCTTAATAAAGCTGCTATTGGATCTCATCTTCGTGTCTCGGAGCATTCATGACAGTTGCGTTGCACAGACGATAAAACCCGAAGGTGCTGTTGAAGGAGATTTTAAAATAAATTATTGTTTTTGAATCATTCACGAAATTGAGATGACTGACAGTGTTACCCGGCCATAGCAATGAAAGAACATTTTCAAAACAGATCCATACATTGAACAAATGAAAAAAATACTGATTTTGTTGACTTCTACAAAAAATAACAGACTAACTAAATAGTACTGCTTTCAATATAAAAAGCAATGAAAGTGTAAACGAGCACAAAAATTAATTCAGTTTAAAACCCTATCGCACATTTCAAGGTTTAAATAAAGAGTCGGGACAGTTTATTTATTTAAAACAAGTAGAGTTTAGCGTTTCCATAAGCAATGCAAAATGAGAAATATAGAATCTTTTTCTTGCAACATTTTTAATTTGTATTGCCAAAGAAATCGCAGCTTTCAAGGATGCGCTGGATCTCTTTTTAGCTGTTTTCTCCCTCACTGCGTGCGCCAGGTCTCTATTGAAATGAAATGTTTCAGGGTAGAAACACATCATACATCTGAAAATACTGTATATGTCACTGCGTGTCATCCACACCAAATACAAAAAACAACTGTAACAAATTATTTAGCCTTTGTTGCTTCAAAGAAAAATAATGCCTTGTTGAATTCACCTTAGGCTACAATAAATCGAGGTTGATCGCATTTAGTTTAGTTGGCAATCATACACACTGCTCAAACATTCTAAAACTCCACAAAACTAGTTGAAACAACTGGACTGAACTGGATTAATTGTTTTTCTTTAGTGAAAAAAGAGACAGATTGAGCCTTGCCCTTTGGTTGCACTTTTTGGACTTTCTCCAAATGTCACTGGCTTGCCTGGAAATGCTTCAAAGGCTTTTGCCTTCTCAACATTATTAGCTAGACGGCGCATTCTTCTGCTCTTGAAACAAAATCTCCCTCAATCTTTTGATGACTGGCTGAGAGATGTAATGAGCTTCATATATTTATTTACTATTCTCCTGTATATGTATCCTGGTATTGTTGTAAAAGGTCAATAAACAGATTTTTTTTAAAGAATTGAAGATTTTTAAGGGAAATTGAGAATTTATTAGCAACTATAATTTTAAATGAATGCATTTGAAATACTTGCAAATAATAATTTATTTTGCACAGAAAAAATATGCACAGATTCAATGTTATTTGTATGACTGTTAATGTTTCTTGTCTAAATGCAAATGATATATTTTCAATTCAAAACAATGTAATTTAAAAAAAAAAAGTAATTTATTCTTAGATTCTTTTGGGAAAGGCAGCCAAGATCAGTGTGTGATAGTAACGTCTAATTGCCAAACTAATGTGATGTGGACTGTTGCTTATGTCTTTGTAGATTGTCTGGCTGTATGGTGACAGAGGAAGGTTGTGGTTATGTGTCTTCAGCTCTGAGTTCAAACCCCTCACACCTGAGAGAGCTGGATCTGAGCTACAATCACCCAGGAGATTCAGGAGTCAAGCTGCTCTCTGATAAACGCAACCATCCAAACTACAGACTGGATAAACTCAAGTATGTAGAGCAGGAAGAGTTGATTAAACAACTCCAAGAACAGCATTTCAATCTTCACTTATTACTCACATTACTACATTTACAAAAGTTCTTATTGAGAATTTACAGAGGTTTAGCTCTAGTTATGCTACAGGGCTGTTGAATGCTTCATTCTGATTTGTTGACGAACACTGTAAGGTGTGCAATTATTTACAGTAAAAATATAATATTTTTTTTTATCCATCTATCATATGAAGGAGGCATGTTTCATGAAAACGCTTCATGCGTTTTCTCAAATCAGGTGTACGATTCCATTTATAGGGCCCTATAAAATCCGTTTTATTTTTTCCCAAATTCCGTTTTATTTTTTCCCAAATTCCGTTTTTTCCATTTTAATTTTTGCAAATTCCGTTTTTTCCGTTTTAATTTTTGGGAATTCAGGTTTTTTTTACCCTTTACTGTTATTTTAGTCGTAAAAAGAGTGTTTTTAATGTTAATGATTAAAATGTACACAAATAAAATAGGAATGACCCTAAATTTATTGAGGTAACAAACAAAATTCTCATTTTAAGAGGTGTTAAATGTGGTTTGTTTACATTAGTGAATGTATTAGGCTAACTAACATGAACCACGAGCAATACATTTGTTACTCTATTTATTAATCTTTGTTAATCTTAGTTAACCCTAACCCTGTATTTTTATTATGTTACTTCACACAGTGCATTAAGCTAACTAATGTTAACAAATACAACTTTTCATTTAAATAATGTAGGCTACTAAATGGTGAAATTAACATTAATAAAGATTAATAAATGCTGTAGAAGTGCAGTTTATTAATAGTTAATGTTAACTGATCTAGTTAACTAGAGTTTAATAAATGGAACCTTATTGTAAAGTGTTACCGATTTTGTTATACACCGAACCGATTCAGTGTTGGACAGATCAGTTGTTTTAACCATAGACAGTATGGTTTTAACCATTCATTAAAGTGAATCGGTTCAAATGAGTCATTAGTTCGCGAATCGGACGTAGGCTATCATTAGCAGACTTGTACGCGTTGTGTGATTATCCCGGCAGTTAGGACATCGCACAAGATTTGTCATCAACACAGAAAACATTTCATCATTGGATAGGTTTTGTTTAGTTTATTGAAAGTGTTTTTTATGTCAGCTGAATGGGCGGAACGCTTTTCAGAGAAGAAGGCAAGGTAAAAAAGTTTTTTTTTTTGCACAATTCACACCCAGCGGCAGCCTAATTCAGGAAAAAAATATCCGAATGCTCCACGTGAAACTTCGTTCTTCCGATCTTTTACCATTGTGTCAATTCTCAATTGATTTAGATTAATAAGCACAAGGGAGTGAGAGAGAGCAAAACAGTTTGAAGACACGCGCGCGCGACCGGGCCTCTCTCTCTGCTCGTTCTTTCAGTAATATGCGATTTTCCTCAGACATACGTTTTTCTCCCACACAAAAACATAATTTTATTCCAAATATGTAAAATTCCGCGAAATTCCGCGTTGACATTAGATTCCGCGTTAATTTGCCAATTCCGCGATTCCGTCCGCGATTCCGTGATTGTGGAAATTATAGGGCCCTACATTTATACCTGGTCACATAAATGTGTTTTTGCAAAACAGATATTAATCCGATCTTTAATTCCTGCGCTATATGCAGATTTAATCTGCACGTCACCGAAAGCAACAGATATGAGCTGTTTTTTATTGATCATCAGCTAAAATTTAAAAATCAAAGACCGCAATAAGAGAAAGTGGCAACAGCCCTGGTAAGATAATTTTGGTTCTTTACTTTTAATGATGATGATTGTGTGTTGAGCATCTGCGACTTACTTTCACTTTGATTTGCGACAGTTTGCGCTTTGGCTTGATGAATAGATGCTCAGCTGCTCATCTGCGGTGATGTGTGCTCCAGTGGCATCGTCATATCTGTCTATAACATGACATTTAGCCTATAAAATGCTCACGTGTTTATTTTTTTGCATTTTTGGGAGAAGTAACATTTATATGTGGTTTCGACAACCAGATGCATTTGCACTTGTCCAGTTTCGTCTGGAAAGCGGCCCAGTCCACCTCCTGATGTGGTTTGAGCGATCGTATTCAAATCCGTCTCGAATGCATTTCGAGGGAACAATTAGCTATTTTGAAGATACAATTTGTAACCAACAGTAATGTGGTAATGGTAATCTTGGCGGTAACAATGAAATTGGGATAATGATATATAAAAGAAGGTTATCTGCATAATGGGACAGTTTATAAGAGGTTCAAAACCAGGTAATGCCCTCAAACTTTTCCTCACTTCGCAACCGAATGGCCAGTGGCTCAATAGCCAAGGCAAGTAATAAAGGTGAAAGGGGGCAACCTTGGCGTGTGCCTCAATGAAGGAGAAAGGCTTTAGAAAGTGTAGCATTGCTTTGCACAGATGCTACAGAGGAGGAGTATAGTAATCGAATCCATGATAAAAAATTGGAGCTGAAACCAAATTTATTTAAACTAAAAAAACAAATACTCCCACTCTACCCTGTCAAATGCCTTCTCAGCATCAAGAATGGTATTAAAAAGTCTTCTGGTATTATAAAATGAGAGTCTCCCAGTCATGAAACCTGTCTGGTCAGGGGAAATAACAGCAGGCAACGCTTGCTGAAGGCGAAGGGCAAGAACCTTAGATAGAATTTTAAAGAATATAAAGGATAAATATTCTGAATGTTCTGATCCAATCTGACTTCTGGGGCCTGTTTCAGAAAGGAGGTTAAGTGAAAACTCTGAGTGAAAACCCTGAAATGAGGGAAACTCTGTGTTACGTAAGACAGAAACAGGATGTAACTGCAATAACGCTCTTTATTAGTAAACAGCACACTGATCAGAACACTGAACACAGACGACCGCCAACACAGCAGGACAGGCGGGCGGACACAAACGCAGGGTGGAACTGTGACGCAGGGACCTTGGTGGACAATAGGTGCTGGTGCTCAGTCCAAAGATGATCCCTCGTGATGGTGCTCAGGTCCAGTGAATAATCCCTCGTGACGGTGCTCAGTGATCCAGTGCAGAGTGCAGAGAATCCAGGGACGAACATGACGAAGACATAGGGAATCCAAATCCACACTAGCAACATGTTAAAAATGCCACTGACTTCTAAACATGCTAGAAACATGTTAAAACATGCTAGCAATACATAGCTAAGTGCTAAAGCATACTAATTCAATGAAACAGGATGTTGTTGTTACTCAAGAAGGCAATGTCCAATCTGCACAAAACTTCATACTTTTGATAAGCGTTCTGTCCTGAACACATGACCATGCTCATATTCAGTTACAGTCATAGCGCCACCTGCTGGCAACAGGAAGTGACATGTTAAACACTGTTGTGGACTCCTGATAACATATAAAAAAGTGCCAGCAAGTGCTAAACATGCTAACAACATGCTAACAACATACTAGAAACATGCAGCAAACACTTAGTTAAGTGCTAAATCATGCTATTGCTGCAATTAAATAGGAATTTCCTGTAACACAGGCATGGAATGTCCAATCTGCCCCAAACTTAATATGTAACATGCAAGAAACATGCTAGCAACACATAGCTAAGTTTTAAAGCATGCTAGAAATGCCAAAGGAAGTTGTTGTAACTTAAGCACACAATGTCCAATCTACCCCAAACTTCACACGTTTGATAAGAGTTATCTCCTAAACACAAGTCCATGCTCATATTCAGATATAGCCATAGCGCCGCCTGCTGGCAACAGGAAGTGACGTTTAACACTGTTCTGGACTCCTAATAACATAAAAAAGTGCCACCAACTGTTAAACATGTTAGCAACATAATTGAAACATGCTATCAAATACTTAGCTAAGTGTTGAAGCATGCTATTACTGCAATTAAATATGAATTTGCTGTAACTCAGGCATGCAATGTCCAATCTACCCCAAAATTAATATGTAATATGCCAGAAACATCATAAAACATGCTAGAAATTATAATGGAAGTTTTTGTAACTCAAGCATACAATGTCCAATCTGCCCCAAACTTCACATGTTTGATAAAAGTCCTGCACTGAACACATCTACATAGCGATATTTAGATTTAGATATTTAGACATAGCCCCACCTACTGGCAACAGAAACTGACATGGTTAACAGTAATGCAGTACTAACCACATAACTATTGTGTACTAAGCATGCTAGAAACATACTAAACATGCTAGCAACTACTATATATACCTCCTTAAATGCACATTGCCCAATCATGCTCTGTCTTCCTAAAGCCACCGAGTGACGATGGCACGGGTGCGAGGGCCCTTTCATCGCTGCTTGCAGCTTTAATTATTTTTGCTTTCATTAATTACATGTTGCAACTGACTTATATTTTCTGCAGCCGAATGATGTGGAATAAAGCCAGATTAATCACTATGATCACTAATTTGCAGATATATTTTCCAAGACGTAAAGCTAAGACCCTAAAACCATAAAATTTGACCATTTAGTAAGATCCTTATCTTTTTTTTTGGAATTAAAGAGATAAGAGCTATATTAATTTGCTTTTTAAAAGTGTCACTTTTGCATCATGTAGAAATGTATGACACTCAACTATATCTATACTATCCTTCGGTTGATATAAATCTTTTAAAATGTTCTGCAAAAGTGTTGTTTATCTCTCTAGGATTTGTTACTAAGCCTTTTGTAGGTGAACAAATATTATCAATAATAGCCCTAGCTTCACTTTGTCTGAGTTGTAAAGCCAATAACTTACTGGGTCTTGGCCCATAAAAATTCTGCCGGACTCTATGCATAATGAATTCAGCCTTGCAAGGGCAAGAAGACAAGCAGTCTCGGATGAAATTCAGGTCACTCTAGTTGCCCATGTCTTTGTCCACGGTATGACTATGAGGGAGGCTGGGCAACGAGTATACTTTATAGTTCTCACTCCAGAATGTTATCTTTCTAGGCCAATGCTGGTGTTTCAACCATATGTGGAACATTCTTAGACTTGTTCATCATATTGTGTCCTTGAGTGGAGGCTCTCCTGTCACGACCAACACTCTTTACCACTCCAATACTATTAAATATTAGAATAAGGTTTGTGTGTGCTCACTGCCATATGATGGTCACACACATCTTACAGTTTTTTTCAACTGCTTACACACATTTTCAAAACGTTGCCTCTTTTTTTCAAAACTTTACACACAAATCCAAGAATTGCACACACAAAATGCTAAATGCCTCACATCTCTTGCAAAATGAAGCACTGCATTCAAAATATCACAAACATCTCAAAAGCAAACATTTGTCTTATGTTGCAAACACCTTTGCCATAATATTATATTTTGGATATATCATATACACACAGTTATTCAAAACCTAAAGCTCTTCTTTCATGAGCTTCTATGTACATTTCTGTACAAGATTGAAAGTAATTGGCTGAGAGATATTGAAAAATTCACGGTAAACACGAAAGTAAGATTGAAACCAAAACAATAATTTTTTTTACTGTAAAAAAACTGTGGTTGTAAATACAGTATTACACAGTCCTACAGTATAACTCGACCTTTAACAGGCCTATTCTAAAGCCATGATTGGTTGGTGTTCAGTAAAGCAATGAGTGTTTGCACATGTGAGGAGTGTGTGTGAGTGTGTGTGTGTGAGGAGCAGTGTTGGGAGTAATGCGTTACAAAAGTAGTGCATTACAGTAACATATTACTTTTTGCTGTAACACAGTAGTGTAAGGCATTACTAATCAATTTTCAGTAATATTTTACTCGGTACATGTTCAGTAACGCTTTTAGCCCAAAATGTAATTGTTAAAAAAAAAAAAAAAAAAAAAAAAAAATTGGGGAAAACCCAGCAAGACCGCGAGACATTAACGAATGAAAAATGCAAGTTATTACCTGTTCGTGGTCAGTCAATAGCCGCGTGTGGTGTCTAAGTTTGTAAATAAAGACTAAATGACAGCTTATATATTTGTATGGCGATGTATTTCATTCATCTCCCTCTTACTGGTGTACCTTTGTATTGTGTGACATAGTCCAGTAAAGGCGTGTTTAGGGCAGGTTTTATAGGAGTGCAGTGAGGCATGATTTCGGTCTCTGTGCTCTCGCTGGCCAGTGGAAAAGCGGCTAATGGGAGAATATGGTAGAAGAAGATTGTACATTCGCGAGATGGACATATGCGCATTACTTTTTGTTCTGTGTTTTCTTTCTAACCAGTTAGGCCAGGGTTTCTCAAACTCGGTCCTGGAGGGCCACTGTCCTGCACAGTTTAGTTCCAACCCTGATCAAACACACCTAAGCAAGCTAATCAATGTCTTCAGGATCACTAGAAACTCACAGCTAGGTGTGTTTGATCAGGGTTGGAGCTAAACTGTACAGGACAGTGGCCCTCCAGGACCGAGTTAGTCAGGGGGCCAATTCTGAAAAGGGCTTCCGTTAAGACTTTTGCGGACATGTTTTGGTACAAGCTGTCAACCTATTTTTTTAGTTAGAAGACATCCATAGGTAAGATATTAGGGTGGTTGTCAAGCTGAATTTTTTTTTTGTGACTTTTACAAGCAATTTTAGGCCAATTTTTTGGTTTCCTGCTCAACACGACATGCCAACAGTAAACGTTGAATATCTCCACAACCACAAGGACCATATTCATAAAAATGGTATCAAATGAAAGCCAACACTCATGGGATGTCTGCTGAAGTGTCAGAATGAACATTTATTGTACAGTGTAAGAGACAACAGAACTAGAACATGAAAAAAGCTATCTCCGCTTAAAGAGAACCAGTTTTCAAAGTGAATATCAGCTTGGAAACATAACCTAGTATCCCAAAACCTCTATCAATCAGTACCCATATCTATGGGAATGAGTCAAGCCAAGTTTAAAGCTTGTAGGGAGAGACAGTGCAATGCTGCACAAGTTATAACACTTTAATGTCAAGGCGGAAATTTAGAACTGTAGATGATGGTCTATGGTGCTATTTGACTTAGTGTACCAGGTTGTAACACAAATTATATTTAATTCACATATCACTATAGTTATTAATTCCATCCTAACAAAACTGCTTTCTCACTTCTTTAGGGTTAGGGGTTAGTAACTAGTTAGTAATAATAACTATGTAATAGTCGTATGGCAAAGGTATGTTTTTCCCCATCAAAGCAGTGGCTCTCAGGTTGGCAGAGGCTGGCTCTCAGGTTGTCAGCCTCATCACTTTGAGACTGAATCGACTGAATAAGCAAGGTCAAGCTAAGCGCAATGCAAATAATGGTGTGTGTCTTTTATATTGCAAAAATATTGCACAATATTATACTACAATAATCTCCAGAAAGAGCACAAAGACACCACTTCCTGAAAAATCACTTCAATCAAAGGGCTTTATCTTGGCTGTATTTTCCAAATTTGTCTTGACAAATGAAACATTTTTCCCAATCAATATCACTTCCTATTTGTTTTTCTTTGGACGCTAGGCTTACAGCTCCCTCTGGATCCATGTTATCTCATCTGAAGGCAAAGAAATTTTTCACTACACTAGTCTGATTGGTTTCTGAGTGGATCACTACAATGCCCTCTGAAATAAGCTGAGGGCTTTGCTATCTAACAAACTTATTAACACTTTTAGCTACAGCAGACTGTAAAATAGGCTGCTGTCCAGCAAATAAATTAACCTGTTAAGCTGCAACCCCACTTTTGAAAAATCCCCAGAAATGACATACCCAAACTGAAACAGATACAGTTCATGAACCCTTTGTACTAAAAGCACAAGTATGATCTCATTTGAAAGCTTGACACCTGGCAGGTTATTGTAAATGTAGAATTAATTATTGTCATAATGAAAAAAATAGTTATAAATAGCTTCAAAGTTTTGTAAAGTTATTAGAAATTTATTTTTTATGAAACATCTTCATGAAAATAAAATTGAAATTGGCACTGTAGCAATCTAGAAATGCACTGCAGCTAAAGCCACATGTCTGACCATATTATATTTAAAATATGAAGATAAGTCTAAAACTCTGTTTTTAGTTAAATGTTTTTCAAGATAGAAGCACCTAGAGCAGGTGTCACCAACCCTGCTCCTGGAGGGCTACAGTCCTGCAGATTTCAGCTCCAACCCCAATCAAACACACCTGGACCAGCTAATCAAGCTGTTCAGGGTTGCTTGATAATTACAGGCAGGTGTGTTGGAACAGGGTTGGACCTAAAGTCTGCAGGACAGTAGCCCTCCAGGAGCAGGGTTGGTGACACCTGACCTAGAGCTAGCTAGCATGTTAGCTTAGCACACCATCAATACATGACAATTTGAGATTAAAACCATGTTTGTGCTCCAAACGTACTTTATAACACAAGTAAAGTGTTTTAAATAATCTTCTGTGATCTAATTTGGCATCAGATAAAAAAATCAGACAGAAAATATACAATTTGATAGTATTCTGCACAATGATTAGTCTATATAGATTAGCATTACATTATAAATATAATCTATTATTATGAAAATACCTGGCATGGCTTGAAAAACACAGGTAACTCAAATATCATTGCAATCATGTTTATTGTCTTCAAAAAATCTTTATCTGCATGTAACAGCGCGATCTCTGTAGCTTTGTGTTTATCAGTGACGTCCTGGAATGTCACATGATCATGGCTCTTTTTCATGTTCCATATATGGACTATTATTGTGCATAATAGCGCCCTCAGGCTATTGGTATGAATTGAAAACACAGTACAAAGCGCTCATAAAGATTACATCGACGCATTTAGATATAAATTCAATAAATATTATTCCTGTCAATAGAATCTGATGTAAACCTATGAGAATCTATCAATATTTGTCCAAATCTGCACATTTTTTAGCTAAAGCCCTGAGGCACGTTGTTTTGTGTATCGCTGTCATGACGACAGCACAGAGTTTTTTTATGAATGAAAGCGGCTGACGCGCATAATTCATATTAAAGGTATCGACTCATTTTTTCATTTCATAACTCCTGACACAAATTAAGAAATAACTGTCGCTATAAGTTTCTCAGAATACAATAGTGGTCAAATACTGAAACTTGAGTCTTATATATTTTTAATGATGTATAGTTTGTCAAGGTATAACATTAAATCTGATAGTAACTTTGAACTAAATTAAAAAAACGCTTCAGTGCGCGGGCGCACTGGCAACGGTTAACAGGTTAAAAACATAATATTTCCATTACACATCTGCACAAAACTTAATTTACCTATTAGTAAGTAAACTAGTAATTATGAAAGTAAATTAGCCTAGCTATACACTCACCTAAAGGATTATTAGGAACACCTGTTCAATTTCTCATTTATGCAATTATCTAATCAACCAATCACATGGCAGTTGCTTCAATGCATTTAGGGGTCCTGGTCAAGACAATCTCATGAACTCCAAACTGAATGTCAGAATGGGAAAAAAAAGGTGATTTAAGCAATTTTGAGTGTGGCATGGTTGTTGGTGCCAGACGGGCCGGTCTGAGTATTTCACAATCTGCTCAGTTACTGGGATTTTCACGCACAACCATTTCTAGGGTTTACAAAGAATGGTGTGAAAAGGGAAAAACATCCAGTATGCGGCAGTCCTGTGGGCGAAAATGCCTTGTTGATGCTAGAGGTCAGAGGAGAATGGGCCGACTGATTCAAGCTGATTGAAGAGCAACTTTGACTGAAATAACCACTTGTTACAACCGAGGTATGCAGCAAAGCTTTTATGAAGCCACAACACGCACAACCTTGAGGCGGATGGGCTACAACAGCAGAAGACCCCACCGGGTACCACTCATCTCCACTACAAATAGGAAAAAGAGGCTACAATTTGCACGAGCTCACCAAAATTGGACAGTTGAAGACTGGAAACATGTTGCCTGGTCTGATGAGTCTCGATTTCTGTTGAGACATTCAGATGGTAGAGTCAGGCGTAAACAGAATGAGAACATGGATCCATCATGCCTTGTTACCACTGTGCAGGCTGGTGGTGGTGGTGTAATAGTGTGGGGGATGTTTTCTTTGCACACTTTAGGCCCCTTAGTGCCAATTGGGCATCGTTTAAATGCCACGGCCTACCTGAGCATTGTTTCTGACCATGTCCATCCCTTTATGACCACCATGTACCCATCCTCTAATGGCTACTTCCAGCAGGATAATGCACCATGTCACAAAGCTCGAATCATTTCAAATTGGTTTCTTGAACATGACAATGAGTTCACTGTACTAAAATGGCCCACGCAGTCACCAGATCTCAACCCAATAGAGCATCTTTGGGATGTGGTGGAACGGGAGCTTCGTGCCCTGGATGTGCATCCCACGAATCTCCATCAACTGCAAGATGCTATCCTATCAATATGGGCCAACATTTCTAAAGAATGCCAACATTTCTAAAGAAACATTTCCTTGTTGAATCAATGCCACGTAGAATTAAGGCAGTTCTGAAGGTGAAAGGGGGTCAAACACAGGATTAGTATGGTGTTCCTAATAATCCTTTAGGGGATTGTATGTCTGGTAAGTATATAGCTAGTTGGAACACAGTTTAGCTTACCTGTTTCTGGCAACATTTGATGGTAGAATGGTAGAATCTTGAGGTAAATGTTTATGTAGACAAATAGATCAAGTTAATCTGTTGTGTGATTGTGTGATTCACTCCTTTATAAAGTTTTGTTCAGACTGTACTGTTGACACCTGCTGTGATAATCTTCTCTGGATCTGCTGCCTCAATCTGCTGCCAAATCACAGCTGTGCTGACACAACAGTGCCCCTTGTGGTGTGATACTCTTGTGGTATTTACTGATTATTATTTTTTAATGATCATGTTTGCACATAAGTTGGATTATATTGAACATTTGCCCAAAATTACAGTAGGTAACATGGAAGAAAATGGAAGCACTTTGGGAAAAAAATCCGCTTTTACCACTTTTAAGAATATAGTGTTAAAATGGACAAAAAAAAAACATTTTCTAAGCTGACAACCTGGCTAGAACACATGTTAAGGGGTTAAATATTAATACTGGATAGGTTGTATACTTGTACCAAAAAGTGTCCAACAAAGTTTTAATATCAGTTTTGGCCCCCTGACTAAGTTTGAGAAACCCTGAGTTAAGATATGTTTAGGTGGTAATTTTCATCATGTTTTCATTACGCAATCATGTTTTTGATGCGGTGGTGACGCGTTCATGTAAAATATAAGGGTGGCGCTGCCAATAAAAACACCTAAAAGCTGTCACAAAGAACCGGCAAAAGTTATGATTATGAATATGTCAAATATAGCAAGGAGACATTTTAATTGTTTATTAATAAACAAGTGTTTTCTGTGTCAGTGTTGGCTGCAAAGATGAAGTTGATGATGCTGGCTCATAATCTTCGCAGTAGTGAACGTGCCAGAGAGAAATGCACATTTCATATGGATTACATAAGCAGAGAGCAATCTGTTTTCTTTCGTTTTGAATTGTTCTGTTTAAAAGTAGACATGTCTGTGAGGCAAATCGGCGCTGAGTTTCGGTTCATTTATGAGACGAGCTCCAGATCACGCACCGGCGCATCTGTGTCCTGATTATCTCTTGTCTAGGCCTACTATATTTACTTTATTTACTATATTTATTAAATCCAAGCAATTGGTTGATGAAACATTGCTTAAAATTAAGATACAATTAATACAAAACGAATTGTGCTTTCTTTTTGAGGTCTCTGTGAAAGTTTTAAAAAGCTGTCTTTTAGTGTCGCTTTCAGAGCGCTCACGTCCGTAACTGAGAACTGACAAGTCCGTAACATTGTTTTTTCCTCATAAATGCGAACGCGACAAATAAAATAAAATGAATTATTATGTTCTGTGGAGAGCCAACCTTTCTTCCTCCGGTGGGTAGTGTTACTTTTGGTTTGCTTAGTGTAATTTACAGAATTACTAAAAAATATTTTGCTACCTAAAAGTTAAAGATTTTTTGTGTCACACATGCATGCATGTCTATTTCCCTCATATTAAATATAAAACACATGTGTAGACTGATATTTTCCTTTTATTAAGGGAGTAGCCTATGGATATATAAACAGACGTTTCAATATATTGGTATTAAATGCATTTTCTGAGAATTTATATTTAATATATAAGTTTTTACTGCAAATGTCACGTCCATAACGCTGGAATTGCCTAATTTTAAAGAATTTATCCTCAACTAGTTTTGTGGTGTAGGTCTACGTATTTTATAATGTTAACTTCAAATAATAATAATAGTAATTTAAAGTCCCTGTAAAGTCAAAATTAAGTATGTGTTCTGAGTTTGTCACACTACAGAAAAATGTGTTATTAGCCACCCAGCCAAATTTGAATGATAAAAAAAGCAGCCAAGTAAATAAAATAAGCTATCAAAATCTTGAAAAAATGAGCTTTGGTCTCTGCTCTCAAACGCTGGGGGCGTGTCTGCTGGCTGCGCTGAAACCACGCCCACTCGCGGGAAAGTTGTTGACTCGCGGGCACGCACTGCCGATGATGGCACCAGTTGTCGGCGCGTCGGGAGGATGAAGGCCGAGGCGGGAGATAGTCAGTTCGGCCCCATTAACCAGTAACAGCGGATTATCAGTGAATCCCAGTTGTCTCTGACGAAAGTTTATAAAACTATCCTGTGTAAAATGATCACTACAGAGGCGGGTGTTGGTGGTGATCCTCAGCTCTCCATCAAGGTGGCTTTTCACAAAATTAATCCACCTCTTCTTGATTTGATCGTTGTTGGGAAAAGGCATAGCTAGCTAGCAAACTGTAGGCTCTAGTAAATAATATTGACTGTAACTCGCGATTGAGCGGCGAACTGATAGGGGAGGGGGCAGCCCCAGGGGCTCCAGTGCGTCATCATGTAGGGGCATGTCCAGGAGCTTAGGGGCTCCAGTGCGTCATCAAGCCCCCGTTTTAGCCCCGCCCAAAAAATTCGGAACACAGCAATCGTGAAAAACTGTTTAACGGTCTAACTCCACAATTCAGTACTTCACAGTCTTTGTAATATGTTTTAGCAATACATTTCTAACATTTATAATGTGTTCAGAATTTTTTTTTAGAATTGCGTTTACAGGGATCTGGACGGGAAGGATAAATCTGGGGGTTAGAAGGGACGTGTCGCAATTCTGCCTTCTCACAGCGCGACACAGGTGTCGTGATTTCGGTTTCATATCACATATTGATACAGCCCTAGTAATTTTAGAATGTTACAGTTTTTCTCAATTGTTTACACACAAATACTGGTACTTGAGACACAATGACCAAAACATGTAAATCATTCACCAACCCTCTGAACCAATTCTGCTAAACTACAAGCACAATTCCTGGTTTACACTCAAATTGCAGTTCTAAAACACACCTTTTTCAAAACATTACACATAATTCTCTGCTTTTGGCACAATTTTCACGCAGAAAATCTCTTGTTTTCACAAGGAACACACAGTCATTCAGATATGCACACTGACTCATTACATTTGCAAACACCCGTCACACAGTTTTACAATTAGCAATCAGAGCTTTAGCATAAAAGGGCAACAGGTGAGCTCTTCAATGGAGCAATGGTGTGTGAGTGTTACTGATTAACTGTCACTGTGTGTGTTTTGTAGTGTGGATCATGGAGGAGAGATCTGGATTACAGCAGGACTACACAAATGTACGTCTACACACACACACACACACACACACACACACACACACACACACACACACACACACACACACACACACACTCTCCCTCTGTCTATCTGTCTCACACACACACACACACACACACACACACACATGGTGGAATATTTGGGGAAGGTGCACTTCTGATGATCTGTTGTGATATTAGTACGAAGAGTTTTGAAAATGTAAAACTTGCTTGTGAAAATTGTGGCAAAGCAATTAAAAAAACTGTAAAAGATCATAATTCCTGATTACAGAAATATTTGATCATAAGAATCCTATGTTTTCTGTTTGGTAACCATGGCGATTTCAGTCAGAACCTCATTCAGGACAAAAGCTGTTACATAATGATATTTCTTTAGTAATTTATTATCATCGGTTGCTTACAATCCTAAATGGACGAGTCAGATCTGAAATGAGGACTCAAGATATAAAGTTACTGTAATTCACTGATGTGTGTTTTCTCTCCATCAGATTCTCATCAGTTCACTCTGGATCCGAACACAGCGAATAAACACCTCCGTCTGTCTGAGGAGAACAGAGTGATTACTAACACTTACACAGTCCAGTCGTATTCTGATCATCCAGACAGATTTGATGAATATAATCCTCAGGTGTTGTGTAAAGAGAGTGTGTGTACTTCCTGTTACTGGGAGATTGAGTGGAGTGGGTATGGTGTGTTTATATCAGTGTCATATAAGAGCATCAGCAGGAAGGGATTGGGTCATGAGTGTGAGTTTGGACATAATGATCAGTCCTGGAGTTTGTTCTGCTCTTACTCCAGTTACTCATTCTGGCACAATAACATAGAGACTAAACTCCCTGTAAAGCCCATCAGCAGGAGAACAGGAGTGTATGTGGATCACAGCGCAGGAACTCTGTCCTTCTACAGCGTCTCTGACACACTGAGCCTCATCCACACAGTCCAGACCACATTCACACACACACTCTATCCTGGGTTTAGGGTTTGTTCTGGATCATTAATGAAACTGTTTTGATGAATGAGAATAGACTGATGAGAGATTCTACCCATGCTTTGAGCTGCATGATAAATCAGTGACAGTGAGATGTTCTCTTATTAGGCTTGTTTGAGATGCGCCTTGCCTCGCCTGAAATGTGTGCGAGAGTAGGCGGCTGCAGTGAGAGGAGGAGTGAAAAAAGCGCAGGCAAGCCGGACAGTTCTCTCTTCTTGCAGTGGATCTGACACCTGTGAGATCAAAGATGGATATCGCGGGATTCACGGAATTCACGCTTGTGCAGTGTTGCTAATAAACTGGATGGAATTTAAGTTCTGTTGCTTTTATATGAAAATAAATATAATGTACAAGACACCCAAAGTAGTACTTATTTAATTCCATTCCAAATACACGTTTATCAGTTTATCAAGGTCGACAATCGCGCTGGCGCAATAGGCTCACTTTTTTCAGTTCAGTTCAAAAGAAATTAATTTTGCTCTGTTCACTTTGATATTACAAGCAAGTTTCATACATCAATCGATTCTGTTAAATGTGTATTATTTTTGTGTATACTCACAATAAAAACAAAGTGTTGTGCTTTTTGCCAAATAAAGAAAAATAAACACGAAGTGAGTTCTGCCTTCTCTCTGTCAGTGAAGTCAATTCTGAAACGCGTCCGAAAATGAACAATAACTCAGCGAATACTCAGTCAAACAGGCATACAGACACACAGGCATGAAGCTTGAATTCTCTTCTTTTAAATGAGGTAATTTATATAAAAAACAAATATTCTCAGTTCATGTAATCTGTAAGAAAAGAGAGCGATTCCAGTCGAGCTCATTAGAGCTCATTCAAATGTAATGTGACCACGCCCCGGAGAGCGCGCGCTATTCAAACGCAAATTCTGAGAACCATTTCAGACCAGTGAAACGCCCATCAGCTGTAAACACAGCGCGCCGCGAGAGTGAGGCATAATATAGCCTACCTAATATTCCTGGAGAAAAGTTTCCTCAGAACAGTGCTGATATGAGGAGCAATAGATCCCGCTGAGGAGTGAGGTAGGCTAAGTTATCTTTTCTCAAGTGTTAATGTGGAATAACGTTATGGAATAACGTTATGGAATAACGTTAGTGTAGGCCTATGTAAACTGCAATAGATGAATCGCGTTTCTATAATATGAATCGCGTTTCTGTGAGATGAATGAAGGGTACATATTTGTAAAGATTGTTTAGCCTAAATATAATTCGTGTGTCTGTGTGTGAAAGAATAAACCGCTTTAATCAACTAAAATGCTTTGCTATACTGAGATGAGTAAAAATCGACTGAAATATGTTGAAATAAAATGTCTTAAGCAACATTGTATAAGCAACGTATTAATTCAAACAACAATATTGTTGATGATAAATTCAAAGTAAAAAAAAATATTTTCAAAACACTATAAATCCATCCTTTTTTCCCCCAAAACGCTATAAATACATACATTTTTTCCCAAAAAATTTGTAAAAAAAAAAAAAAAAAAGTCTTTTGTCTTTTATTTTTCGTGTTTGCATTTATGAGGAAAAAACAATATTACGTGAAAGTTCTCCATTATGGACGCGAGCGCTCTGAAAGCAGCACTAAAAGACTTTCAAACTTTCACAGAGACCTCAAAACAGAGAGTACAAATCCTTTCTTTAAAACGAATTTCGTTTTGTATTAATTGTATCTTAACTTTAATAATTTTTTCATTAACAAATTTCCATGGATTTAAAACATATAAAGTAAATATAGGCTAGCAATCACAACATAAGGTGCTTGAACTGGAGATATCATCATGAATCAGACCGTAGCCTACCCGCCTCACAGGTCTAAAAAATGTGAATTATATTTACAGAAAGCTGGTTCTAAACAAAACCATCCAAAACAAAAAACTATGTAGCCTAATAAATGTGCATTTCTCCGGTGCGTTCAGTAGCCTACTGCAAAGATCGCGAGTCAATAGCCTATCGTTAACTTCATCTTTGCCAGAAGTTAATAAACAATTAAAATGTCTTATTGTAATATTTTACATATTCATAATCATTACTTTTGGTGGATCTTTGAGGCAGCTTTTTAGGTTTATGGCGTTTTGGAAAAGAGCTCTTCACGTACAAACACCGTTTCACCAAGGCACAGCGGCCCTTCAGCACATAAGAACAAAAAGAGAAAAAGCACAGACTTACTAATTACGAAACTTTGATGTGGTTGAACAGGTGAAACAGTCACAAATTCCTCTGCAACTCAAACCTTCTCAGTACGAGTTATGAAGGAAGAGAACAGCATTACAGTTTTCAGCGCGTCCTCCTCTGATTGCTGTGTTCTGACTGAAAAAGTGCGTGCAGGAGCACATGCGCGAAACGTAGGTTTGTAAAATGTCCTTTTGTAAAATGACATATGATAAAATAAAAATAATTAATATATCATTTTACAAAACGGTTTTGCGCATGTGCTTCTGCACGCATGGGCCGGGCCACTCGGAGGTTGCTTCCGGGAATAGTAGGCTACTGCCCTACAGTATTAAAAATCGCATATAATTTATAACATAATTGTTTAGAAGGTTATAGTGTGCGTTATGTGTTTTCTCTTTTAACTTCTTTCAGCTCTTTTCATGTTTGGGGGGTCGGATTGTACAAAATGAATCTCCTCTACTTCTTCCAGGCTCCTTCAACTTGATGGCCCATTAGCCATTGAGGGAGTGTCTGTTTGTTACGACTAGCTCGTTTTAAAGCCGCAACATAAAAGAGGAACCAATCAAACACTGTCGTTTGAATAATGAAGATAGTTTTTATTATCTTCAATTAGAATAATTACCATTCATACAAACATTAACATAAGTCTAGGGAAAGGAAAACAAACAAAACAAACTACAACAAAACAAACATTAAAGTTACATGACATAAAGTAAGTATAAGCAAAAGATCAATAAGAATGAGCTGCTCCTGTGAGAGTCATCCCACAGAGAGTGCTGAACCAAATGAAAACTCAAACACTTAAATACTAAACTCTTAACAAGCAATCAATTAACATTTAACAATTAACATGGGGGAGTGACTCAAAACTCCCACAGACTGCCACCATCAGGGAAGGAGTCACTCAGGGTCGTTACACCTCCCAATCCAAAAAGAGGTTCCCTGAAGAACCGACAAAGAGAAGAAGAAAAAAAAATAAAGAAATATGAACAGCAACATTTCTCTACAGATATTTAAAAAAAAAAAACATCAGGGTAGTTTATACTCATCTCAATAATCCCGTTCCATTTTTCTCTCGAATCTCCTGGGCCCTAGGATAATCGAAGAAAGACAGAGAGAGGGAGAGAAAGAGAAATGCACAAACGCAACAAGAAATTTTACACGCGCGAAAGCGCATCGGCAATCAGATTATCCTTGCCGCGGATATGTTTGATCGACAGATGAAAAGGTTGTAAAATCAGACTCCATCTCATAATCCTTTGGTTTTTACCACGCATCCGATCTAAAAAGGTCAAAGGATTGTGATCGGTGTAAACTACGATGGGACCACAAATTGAACTAAGGTAGACCTCAAAATGTTGCACTGCTAGCACAAGGGCTAAAGCCTCCTTTTCTACAGTAGAGTAAGCCTGCTGATGGCGGTTAAATTTTTTTGAAAAATAACTAACCGGATGTACAATTTCATCGGCATCTTGCTGTAAAAGAACCGCGCCGGCACCAGAAGCACTGGCATCTACTGCAAGGAGAAACGGTTTCTTAAAATCAGGTGCAACAAGTACAGGAGCGTTGGCTAACAGGGCTTTCGCATTGTCAAAGGAGCTCTGGCATTGTTCTGACCACTGGAATGGTTTCTTGGGACTCAATAGATCAGTTAAAGGAGTGACTACACTGGAAAAATTCTTACAAAACCCTCGATAGTATCCTACCATTCCCAGAAACCGACGGAGTTCACGACGGGTACTAGGTGTAGGGAAACTACTAATAGCGTCAACTTTGGCATCGATGGGTTTTACATGACCTCGACCAACCACCTTACCCAAATATGTTACGGTGGCTTTTCCAAACTCGCATTTGGCAAGGTTAATTGTCAAATTGGCTTCGGCAAGACGAACAAAAAGCTCTTGAATTTGGTCAAGATGTTCAGACCAAGAAGAACTAAACAAAACAACATCGTCCAGGTAAGCCTCGCAACCCGATAACCCAGACAGTACTCGATTTACCAACCGTTGGAACGTAGCGGGGGCATTTCGGACCCCAAAAGGCATCAGGTGTTACGAAAGCAGACAATTCCTTTGCACGAGATGTCAAAGGTACTTGCCAGTAACCTTTCAAAAGGTCGAATTTGCTGACATACTGTGCAGAGCCAACTCGATCTACGCAATCATCAATCCTGGGTAAGGGGTCACAATCAGGTTTTGTCAGTGTATTCAGTTTCCTGTAGTCAGTACAAAAACGATAAGTATTATCAGGTTTACTTACAAGAATGCAAGGAGAGCTCCAAGAACTAAAACTGGGTTCTGCCAAATTATGAGCAAGTAAGTAATCTACCTCTTTCTGTAACAACTCTCTTTTTACAGGGTTTACTCGATATGCATGCTGTTTTACAGACTGAGCCATACCGACATCAATGTCATGTTCAATGACATGAGTTCGAGTAGGGACATCAGAAAAAAGAGAGGGAAATGAACTTACTAACTTAATTATCTCAGTCTTCTCCGATTCAGACAAATGAGACAAATAGTTACTCAAATTAGCAAGAACTTCAGAATTTCGGAGTCGTCCTTCCACTACTCCTCGAGAAGGAGAGAATTCGGGTCCCATCTCATCAGATATTTCTGAAGTATCCTGACCAACAATAGTTGACACTATATCAACAGGCAAAGAAGTCACAGGAGTCATATAAGGCTTTAACAAATTAACATGACAAACCTGTCGTTTCTTTCGGCGGTCAGGTGTGTTCAAAAGATAGTTGTTATTGGAGAAACATTTTTCAATGGTATACGGACCCATAAACCTAGCCTGAAAAGGACTAGTCAAAACTGGTAACACTGCCAGCACTCGGTCCCCTACTTGAAACTCTCTAAATTTAACCTTTCGGTCAAACAATCTCTGCATCTTCCCCTGAGACTTACCTAATTTTCGTTGGGCAATAGCTCTAGCTTCATAGACTCGGTAACGAAAACTGCTTACGTAATCTAAAACATTTTCTGGCGGATCAGAAGTCTTCCATTCATCGGCCAAGACAGTAATAGGGCCTCTAACGGTGTGTCCAAACACTAACTCATTAGGACTGAACCCCATGCTCTCTTGTACGACTTCACGGATTGCTATCAACATCCAAGGGAGTCCCTCTTCCCAGTCACAATAAGATAAGATCTCAAAAGTGATCTCAATAAGATCTCAAAAGTGACTTCAGAGTCTGATGGAACCTCTCTAACACCCCCTGGCTCTGGGGATGATAAGCACTTGAGATGTTATGTGTGACTTTAAGTTGTTGCATGACTTTAGAAAAGTTTCGAGACATGAAGTTCGACCCTCGATCAGATTGAATAATTTTTGGAATACCGAAAATAGACATAAAACTAGTCAACGCCTTTAAAATTGATTTAGTCGTGATAGATCTCAAGGGGAAGGCTGCAGGATAACGTGTGGATTGACACATTACAGTAAGTAGATACGCATGTCCCGCCTTAGATCGTGGTAAGGGACCAACGCAATCTATAATCAAATGCTCAAAAGGAGTTGTGACAGCAGCAATAGGCTGTAAAGGGGCCAACGGAATTTTCTGATTTGGCTTCCCAGTCATCTGACATATATGACAGGAGCGTATGAAATTAATCACATCACGTTTGACTCTAGGCCAATAGAATTCTCTCAAAATCCTGTCATATGTCTTCCGAACACCCATATGACCAGCAACGCCCTCATGAGACAGCTGCAGGACGGCTTGACGAAAAGTAGAAGGAACAACAATTTGGATCCTAGGATCTAATAAACTGTCAGAATGGATGGGTTGTTTCCTACAGAGCAATCCATTTCTGAGGAAATAGACAGGAAGTGAGTGCTGGTCACCTCCTTCATTCACCAAAGAAAACAGATCCTGGAGGGTGCCATCTGACTGCTGTTCTTTAATTAGTTCATCTCGAGAAACACTATAGAGGGGAGATAAAGAACAAATGTTAACACAGTCACTACAATCAACAGAACTTGCAGGGATGGAATCAGATTTTTCTACATTGCCAATGACAGACTGTAACTCAGACACAGGGATCTTATCTTCAGTACCATTGCAAACAGTATTACTTCCTGGGTGAGAGGAATCTACAGAAAAAATTAAGGTATCACTAAGATTAATCTCCCTGTCGTCTGATATTTTCTTGGCCTTCGCTCTAGTAATCGCACATGTAGGATATAAGTTATGACAGTCAGAGGCGTCATACATTTTTCCTCCAGCAGGAACTACAATAGGTAGAACCCCATCATCTGACTTTTCCCACACATTCCCTCCTGCTAGATCATTTCCAAGTATAACGGTGACACCAGGTACAGGAAGTACTGAACGAACTCCTACAACGACATCACCTGACACAAGCTTGGAATTAAGATGAATGCGGTGCAGAGGAACTTCCATAAATCCCATCTCAATCCCTCTAACTAAAACATTTGTCCCAGTAGCAGTACTATCAGTCAAAGGCAGAAGTCCTTCCAAAATAAAAGACTGTGAGGCTCCTGTATCTCGGAGTACACAAACAGGAACAGTCTTCTCAGAACCAGGCAAAGACACGGTTCCTTCTGTAAGAAATGGTGAATAATCATTATGACTCTTAACATCATCTACCTCAGAGATATTCTTCTGCATTTTCACAAACTGAGCAGGAATATGGTTTTCACACGATGTAGAAATTAAACCTACTGTTTTGGCAGATCTCTCTTTTTTCTTAAGAATCACACAATCAGAAATTTTATGTCCTGCCTTTTTACAATAGAAGCAAACAATCTCTCCTTTTACATGTGTAGCAACATTGTGACCAGGAGAAGAATGATCAGGAGATGAATGAGAGGCAACATTTTGACGTACAGCAGTCGTTTTGCTTTTACCAAAAACGCTGGACTTAGATCTATGCAGATCATTTAAATGGTTAATCGAGCCTCTGTGAGTAATAACAAATTCATCAGCCATAAGAGCAGCATCTGACAATTTACTCAGCTTATGCTCATTTAAATACATAGCGACAGCATTTGGTACGCAATGTTTAAACTCCTCCAAAAGTATCAGCTCTCTAAGCTGTTCATAAGTGCTAACTTTCATTGAAGAACACCAACGATCAAACATGGTTACCTTTTCTCTGGCAAATTCAAGATAAGTGCACTTCTCAGATTTAAAAAAACTTCTAAACCTCTGACGATATGCCTCAGGTGCTAATTCATAGGCTTGTAATAGTGTAGACTTAACAGTTTCATACTCACGGCTTTGCTCAACAGTTAACGCAGAGTATACTTCTTGTGCTCTCCCTGTTAAAACACATTGCAATAATAACGTCCAAAATTCTTTGGGCCATTTTAATGATTCTGCAACACGTTCAAAATGAGAAAAATATTTCTCTACCTCTCTCTCAGAAAATGGCGGTACCATCCTAATGTTTTTAAAAACATCAAACACAGGTGCAGCAAAAACTGATTCGTTAGCTGACACAGACTGTGTAGCACTAATCTGAACTGTTTTTGCATTCAGCTCTAACTCAAGCTTCCTCAACTGAAATTGTCTTTCATCCCTGTCTCTTTCAAGCTGCAACTCCAATTTTCGCAAGTCAAACTGCTTCTCTAACTCTTTCTCTTTTAAACTCAAAGCATCACGTTCGACACGAAGCTTTTCAGCATCAACGCATAACTGCTTCTCTTTTAGAGACATTTCACTAACCTTTACACTGCTGTCATCAACATCATAATCAGGAAACGATTCACCCTCATCAGGGTTAACGTTAATATTGGTAACAACATCTCTTATCTCTAAAACACCCCGCTCGAAAAGTGCGCTTTTCAAAGTGTTCGTTATAGTTTCTTTAAGCTTCTTATCGTTACTCGTTAACTCCACGCTAAAATGCTCAGCAATCCTCACCAACTCTTCCTTCGTGCATCTCTCCAGTAAAATTTCTGAAGGAAACGCGAAGAAATCTTCAATGACTGAAGACATACTTATTAGAGTTAAGCTAACACGATCAAAACAGTAAACAAACACTCGCGTGAGAACGCCACTAACTTACAACGTTGAGACTACAAATCCCATAAGCCACTTCGCCAGGGACCGTCGCAGTATGACACGCTGCAAACTCCGCCTAATTACAAGATAAAAAAAGGAAAAAAAAAAAACTTACCACAAGTAATTTTCCCTATCTTCTTAACAGGCATGACAAACAGCACAGACACAGAGAAATAGTAAACAAAGTGTCACCTTAATTTAAATGAAAAATGAGAGACTTCAGTTCCTATCTACCTACTCAAGAAAACTAACTAAACCTACCTAATCTTCGAAGGTGTACCGGACTCGAGGCGGCGTTTAAACGCTGAACTCATGGACAATTGGTCATTTAAACCAAAAGCCTGAAGCGTACCCCCGACAGAGTTTTTAAAAGCTCCGTCCAGAATAACCTTCAAAAATAAATAAGGCAAAATAACAAACTAAAATAACAAACAGTGCCCCGATGGAAGGATTATTTAAACCCAGCTGAGGTCACTCTAACTTACCGAAGTCTACTTATTTAAATGTCACACAGGTGAACACAAAACATTATACTTACTCATGCATGTAACACATCCCGGACGAGCCCCCAATTTTATGTTACGACTAGCTCGTTTTAAAGCCGCAACATAAAAGAGGAACCAATCAAACACTGTCGTTTGAATAATGAAGATAGTTTTTATTATCTTCAATTAGAATAATTACCATTCATACAAACATTAACATAAGTCTAGGGAAAGGAAAACAAACAAAACAAACTACAACAAAACAAACATTAAAGTTACATGACATAAAGTAAGTATAAGCAAAAGATCAATAAGAATGAGCTGCTCCTGTGAGAGTCATCCCACAGAGAGTGCTGAACCAAATGAAAACTCAAACACTTAAATACTAAACTCTTAACAAGCAATCAATTAACATTTAACAATTAACATGGGGGAGTGACTCAAAACTCCCACAGACTGCCACCATCAGGGAAGGAGTCACTCAGGATCGTTACACTGTTCTTCTTTCTTTCGTGTGTCCTCATCAAATGTCCAGCTCAGTAGAACTCAGCCACGTTCTCATCTCAGGTCCCACATCGAAGAGGCCGGCCTCCGAGGGTGGTTTATACAGTGGACAGGTGGTGATTATGTGCTCAGCGGTCTGCTCTGGCTCCTCACACTCACACACTGCTCTGTCCTCCAGGCCCCACTTCCTCATCGATGCTTTGTAACGTCCAACCCCAGTTCGCAGGCGGTTTAGCAGAGTCCATTGCCGGCGTGGCAGATCCTCTCCTTCAAGACCGCCTCCAGGGTCATAGATGCAACGGTGGATTCGTGAGGGCCCTGCTGACTCCCACTCCTGCTTCCAGGCTGCCGCGAGCCATGCCTCTGTAGACAGGTCCTCAGGGATGGACCTGAGCAGGTCTTGTGCTGCCTTGTTGTACGGGTGGCGGGACTTCAGTCTATGAGGAGGCAGTGCTGTTGTGGTGGTATTGTGCAGGATATGCCAGTTGTATCTTTGGGCTTTCCTTGCAAGAGCGAGGGTAGCAGCCTCTCGTCGGAGGCCGGCCGGGGCAATTCCCGCTAGTGTTGGCAGATGGTAGACAGGGGTAGATTTCAGGCAGCCAGTTATAGTCTGAAGGGCGGTGTTTCTGGCAGTGTCGACTTTCCTGGTGTGTGGGCTTCTGCACCAGGCTGGGGCACAGTATTCAGCTGTGGAGAAGACGAGAGCTACTGTTGATATTCGAAGCACCTTGGCAGTTGCACCCCAGCTAGTACCAGCGAGACGTCGGATTATTGCGACCCTTGATGACACTTTGGCCGTCACTACTTCAAGGTGTTGTTTGAATGTTAGAGATCTATCCAGGCGTACGCCAAGGTACCGTGGGGCTTGCTGGAACTCAAGGCGCTTGTTATTAACGAATATGTCCAGTTCCCGTCTGGCCTCACTGTTGTTCAGGTGGTAAGCTGCTGCAACTGTCTTGCCGATGCTGAGCTGTAAACGCCACTCACGCAGGTAGGCTGCCAAGGTGTCCATGTCCTGGTTTAGGCTGGCCTGCATCTGCTCCCATGTTTGTCGTCTCATCATAATGGCCAGGTCGTCAGCGTAACCATATTTCCGGGATGTTGTTTCCGGTAAGTCGTGGATGTAGATATTGAATAACATCGGTGCGAGGACATAACCCTGCGGAACACCATTCCTCAGCCTTCTAAGCCTGCTGCATTGACCGTCACTGGTCTTTAAGGTGAAGCTGCGGTTCGTCACCATCTCAATGATGAACTTCACCATGTGCCGGTCGGGAATGATCTTTAGTAGCTTTAGGTGGAGTCCGCGGTGCCAGACGGTATCGTGAGCGGCTGTGAGATCAAGCAACACTACTCCAGCCTTCTGTTTTTCCTGAAAGCTGTCCTCAATGTCTTGGGTGAGCAGTGTCACCTGGTCAACCGTTGACCGACCGCGCCGGAAGCCAGCTTGTTCCCGTGGGAGTTGAGGGTCCACTATTGGCTCGATACGATTATAGATCAGCCTCTCCAGGGTTTTGAATGGGACGCAGAGCAGTGAGATGGGTCGGTAGGATTTGGGGTCTTCAGCAGGCTTGTTTGGTTTTGGAAGGGCTATGACAGCAGCGCGGCGCCATATCTTCGGGAGCTTGGACCTCCGAAGGCATGTCGAGTAGAATGAGCAGAGCCATACAGATGTTCTTACACTCTGGTGAGTTACAAACTCAGGGTGGATGTAATCATGGCCTGGTGCTTTCCCTTGTTTGGTCTTACTCAAGGCAGTCGGGAGTTCAGCTGTTGTAAATTCCCCTGACAAGTTGGCGTCCACACTAGCTGCTCTACACAGGGAAGTCACCTGGTGTGATGTTGTGCGGGCAAAGTTCTTATCAGCATCAGGGAAACAGCTGTTCTTAAGGAGCTGGGATGCGATGGCATTTGCTGTTATTGGGCACCGGGAGGTCGATGGTGTTCTACCTGTCAGCTGATTTATTGTCCGCCACGCCTTACGGCTGGAGTGGGTGAAGTCAATTGACTGAACTACTTCTGTCCACCTTGACCTTCGGGTGGCATCTAGCTTCTGCAGAAGTACCGTTGCTGATTCTTCAACTTCCTCCCTGGAGCTTGCCTGCTGGTGGACATGCAGGAGGTGGCTGCATTCTCCATCCCAGCCCGGGATGTAGTTTGTGTTAAAGCCACGGGGGATGGTTTTCCTTGCTGCCCCAAGGAGTACTCTGCAGTAGGCTGCATACCCAGCGTCCACGTCGGCGTTGTCTGGGTCTGGGAGACAGAATGATGTCTTTTCTGTGAATGACTGCCAATTTGCCTTACGAAAGTTCCATCTCCTGACGGGTTTCCCTGCAACTGGCTGCACCAGGGATGGGACCTTTATGATGGACGGTCGGTGGTGTGAGCGGGGGAACCTATCCAGGACACGTCTCTCTGGCTTTTGAGCCGTGTGCCACACAGCGAAAGCCAAGTCCGGGTTGGTGTGGGTGTTCCAGCGTGCTGAAAAGAAGCTTGGAGGTTCTTTGGGGTCGAACAGCAGCAACGCATTGGCACTGGAGGCCCATTGGCTTAATGTCTCTCCATTTGGTGTAATATGACTGTAACCCCAGTCTATGTGTTGGCAGTTAAAGTCCCCTGCATAGATGGCGGGTGCAGGTGCCGATGGAAGTGATGCCATGGTCAGCATTGATGGTGGGGGCTTGTAGACATTGACAACCGTTGTGGTCTGCACCTTAGTGGACAGCCATTCGATACTCGAGCCTGGTGGAGATTGGCCAGTGGCTGTCCAACTAAGGTTGTTCCTTACAAAGGTTGCAAGTCCATGCTGTTTGCTGTGGGTAGACACGGTGTGTCTCCTGGAGGAGGATGGCTGCTACTTTGTGGGAGTCAGCGAGATGGTAGATGACTTCCATTTTGGCGGTGGTAAGGCCCTCTACATTAAGTTGGAACACCGACAGACCTTGGTACTCGATGGTCTGGATGGTCACTCGTCCTGACATGGACGCACCATTTCCCTTCGGTCTCTTGCACCTCGGTCTGCCAGCTAGATGATGACTGGTTGGCGACATTAGTTTCGCAAGCTGGTCTTGCACCATTTCTTGCTACTCACGGAGGAGGCCGCGTGAAGGCTGTCGTCATCTCCTCCAGAGTGTCTGTCACACCCCTGGTCTGAATCTAATTAATATTGATAGGCCATTACCACTCCCACTCCCAAACCTATTCTGACAAAAAAACTGTTTTACAAAGTGTAAATCAATGTATTGTTTTATTTGAACGATTAGGCAGGATGATTTTCACATCATTTTGAAGCCAGAACTCAAAGCGAACATATCCTTTAGTCAAAAGTCTTGTGGACACAAATTTTGTATGAGTTTTGTGGTCTTATTTTTTTCAATAACCACGCATAAACATTATTCTCTTAAAAATTCAAACATATTAATGCATGTTGATAGCATATTATGGTAGCCCTGTTTGTGCTATATAGAGTGAATTTACACCTTTGCCATTAATATGTTTATAAATAACTGAAAAAAGCACAAATGTCAGAGCATGTCAGAACACCTCCAGGGCCCAGAAAACCCCTCAGACCCCAGAGGGCTAATACAGACATGTGTTGTTGTTGTTTTTTTTGTATAAAAATTACATTGCATTACCCATAAAGATCACACTGTCAGATATACGTATACACATAAAATGTGATATCAGAGTTTTAAAATCAAACATTTTAAAAGAGAACAATACATCACGGTTGTTTGAACCAATGAACATTAAGCTGTGTCGTCAGTAAGTCGTTTCCTATCATGCTTTTGATCAGCGCAGTCGGTGGAGAGCAACTGCGTGCGACTGCAGAATCCGACACGTGCGCCTTGAGGTTGCGAGAGTTTTTTTTACATACGACACGTCAGCATGACATCAGAGCAAGACTCGGACACATTTCTAACCGGCATGCATCTCGTGCTGATCACCGGTGATCGGTTCTGCGCAGATTTTGCTCATCTCAAACAAGCCTATTGTCTCTTCATTACATTAATAACACAGCTGAACTTCTGTCAGTGAAATAAAGACAAACAGACAATGATACACAGAGAAGAGAAAGGAAATATGAGACACAATGAGACTCACTGAAACATGTCTGGATGATACGAGCAAAACTAGACTTTCAACTCTAAACTCAGTTTAAGACATTCAGAGATGTTTTAACTGATCTTCTCGATTTGTTCAAAACATGATTCCTCTGCTTTGGGTTATGTCTGTATTATTAACCCTCTGGGGTCTGAGGTGTTTTCTGGGCCTGGAGGTGTTCTGACATGCTCTGACATTTGTGCTTATTTCTGTTACTTGTGACATTTTCATGGCTAAAGTCTGATTGCACTGTATTCAGCACAAACTCTGCTACAATAATATGTCAGCAGCATGTGTGTAAAAGTTTGTAGTTTTGAGATAATGACGTTTATGATTGTTTTGTGAAAATACAAAAAACAATTGTCACTGAAATAAGCTCATGAAACCCATACTGATTATTTCTTCACAAGACTTTTGAAAATTGTATCACGTAGCCTAGAATATTTGCTCCAAAACTATGTGAAAATCACCCTGACTGCTCATTCAGAGAAGACAATATATTGATTTAAAAACTGTAAGACCTGTTTTGTGTGAGAAAGCTTTGTGCGGGAGGCGTGATCACATCATTAATATGCATGGCTTTCACACCTGAGAAAGACAAAGACACTCCCTAATGGCCCATTGGCCCTATTATGCCTCGTTTCCACTGAGCAGTTTGGTACGGTAAGGGACAGTACGGTATGGTTCGGGTCTGTTAACCATGATCTGGCTAGAATTTCCACTGCCAACAGTACCCTTACTTGATAGGCGTGGTGTTTCGATCGACGTCATTTTCGCGCGAAGAAGAACATAGTAAACTACAATGGATGACATACAGCAGATCTTGTTCTTGCTTCTCGACATGTTTGTCACAAGAAGACAAGCGCCGACATTAGGCTTTTCTCAATATCAAGTACGCAAAGTTTGTACTTGCCATGTGCGACTCCTACAAGGTACAGCGCATTCTTAAAAGCGTCACTCAGCTCGCTCTGCTACACCGGTTATCTCTGTTAACTTACTCTGTATGTACATTTTAAGCAAAAATAAAACGAAATATGTTATAAAACACCACTCTGCCTCTTTTCGTTTTTCATTTAAATAAATTAAACATTATAGGGACACAAATGTGGTTCATGCGCAACGCATATTGATTATTCACTGCATGTTATACGTTATTCTATTTATAACAAAACGAAATTTAAAACACAACCCTAACGTTACCTCTTTTCGTTTAAAAAAAAAAAATAAAATAAACATATTCCAGGCAATATATGCATTTGTACAAATGTTGCCATAAACATCAGTGATAATCTTGTAATAAAAATGACAAGAAACCATATTTATTTTTGTAAAATTTCAGTTTTATCAATAATAGCCTATATAAAAGTTTAAGTAAAGTACAAGAAGCTATACAATAAGAAATAAAGCAAACAATTCAGTCAAATATCCAAATGCAGCGCTCTATAGTCTAACATTACAAGTAAAGTTAAACACAAATAACGTTAACTAAACTTAGCCCTCAGCCAAAACGATTGACAGGGAACTCATTATATATTCACAGGACCAAAGATCGCCCGTTAGGTCTACACAAAACGAATTATATCTTATGTTTAACCACTACCGTCGGAGTCAGCGACGAACGCCGAGGACTAGCCGAGGAAAGGCTTATCCAGCCGGGAAACATGAGCGCCGAGTGCCCGCTGAACGCATGGATCTCACAACCGGGGAAAAAAAATAATCATCTTTATAAATAAACCACAGATTTGAGCTTTAAACAACAACATTCTCGCCTGAAAAACTCTTAAAATTACATTTCGTGATACAGTAACAGTAGTATTATATGAAACTTTATATTAAAAAATGGCGCTTCTAATGTTGTCATTCCTCTTGTAGCACGCGCAAGTGACAATTCTCTGTCAACCAATCAACGTCCTGCAGTGAGTCTAGCTCCACCTTTTAGTACCGTTCCACTGTGCTAGGTACCCCAATGGAAGGGTACCTAAAAAGTGGTACGGTACGGTTCGGCATTTTGGTACCATTCACAACTTTTGATAGTGGAAACGCAAATAAATGCGTACCGTTCCGTACCGTACAGTGGAAACGAGCCATTAGGAGCTATCAGGCCCTGTCATTCTGAGCAACCTTGCACAAAGAATGAGGAGATTAAAAAAATAATGGCTTTTTGATTGTTTGGATTTATTTACAACACAACATAATCTAAAGATACACAACAAATGACAAAAAGCACACTATTGAAAACAATGATCCAAAGACAGTGCCATTCCTAAAAACATTGTACATACCTTTAATTTCCAAGGTGTCTGATTTTCACTTTACTATGTTCATGTACAGAGATTCATGTGAATGTTGAAGTCAGTAGGACTCAGTGGCATCTGGGCCCTGTAAAAAAAACAAAAAACAAAAAAAAACAGTGAACATACTGATATCAAGAGAAACTAGGGCTGCACGATTTTGGGAATAGATTTTAGATTTTTTTTTTAGATCACAGAATACACACACATACACAAATGTTTCCAACAATAATGAACACCAGGTTTGTTGTGCCTTGTAGGCATAGGCTACGTACAGTGCTGCATAAAATAATAATAACAATAAATTAAGTCTTCCAAAGATTTCAGTAACAACTACGCTAGAGAAAAATATATTGATTACAATATAAAAACATGAAGCCTATTGTTTGGTGCGTTTTGCTTTTCAAACGCAGAGCGCGTTCCAAAATATGAAACATTCAAACTCAGAGCTCGCTCCAAAATATGATACATTATGGTTACTATATTATGCATATCTACATTTGAGCAGATATCCACAAACACAGTAACAGTTCAACTGCAATGTGAAGTTTATGCAACAATAACATAAACTAATAATTAAGAATTTCTTACCTTACATCTTTCTTGTCTTCAAATCGCGTTCTTCTTCTTAGGTAAATCCAATGTAAGCTCACGGCGTGTCTTCCGAACTCGACGAAAAGCAGAGACTTTGGTGAAGTTTGCTGCTTTGTTTTTGAGGTAACGAGCGCGTTCATGTGAGGCGTGGACGATTTGCATGTTAATCTCTTTGTGTGCGTGTGGGCGTGGTCAAATTAAAAATAATGAGCAAGCGTTTGAGAAGTTGGACATCGTGTTGGTTTTATACAAATTACTTAAACAGAGAATATTTGTTTTCAGTTTGAATCTGATCATTTAAAAGTACACACTTAAATGTTTATAAAAGTATATGGCTCATAAATGTGTGACAAGTATTCGCTGAGTTTTGTTTCAGTTTATAGATGTTTTGTTTTGTTTTGCAATGTTTTGATTTGATTGTAAGTGGACACATACAGAAGTAGAAATATCACAGATTATTTTTTCATCTTTCTTTTTCTGTATGACCATAAATGACGGAGTAATTTAAGTTTATTGTGCTACAATGTGAAGAAAATCCAGCAAAACGCGCGGGCGCGTTTGTCGACCCCAGAGGGTTAAGCTGCCATAGCGACTGGGAAGACTTTCCTGACTATCCTTTATCTGCTTATATACAGCTGTTTCTGCACAGCTGGCATTAGCGTCTCACAAGTCAGTCAAGTGGAGAAGGGCTTGACAACATCTAAAGAATTTCTCCAACGTCTCAATGATGTGGGTGAATTTATATATATATATATATTAGAGATGTGACGGTGATAATATTCTCCCACCGGTTAATCGACTTGTGACAACACCGGTATTACCGGTTTCATCGTGGGGGTGGGGGGTGTTAGAGTGATGTATTATTATTTTTTTACATGGCGTCAATTCATCATTCGTATTGAGTTTGATTGACATGCGATCTGACCAATCAAATTCCACCATTTTTGTGCGATAAAGCAGTCAGAAGAGTTATTGATAAACTTCGGTGGATTTGAACTTGGCTTTAACTGAGGCAATCTGTCACGACACATTAAAGAGCCAAAAAACGGTAGGCCTATTTTATTTTTGTTTGACTGACCAAATTTGAAAGTTGAGAATTTGTTTCATATTAAATATTACCTGCTCGGTCCTGTCTTTCAGCGCGTTGTCCGTGTCCTCTATTTTTCACTGCTTGAGATTATGTTGAGAACAATAACGCCCTATTTGAGTGTATAGGGCGCGATTTCGGATTCAACCACAATGTTTGAATGGTGGGTTTGTTATTATTCATGAAAAACGCATGTTATTATTTCAGCACTTCGCGAATGGACAGCGACTCTTAAGTATCACGAATGCGTTCTCGCGCATTCATGTTAAGTGCATTTTTGGGAAACGCGCGTGGAATTGCGGCGTGTGACGAGTGTAACCTTGCACATAGAGAACGCTCTTAAGATCCAAGATACATCGTTATCGGGAAACCCGGCCCTGGTCTCCGCACTAGCCTAACTGAAAGCTATGAAAGCCGTGTGGCCAACCGGTAAAAAAAAAAACTAAAAGAAAAAAATACATTAAAGAAACTATTCCCTCTGATTTTGTTTCATTAATAAAGTTTGACTAATCGCAGCAGTCTCACATTCGTTTAGAGCTCGTGTGAATTGCACGTATAAAATGAAGTTAACGAACAACCTCGTTCCATCAGGAAACGCCACATGAATTTCACTGCGCTTTATGAAGAGTTTTTATTTTGCGTGAAGAAGCCGTTCGCCGGAGATGTGTTAAAAGATTCATTCATGCACACAAGAGAGTGTATTCATGATTATTAGGCTACCGGTATACTAATTCTCCTGGCGCCGGGTCTGAGTGAGTAATTTACTCTCTTACCTTTGTTCTTTGATTAACATTAATGACACTCCATCTGACACGCGTCCCATTTTCTCACAAATCTCTACATTCATTTATGATAGGCTATTATTTAAATCATTTGCTCTTATGAGAACACTCGACAAATCGGACATTTTGGCATAATTTGTGTGTGTTATGTTTTGTTCAAGGCCGAAAATAGAACTCGATACTGACGCGCGTCTTTTCCGTGTGTGCGTGTGTGTGTAATAGGCAGGACTTACAGCGCGGTCTCTTGTTTTGTCGCGCTTGAATGGTTGAGCGTGATCATACAACGCTAGTCAACTGGTGACAGAAAATACGGATACTGCGTAATTGCTTTAAAAAATTTTTTTTTTTTTTTTGCGGTGCTGCGGTGGGCAAGTGATGCAACCGGTGTTGCGACTGAACACCGTGTAACACCGGTAACACCGACTATCGCGCCAAGCCTAATATATATATATAAAAAACAGAAGATACGACTCGTTAATCACTCGTCAAAGTCCTCGAAGTCTTTGGTTCTCTTGGCAAAGTTGCAGCAAGTTTTGGCTTTATAGGGGCATTAATTAGCTTCATCTTCGGATTCATTCCACCATCGGATCCAGAGTTTGAGTTCATGAAGGAACAGTTTGCAGAGGTCAACCGTAAACTCGACTCTCTCTCCCTTCAAATTTCAACCCTGCAAACAGAAATGGAATGGACAAGCTATGCAAGCAGCTTTGGCAAAGATGAGAATGTGATCAAGAACTCCTGGGCCAAGTTAACAGAATTCATAAAGAGCGCTCCTCTTGCCTCCACACAGGAAGGGAAGACCAGACTGGCTGAGAGGTTCACCACTTTCTATGAAAACACTGGCACAGAGAACAGTGTTGCTAATTTCTACAGATACATCACCGAGAACAATCCTGTCAGCTTGAATAAGAATCTCTTACAGCTCATCATTGAGAAATCCGATGGGGATTTTGATGTCCTGGTGCAATACTCAACCTACTTCACCACTCTGAAGGTTTCAGGACTAAAGTTAAACATGTTTTATTACAAACTAAAGGGCTATGATGGTGAAGTAAAGGCACAAGAAGCAGTCACACAACTATCCAACACTTTATCAGCCATACAAGATGCCTTGATTGAGTGTGCTGATGGCTTTGAGAAATGGGCTCTTAACCCTCTGGGGTCTAAGGTGTTTTTGGGGTCCTTGAGATGTTCTGACATGCCCTGACATTTGTGCTTTTTTCATTTGCTTATAAACATATTAATGGCAAAAAAAATTTACACACTATTTAGCACAAACAGGGCTACCGTAATATGTGAGCAACAAAAATGTACATGTCTGCATTTTTGAGAGAATAATGTTTATGCGTGGTTATTGAAAAAACTAAAAACTAAAGTTTATGAAATAAGACCACAAAACACATACTAAAGATGTGCCAATAAGACTTTTGTCTAATGGATGTTATCGCCTAGTGTTTTTCTTCAAAATGATGTGAAAATCACCCTGCCTAATCATTCACATAACACAATACATTGGTTTGCATTTTGCAAAGCACTTTCTGTTTGGAAAGGCAATATGCGGAGTGGGCGTCAACGATCATGCATATTTAGTGGTTCACACCTGAGGAGACAATGGGGCCCGCATTCTTAATGAGCCATTCATTCAGGTGAGTCACTGAGCCACAAGAATGCAAGAGCAACAGTTGGAAGCATCTCATTGTGCTTGCAAATTGGCCTATAATATCCAAGGAAAACATGTCTAGTAATTGTGCAGTTAATTCTCATACTGTATTTTCAGTTTTGGAATATTTATCCTCTCCCTAAATTTGTCACTAATAAAACACAATAAAAATTATTTAAAGAAAAGGCTTATATTTACTTTTAATAGTTTGTTTACATCTACCTTGTAAATATATTTTTTTTATTAAAATGGTTACAATTACAACAACAATTCAAGTGTAATCTTTCTTTGTAAAAACTAAAGTATACATTTTATCATACATATTTCAAAGTTAAGGATTTGATTGATTATTTGATTACTTTATTTTTGACAAAACATACTATATTTAACATATGAGCAAAAATTGGCAAACAAAAGCTTATTTGAGGTGGCAGATATTTTACAGTAAAAATGTATAATCTATCCAAAACTAATCAACGAAATGTCGTCTTTCATATGTCTGTAACATAGGTCTTTCGTTTTTATTATAAGAAATATAAATGTTAATTTGCAGTTTAATACGTTGCTTATACAAATAGCCTACATTTTATTTCAACATATTTCAGTCGATTTTTACTAATCTCAGTATAGCAATACAGTTTGCTAAAACATAATCATTCATTCACACACACACAGAAAGGCGATTTAAATTTAAACTGTCTTTTTGCGAGCTGTGGTAAACAGCGCGCATCTCTGCGGCTGCTGTTCATTCATTCACACGGAAACGCGATTAACTTGAGAAGGAAAAAAAACTTACTACAGTATTCGGATCCTCGCTCCTCGCAATACCCGCACTCTGAGGTAGATTTTCCATTATTATTATTCCTCACACCGCTGCCAGATGGTGTAAACACGTAGGCTACAATGATATGATTAAACTTGTGTTTTCTCGAGCTGATATGGGGGGCGTTCACAGGTTTGTGTGTATTGCCTCAGTAATTTGCGTTTAAATAGCACGCGCTCTCCGTGGGCGGAGTCACATTACATTTGAATTAGCTCTAATGAGCTCGACTGGAATCGTTCTCTTTTAATATAGATTTCACAAGATGAGAATATTTTTTTTTTATATAAATTACCTCATTTAAAAGAAGAGAATTCAAGTGTCATGCCTGTGTGTCTGAATGCCTGTTTGACTGAGTATTCGCTGAGTTACAGTTCATTTTCGGACGCGTTTCAGAATGGATTTAACTGACAGAGAGAAGGCAGAACTCGCATCACGTTTATTTTTCTTTATTTGGCAAAAAGCACAACACTTTGTTTTTATTGTGAGTATACACAAAAATAATACACATTTAACAGAATCGATTGATGTATGAAACTTGCTTGTAATATCAAAGTCAACAGAACAAAATTAATTTCTTTTGAACTGAACTGAAAAAAAGCGAGCTGGTATCGCCGACCCCAGGGGGTTAAGGACGCTGAGAAACTTAACAGTCAACGATTCGGACGCCCTGAGTGCACTTGCGCCATGCGCCTTAGACAATGCGCTTAGAGTTCTTCCCTTTAAATAAGCATTAAACTATGATACTACAATGTCTGATAAACTAAAACTTCTAAGCCTGTCTAACAAAATTACATGGTCCACTGTGTCAAAACACACTGTGTATGGATGTATCAGGCAATTATTATCATTATAAAGGCCCTTTCACACCGAATGCATAACGAAAAAGTGAATAGTTTGTGTGCGAATAGTTCACGTCAAAACCATTCACATCAGCCGCGACGCGAATTTGCGACTTTCTGTGACGTTCAGAGCTTCAACATTCCAAAATTTTCGCGCCGACAGTTGAGAAAATGGACACTTCATCATCATCATCCAGTGAAGACGAGCTTGTCATTTTCTTTAATAAAAGACAGAAAAGAAGGTTTTGGGTGCACCCAGTCTTACAGAACAGAGAGTCTGAAGGGGAGTATGCCAATCTTGTACAGGAGCTAAAACTTTATCATGGCCGGTTCCGCACTTACTTTCGGATGTCTGTGGGACAATTTGAGGAGCTCCTTCAGACAGTGGCACCGCATCTGACGAGACAAACCACAAACTTCAGGGAACCAATTGATGCGGAGCAGTGTCTGGCAGTCTGCTTAAGGTGAGCTGTCTTCTTAAAATCATCAGCCCAGGCTTTAAAAGAACTATGTTACAATTCACGCTCTGCAGCGTCTGTGAACATAAAGCCCGCCTACTTTGATTTGATTAGTCATCTCAAATATTCTGACATTGACGGGCAATGACAGACCAATGAGACTCAGATGAACACACACACACACACACACACACACACACACACACACCCTGCCCTCTGTTTCTGACATGCTGCCTGTTTCATGTTTTAAAGGGGACTGAAGCGATCACGAAGTTAATCACAATTTTTTTTAAGGGGGCTAGGCAGAAGTTTAGCTAGCTAGACTTTGACTTAATTATAGATGAGAGAAACATGAACTATGCAGAAGACCCAGGAACAGTTTTACTTTTATTGTTAATAATCACGTCTTAACAACAGTTTTTTACTTTTGATAAAGTATGGTTTATTTATACTCTCAAATGTACATTATTCGAATAAATTAATTCTCATCATTTATATTCCACAGATTCCTTAGCACTGGGGATTCTTTCACCACCATAGCTGCCAGTTTCCGCCTTGGAATTTCCACTGTGTCCAACATTGTGAAGCAAACCTGTGATGTCCTCTGGGTTACCTTAAAAGACACCTACATGCCAGTCCCCAATGAGGAGCTCTGGAAGACCTGAGATTCTCTGAAAAATGGAACTTCCCCAATTGTATCGGTGCTTTGGATGGGAAGCACATTGTGATTCAGGCACCATCTAATTCTGGCTCCCAGTTTTTCAATTATAAGGGCACCTTTTCTGTGGTTTTACTTGCCTTGGTTGATGCCGACTACCGCTTCCTAGTGGTGGATGTAGGGGCAGCAGGCAGCAACAGCGATGGTGGAATATTTTCCAATTCTTTATTGGGACAGGCCCTAAATACTGGGAGTTTAAACGTTCCGGAGCCTTCTCATCTGCCATCTGCACCAGAGCTGGGGGCGTTACCATTTGTTGTTGTTGCAGATGAGGCATTTCCTTTAAAAACTTTCCTTCTCCGTCCCTACCCTGGAAGACGCCTGCCACGTGACCAGCGCGTGTTCAACTACCGGCTCTCTAGGGCTCGACATATAGTTGAGAATGCTTTTGGCATTCTCAGCCAGTGCTGGAGAGTCTACCAGCGCCGTCTGCAAGTGGCTCCAGAGACAGCCGACAGCATTGTGAAGGCAACTTGCATCCTGCACAACTTCCTGCGAAGGGCCATTGGGAACCACGGTGCAGAGCCTGACAGTTCTGATGGCGCAGAGGGCAGTGAGCTGGGTGACATTAGAGGTCTTCGAGAGAACAGGGCATCAGCTGAGGCACTAAGGGTGTGAGACAGATTCAGAAATTATTTTAATTCACCTGCGGGCCAAGTTCCATGGCAGGTTTCTCATGTGAACCGAGGTCTCCCTCAATGACGACTATTTTTTGAACACAGGAAAATTGTTGCATTAAATGGATTCACAATGATAAGCGCACTGTAGCGTGCTTTGTTAAATGCAGATTAAAGGCCCTTTGCCTCCAAAGCTGCATTTAACAAAGCACATTACAGTGCGCTTATCATTGTGCATCCATTTAATGCAACAGTTTTAAAAAATGTGAATCATATTAAAGTCTCAAACAAAGTTATTTTATGTTATATATTTTCCATTGTAGTTCATATAGGCTTATTAATTTCTACTCTTTAAATGCTTATTTCACTTTAAAATGTTTTGTAATTCTTGGTCTCGGGTAATATTAATCAACTTTAACTATATGATAAAAAGCAATAAAAGGGTGATGTTTTATTTAAAGGTGCCCTAGAATGTGAAATTGAATTTATCTTGGCATAGTTAAATAACAAGAGTTCAGTACATGGACATGACATACAGTGAGTCTTAAACACCATAGTTTTCCCTTTCTTATTTAAATCTCGTTTTTGAAAAACACCCCTGAAAAACAGGCGAATCTCCACATAACACCAACTGTGACGCAACAGTTGGGATCATTAATATGTACGCCTCTACAAATTTGCATATGCCAGCCCATGCTCAGTGCCAGGCGAAACTGCGCAGCCGAATCATCAGAAGTTCTGCAGGTGAAGAAACAAGCGAGGATCATAGGGAAAATGGCAGATCTATCTATAATCGGATACCGCTACAGTTTAATTCGAAGTTGTTAGTTGCTCTGCCCATTTCACCATGGACTGTTTTTCTAACCTGGAACAATATCAAGCAGCCAGGCTTCTCTCGGCGTCTCAAACGGACGAAGGGGGCAATTTCAACTAACGTTATATTCCCGCAAGCGGTAAGTAGTGATTTTATTAACGATAATTTACACTGTGTTATCTAGATCCAGCGCGATATTGTTTTTTCCTCAAGAGACATAGTGGCTTGCAAACGAGCGAACGAAGCATGGCAGTTGCTCAGTGTTTGGATGTACAAATGAACACAAAAGTATTTTTTTAGTTCCTTCATCCGAGCCTCTGGAGAACCAGTGAGTTATGTGAATTTTTGATGTGTAATTGTTCAAGTTCAGACAGATAATCTTTCTCTCAAAGTCGTTCAACACTGTTTATGCATCAGTAGATCGCGTTGCAGTGATAAGATCTTCATTCACGCGATCAACAGGCTGTCATCTGCTCAATGCTGGAATAAATCTAAATACTTAAAACTTCTCATGATTCGTTAATCCTGATAGCTGTAATATTAAAAACGTATAAAAGCTGTAATAGTAAAAGTTTTCCAGATAGCTCTACATGTAACGCCAGATATTTCATATGCAAGCATGTCAGCCAATCACAGCAGTGGGCAACAACACTGAAGTCTCACAGCAGACACGCCCCTTCAAACAGAGTGTTCAAATCAAAGGATGAAATCAGGCTAGGAAATATGCCTTTTATTTCTAAATTATAACAAAATTTGATCTAAAAAACATACTAACATTATAAGGGCACCCCAGGAAACATTATAAAATAATAAAATAATCCATTCTACGGCACCTTTAAAGGGGTTACGTTATAAATTAGTCCAATTGAGATGTTCAAAAATCCCTCAATTTTAATTTCTTCCTGGTGGTGCAGGTGGTCCTGAAAAAGCAAACGTAACATGATTAATTTGTATTGTTCAAAAAGTAAATAATTTGAGGCCACATTTACACATAGCCGGGTATTTAGAGAAACGAATATTTCTCCCCCTCCGTTTTCAAAAATAACATTGTGCTCAAAAAAAGTTGTCATTTACATCAACCTGCATAAAAACAATGGGCGGCAGTGTAGGGAGAAGGATAAAGCCATGCAAGCCAATCAGAATCCTCAAAATCGACAACAACGAATAGCACGAGCGCCTTCCTGTTCCTTTCAAAACAACAGACATGGCGCGAGGTTCATTCGTGTGGGACAGACAGCGAAGCAAATGCAAACAGGCCAAAAGCGTTTGCACAAAAGTAAAAATGAGTACCACCTTAACAGCATCCATGATCAAATAGTAGCCAAACAAACTCTAAACATAGAGCGCTCACATAACGTAAGCATTTTTTGGCGCATAATGTCAAGTCAAGTCAAGTCAAGTTTATTTATATAGCGCTTTTCACAACATAGGTTGTATCAAAGCAGCTTCACAGTAATTAATTAAAACAATACATCAATGTTTGTTTCTAGTGGAACGTCCACGTTTGGTAATGCTGATCAATAGTATCGTTGATTGATTAATTAAATTAAATATCCCCAAATATCCCCAACTGAGCAAGCCAAAGGCAACAGTGGCAAGGAACCGAAAAAACTCCATCAGGTGACCTAATGGAGAAAAAAAAACCTTGGGAGAACCCAGTCTCAGTCGGGGGCCAGTTCTCCTCTGGCGTTTATGAACTAAAGGTCGGATTTAACTGTAAGATTAAAAGTATTATATGAATGCCTGGCTGAAGAGATGCGTCTTTAATCTAGTTTTAAACTGGGAGAGCGAGTCTGAGCAACGAACAGTATCAGGAAGACTATTCCAGAGTTTTGGTGCTAAATGTGAAAATGCTCTCCCTCCTTTGGTGGATCTGGATATCCTAGGTATGACCAAAAGCCTCGAATTTAGTGACCTTAAAGAGCGCGATGGATTATAGGGCGATAGAAGATCTGTTAAATAAACTGGAGCTAAGCCGTTTAGGGCTTTATAAGTCAGTAACAATACCTTGTAATTAATACGGAACTCTATAGGTAACCAATGTAGTGATGATAAAATTGGTGTTATATGATCATATTTTCTTGATCTAGTTAGAACTCTAGCGGCGGCATTTTGGACTAACTTTAGCTTGTTTATTGAGGATGCAGGACAACCAGCTAATAAAGCATTACAGTAATCTAGTCTCGAGGTCATGAATGCATGAACTAACTTTTCTGCATCAGATAGCATATTACGTAGCTTAGCAATGTTTCTAAGGTGGAAAAAGGCTGTTCTTGTAACATATGAAATATGATTTTCAAAAGACAGGTTGGAGTCTAATATAACACCCAGGTCTTTTACTGTAGAGGATGAAGTAACAGGAAATCCTACTATGTTAACCCTTTAGGCGGCAGAGGTTTTTTCATAAAACGTTCGATTTTGACATCTTAATTTCAAAAGGCTATATCTTAAAAGTGATAAAAGATAGAGACTTTCTGTAAATTAGAGAAATATTAAGGATGACCCAAAGTTTATGTAGGGATTACATTTTCCCATCTAATTTGCATATTATGACGTCATATGGTGGCGGCCATCTTGGATAATAGAATTTTATGTTTTTTGTTGTTTATTTTTTTTATTTATTTTTTTTAGCTGACAAAGACGCACACATCACAAGGACATGAACACACAAAAAAGAACACATATTGTACACTACTAAATGGTCAGGGAAATAGATAGTAAATCAACAGTGTAATAAATGGCAGACAAAAACAATTGTTGCAGGGCTTTTGCTGTAGAGATAATGTCTCCCTATTCATCCAGGTGACATTTCTTGTAGTGTTTCATGGTGTGGTCTTGCGATAGACTATGCATAATAGCCCCTCTGCCCCGTGTCACATCGCCTCTTCTCCTGCTACGAGCAGCAGCGCGGGCGCGGCCAGATCTGCCTCACGCACGTGCCGAGTGTGCACAGCTCGGACTACTGTCATTGTCATTGCGACTCCCCACCCTGCCTCCACGTTGCCCCCTAACTGTCCTATGAATACTTCGACCTCGTCTAACATACCCAGTGGCATTAGACAAAGTCTCCACCACAATACTGTCGCCGCGATTGCGGAGAGGCACATGGCTAGCGCGGTAAAAATCTCCCGCGGCCGCCTCGTTCCCCACAACACTAACACGCCTGCTAACTTCGCGATGAACACTCCGACCCCGGGAAACATTGTTCCCACCACTGACATTGGGCAAAGGACCATCTAACGTTATATTGGGCAAAGGGTTCACCGTTTGTGCTTGGTGTAAGGCTATACTTTCACTTTCAGAATCACCGTCATTTTCTGAAGGCAGATAACGTTATTCCCCTTCAGAATTAGGGTCCGCGAATAGAAGACCCAACACTTCATTGCGGGTAAGCTTTATTGATGCCATTAGATAATAATAATAATAATAATCGAATGCAAATACTCGCTGACGTTGACAATATTGCTCTGATAAAATGGCTCACTCGCACACTAGCTCCGCTTTTGTTCGCACTGATTCAATGCGCTCTAGCTCGAAGATTTTGTAAAGAAGCATGACTTTTTTTTGAGTCGGGGATGAAGTATGACATGTCTGCCAACTAGTGGAGGGGAGGTCGAACGAAATATGACACCCTATTTGACAAAATCGGCCGTTTTATTCAGTGCCGCATCTTGTCGAGTAAACTCGACCGTGGCGCCCAGAGGGTTAAAGTTGTATTGTGAGAGGTTTTGTGGGTGGTTTTTTTAACCGATAAGTATTACCTCTGTCTTGTCTGGATTTAATAAAAGAAAATTACGCGTCATCCAATCTTTTATATCTTTAACACACTCTGTCAATTTGGATAATTTAGCGTTTTCATCTGGCCGTGATGAAATATAGATTTGAGTGTCATCAGCATAACAATGGAAACTAATTCCATGTTTCCTTATAATATATCCAAGTGGCAGCATATATATTGAGAATAATAGAGGGCCCAACACAGATCCCTGCGGCACTCCATAGTTTACTGGAGTTATGATCGATTTTTCTCCATTTAAATAAACAAAATGGTAGCGGTCAGATAAATACGATCTAAACCAGCTTAATACTTGTCCTTGAACACCAGTATAATTATGTAGTCGATCTAAGAGTATTGTATGATCTATAGTATCGAACGCAGCACTAAGATCAAGTAAAACTAATATTGAGATACAGCCTTGGTCAGAAGCTAAAAGTAAATCATTTGTGATTTTAACGAGCGCAGTTTCAGTGCTATGATGCGGCCTGAACCCAGACTGAAACTTTTCATAGGTGTCATTTTCTTGCAAGAAAGAGCCCAGTTGAGCGGACACAACTTTTTCTAGTATTTTAGACATAAAAGGTAGATTTGAAATGGGTCTATAATTTGCTAGATTATGTGGATCTAATTGTGGTTTCTTAATGAGAGGTTTTATAACTGGCAGTTTAAATGTTCTTGGAACATAACCTAAAGATAAAGACGAGTTAATAATATTGAGGAGAGGCTCTTCCACTATAGGTAACACTTCTTTCAATAGTTTAGTTGGTATAGGATCTAGTAAACGTTGTTGTTTTAGATGAAATGATAAGTTTATTTAACTCTTTTTGTTCTATAGTTGTAAAGCACTGTAATTGTTCTTGCGGGGTAATAGTTGAGGCTGAATTATAAGGCGCGATTGAGGATTGAATGTTTACAATTGTGGTTCTGATGTTTTCTATTTTCTCAGTGAAGAACTTCATGAAATCATTACTACTAAACTGTAACGGAATATTTTGTTCAGGAGACATCTGTTTATTTGTTAGTCTAGCCACGGTGTTACATAAGAACCTAGGATTGTTATGGTTGTTTTCTATTAGTTTGCGGAGATGCTCAGCCCTGGCCTCTTTTAGGGCCTTTTTATAACGTGACATACTGTCTTTCCATGCGATTCTAAAGACCTCTAAGTTAGTTTTTTTCCATTTACGCTCTAAATTACGGGTTTCCCTCTTTAGAACATGCGTAGTATTGTTGTACCATGGTGCTTTACTTTTCTCTCTGACCTTTTTTAATCTAATGGGTGCAACAATATCCAATGTTCCAGAGAGAATGGTGCTCATAGTGCTAGTTAATTCCTCTAGTTCATCTGTTTGTTTGGGTTCACTGAGCAGCTGAGACAGATCAGATAAGCTATTTGAAAAATTATCTATGGTGGATGGAAGGATTGTTCTGCCTAATCGATAACGTGGCGCAGCATGATATATTACAGGAGTACGTAATATGCAAGTTACCATGTAATGGTCAGTGACATCGTCACTTTGTGGAATGATATCTATATCGGTTGGATCGGTTCCATGTGATATAATTAAATCGAGTGTATGATTAAAACGATGAGTTGGTCCGGTAACGTTTTGCTTGACCCCAAAGGAGTTTAATAAATCTGTAAACGCAGCCCCTAGCGCATCCTTTGAATTATCTATGTGGATATTAAAGTCTCCAACAATTAATGCTTTATCGAAATAAACTAATAGGTCTGAGAGAAAATCTGCAAACTCTTTTAGGAAATCAGCGTAAGGCCCAGGTGGTCTATATACGGTAGCCAAGGCTAGAGATAATAGGGATGTTTTTCGAACATCTAAGAGTGTAACATTTAGTACAAGTACTTCAAACAAAATAAACTTATAGCCCGTTTTCTGAGTAACATTGAGAATATCTCTATAGATTGTTGCAACACCGCCGCCACGACCAATCAGACGGGGCTCGTGCTTATAGGAGTATCCTGATGGAGTAGACTCATTTAGACCGAAATAATCATTTGGTTTAAGCCAGGTTTCAGTAAGGCAAAGTACATCGAAGCTATTATCTGTGACTATTTCATTTACAATAACTGCCTTAGGTGTGAGTGATCTAATGTTTAGAAGACCTAGCTTTAGAAATTGTTTTTGATTACTAATAGCAACATTTTCTGGTTTAATAACAATTAGATTTTTTCTAGATGCTGCAGTAGATTTATTATTTGATCTCACTAAACGAGGAATAGACAGTTATCTATGCAATGTTCTACACTATTTATATCAGTTAAATTGGTGCAGCAGAGACTATGATTTGGACTTTTGGTTACTAGTCAAAAGGTATTTAACATTTTGGAGATGTTATAATGTGACATTTGAGTTGACACGGCAACACATAACCGGCGTTTTCAGAAATCTCCACTTTGGTTGGAGTTTTTAGAAATAATCGTTTTCTGGGATAAAAACTGCGTTTTCGTGTAAATGACAGGCCAAAACGCAGGGAAATATCTGCGTTTTTCCATCGTGTAAACGGGGCCTTAATTTGCCTGTTAAATCTAAAGGTATTTCATGTAAGTAAATCTTGTATTTGTATTTTTTTTTTATATTTTCTTTTTATACTTTGAAGCCAGTGAGAAAAGACCAATGTCTTGATTATTATTTATTTGTTGAGATGTATACAGACAGAACTTAAAGGACACAAAATAATAATAACTGACAACACAATATAAAAAAATAAACTCATAGGACAGTGTAATTTGACGTAGACGGAAGGCTAAACTCCGCCCCATAAACGTCCTGAATTTTTTTTTTTTTTTTTAGCCAGGACTGCCGCTCTGAAGGCAGCCTTCTCATGGCTGGGGCCAGGCCCATTAAAAAATGATACGTCTCATCTTTCTCCTCTCGCTGCCTGACTTTCTGGTCCTCCCTGGCCTCTTTCCTCGATAAGTAAACCTCAAAGAAGTCCTTAGACTTCCTTTTCTGAGGAGGTGGACAGAAAGGCTCTCCCTCACTCTCGGATGTGCCCTGACCTGCATCATCTACCACCTGCTGCTCCTCCTCAAGATTGCTGCAGACACTGTTCAAAAGCATTCTGTAAACTTTCCTGTGCCTCCTCATTATACAAACACTGCATTATTTTTCAATTTTAACTTCATCGCTGTATTTTCAGAGAACTTAAAAATTAAAAAAGCTTATAAATCTGAATAACTAAACAAGATACAGCTACCTTCTGAAAGAAGTAGAAGCCTCAAGGAAGCTCATGCACTCCATATACTTCCACCTCTTAGTACGTTTTCCAGCCTGTCCACTTTTAGTTAACTTTACCTCTCTCCTTTTTCTAACATTGGTGTCCCTGAGGTTTTTCCACAGTTTTTTTGCATCATCAACACAAAGCGTTTTGTAATGTCAATACACATTACATGTAACACACGAAGTAACAAGTTAAAATCATTCGACTAGACACTGTAGATATCACACAAAGAATATATAGTAAACCAAAAGCAGCCCTAAATAATCTCACTACATTTAGTTACATTTTCAAAGTAAACACGTGGTGCGTTCAAGTCCTCCTGGGAAGTTCGTACGTACGAGGTGGGAAGTCGTGCTTATAACGGCATATGCGTTCAAGTCACTTTCGTCGGAGCAAGATGGCGGAGTACTTTCTCTTAATTAATTACACAAAAATACAGTAAGATTCTTAAACTCGTGTTCTAGAAAATGAAGAACAAAGAAATGTGCATCAGGTGTACTTTGTATACTTATGTTTTTAATTAATTTATGAAACCACTGCCAGCTCATCGTTATATGTTGCATTGTTATATTATAATACTATCATATTCTGTGTTGGCGATTAGCTAACTGCATTGTAAATAGAAAAGCCTGACAATCACAGCTAAATACCTTTACGTATTGTGTATTCCTTCATGTTAATCACTGACACGCCCCCAACTCGTACAGATCGGGGCTTAAAGAAAATCCCGAGCTCCCCACTGGTATTTACCACATTGTGGTGGCGTTCAACTCGTAAATACGATCTATACGAGATGACTTGAACGCACCAACGGTCTCTGTCTCTATCTTTGACGATAATAGCGTTAGCTTTCTATCCCAAATGTAGTTTAGCCTGCTAGCCTACACAGCACAGGACTACAATGACTAAAACACACAAAAATAAAAATCACACAACACACTCACAGTCGTGATAACCGAGTTGGTTGGCAATTCTACTCCACACATTGTCTTTTAAATCGTTGTCCTTGTAGCTTTTGTTACTTTTGTCAAACAAAACGGGATTTGTTGACACACAAGCAATAAGAAGATCCGCCATTGTTGTTGTGACGTCACCTTTGTTTCCTTGAATGTGATTGGCTGAAGCCTTTACTGTCGCCGCAAAAAAAAGTTAAAAAAAATCGACATTGAAGCGAATGAAATAAAAGTCGTTTTTTCGCCGCAGCACATTCGCGTTCGGTTTGGAAGCACTCATTACACAAACAGCTGATCGAAAAATAAAACCATCTCGCGAATTATTCGTGCGTCAAAATCGCATCCAGTGTGAAAGGGCCTTAACATTTAGATACTGAGAAAATATACTGTAGGGGGCTGCAGGGTTTTCGTCTTGAGAAAAGTCTGGACCATTTTTATGCTTTGCTCAAAATAAACTACTAATAACAAATAATCAAACAATGTAAAAAACCTAATTAGCACAATTACCCAGTAATTTCAAAGTTTTATTGTCTTCCATTGCAATCTCGAAATAATTTTCCAAATGGTAACAGTTTATGAAATTCTCGAATCAACTGCATTTTTTTTTACCTCACAAAATGATCAGTGTCTCTCTTTCATATATGAAAACCCACAACATGTTTACTTTTGTGTAGGTTTCAGATGGAGGACCCTTTCAGAAATTTCAGAAATTGCGATCGTCAGAAATTTTTAAAGCAGTCTGATTTAATTTAGGTACCTTATTTTATTATAACTCTTGACTTGAGATCATCCACACATTAGATACGGGTTCACGTATGGCAAGCAAATCCGTGTATCATTCTTTCATATTTTTTTTAATATAATTTAATATTTAAGGCCCCTTGAAATTAAAATTTAAGTTTTTTAGCTTTTAGTATGAATGTTTGCCTTAAGGTTATGAATAAGCTGGTGTGTTCCAAAAATGGATTACAGATTTTAATGACGTCACCGCGGACTTCAGCTTCTCGTCACATCTTCTGTCCAATCAAATGCTCTCTAGAATTTAAAGCTCCACCCCCTATGCGATAAATACCACCTGGCCAAAGCGACCGTTAACACACAGAGCAATATGGGTTGGAGACGTGTGTTCGGTTGCACAAACGCTCAAGTTTTTTTTCAGGTTTCAAATGGTACATGGTTCAGAATAAAAAGGCTACACTGTAAAAAAATTCACCCGTATATTTGTAGTAAGCTGTGGTTCCAGCCCTTGACCACAATTTTACGGTTTCAACAATGCTGTAATTTCACAGTAAATTACTGGCAGCTGTGGTTCCAGCCATTTATCGTAATTCTACAGTGATTAATTTTACGGCTGTGCTGTAATTTCACAAAGTACTAGCAGCAATGGTTCCATCTATAATTCTACAGTATAAAAAAGTTAGAATATAAATACTGTTTTCTATTTACTCTATTGTCCTATATCTATTAACATCCCTATATGTAGCATAATGTATACAGACATTCCAAACAGACTTTTTACTCAATGGAAAAAATGAAGAAGTTTATGTTTATGAAAATTATGTTACAGTATTGTTTGCCATTTATTTAAAATAGGTAACAGGTTTTAACAATACAGTAACAGTATACACTGTAAAAATGAATACGCTATATCTACTCAAAATTGTGTCAACAGATTACAAGCAATATTATTAATTCAATAAAAAAAATAAATAAAAAAAAGCATTTCCGGAGGAACTGCAAAGTGTTCTTGCTCGGGTGTGGTTCACTAACGTGAGCAGGTAGTGGATAAGGGTGCCTTGAAGTTTGCTGATCTGAGAATTTCAACAATAGTACTTTTTTTCAAGATTGTGCAAAAAGGTGAAAAGTTATGTGCATTAAGAGACATGTCTGCAATGTAGACTAGTGCCAATGGAATTGTTTATGTGGCTTGGTTGTTGGTTTTGAAATAATTGGTTATGAATTTAAAGCAGAGAGTGGGAGTGTTTTGGGTGATGAAATAGTAGCCTATTGAAAAGAAGTTGACAGTCTTCATTTACTGTATCCAATAAGCCAATACAAAACTGACCCAGCTGTTCTGTGGTTGAGTGTTCCCTTTGAATAGGAACAAATTTACTATCTCAAATTAAGGTCTACCGTAATTAGCGATGCTTTGATTGCTGCTGTCAAGAGGTTGTCATCACCTACACAGAAACGCTGATTTTTATAGCTTACCGACAGTCCTCATATTGTAATTAAATGAAAAACGGTTTCACTATTAGCTTGTTCTAGCAATGCAATCGCAACAACATGGATAACGCTGTTTGGCCTTGCCTAACTTTATATGCCATATGCTAGAGTTATACATACCGCTGCCATTTCAGGGCTTGAATTTCAGTGTGGGAATGTGGGGATTGCGCATAATTTAAACCATTCCCGCAAGGTTAGCTTTTATAGTGCGAGAAATTCCCGCACAAATATATTTGCTTCATCTTAGAGCAAATGATTAAAAAATAAATTCACAGATGCGAGAAAAAAGATGTCAAACTGTCTTTTATTCTCGAATTTAATTCCTCAATCAGCGCTGGACCGGCATTCTCTGTCTTCCGCTGAGCCCTGGCCGTAGACTGATCATATGTTTCACGCTGTCAATGCAGTGGTCTGCGTTGCGCTGATCTTATTCACACTATCGAGTGTAGATGCAGCATTCTAACATTGAGTCATAATGAGCTGTTTGTGAAGAAATTATCCACTTCCAAATTATGTAATTTTAATCACGAAATTGAAACATTAAAAACAATTTGCTCTTTATGGTGTGCGAGTGACGAACCAACTGATCAGCTTGCAGTGTAACAACATTAAATGCTTGGCCCAACAGCTGATCATAGCTGTACAGGGCGCCTTATTATTTTTCATCTCCATAAATATATCTAGTAGTAAAACTAATGCAAGGGCTAGAAATTAATTAATCTTTTGTTGATACTTCCTTGTCATCATGGAGAGCGCAGTTCATGGTTGCATAGCAACGACAGACGCCACGGGACAGCAAGCGCTTGTGGAAAGGAGACAGCGGTGCGCTCGCGCTTTCCACTTGTTTTTACAAATCTAAGGTGCGTTCCATTCGACAGGGTCCATACGCAGTGTTCACTGTTCTCCTACTCCCTGGGCACGGTATATCAGTTGAAGTGTAATTTGTATAACAATGGCGAAATGTATGAATACTTACACACATACCTAAACTCGTTAGTTATGACCGTTCTGACTGGTGATGACGTGGTGCGCGAAATGACAGTTGGGTGATCATCGCTCTCCACTTCCTGTTAAGTGATGTATCGATGTTCCCTTATTCCCTATGCCGTGCGCAGTGCCCTTCGAACTGAACATGTTCGCTCCCTTCGGACTGGAATCTCACTTAAGATGGCGGAATATCCTGTGAAGTCCACTTCGCAGTCCACAACGCACCTCTAGAGCGACGTTGTTGATTGTTTGAGCATGTGACTGCGCGTTTCTCCTTGTTTTCTATTGTTGTTGTATGATTAAATTAGACCAATGCAAAAAAACGAAATTCATGCCTGCATTTATTAAGACAAACCTAGTAAAAACGAATGCAGTATACACTGACTTGGCAGCTCTGTGAAATGTAATACAACAGTGCCACCTACTGTCTAAATGCATTAACATTAAAAGTGTGAGGTGAACTCTTGCATAGACATAGGTAAATGGGTTTGTCTATTAGCCTGAAATAAAACATTTTAAAAAAAAAATCAGATCTTGTGCTTCCTCACATTGGAGTCCCGAGTTCATGTATAAAGTTTGGTTTCGATACATGACAGACTTCCTGAGATATGGACGACTTCCTGTTTGGCAACTACACCGCTGATTTCGTTTGGCTGTGACGGGCAAACGCTTCCGAAAATCAAAAATCCTTCTAGTAACTTTTGTGAGGCTTGGTCCAAGGATCATGTACGTCTAGTTTCGTGAAGTTCGGACCAAATTTGTGACCTGTGAAACTTTAGTTTGGCTTTCTGTTCAATCCACTATGGCGGACAAACGACATGGACTCGTGATGTCATCTTCGCGAGCAACTTACACCAGTACTGACCGAACGTTTTAAAGTTGGAACGGTGTCTCTGTCTCAAAGGGCCTAGGCGCAGGAGCTGGCCAAAATTTTTCTCCCGGGAATAATAATAAGAAGAAGAAGAAGAAGAAGAAGAAAACTTAAGAAGAACAATAAGTGTGCTGCTTTCAGCAAGCACACTTAATAAATGTTTCTTGATCGGCTATTTGGTATCCTATATGCAATTGATTTCTGAAGTGTCACTGATGACTGGAGTAATGACGCGGAAAATGCAGCTGCGATGACAGCAATAAAATGCATTTTACAATGTATTCCCAAAGAAAAAAGATTATTTTATATATAAATATATAAACGTTAAGTACAAGAAGCTATGATTCACTATGGCCGTGGTCATCGTGGTAAGTGCTAACGGTAAGTGTTTAAAACATTAAAAAGTCTTACAGATCTAAAACTTTTAAACGGTAGTGTAGTTTAAAAGTTTTGAAGTAAAGCCTTTATGTCAAGAAAATGTATAGTCAGAATACAGCTTTTAACTTCGACTTGTTTTTGTGAATAAGCTACAAACAATTCATAGAGGTCAGAGGTCATGGTGGTTACAGAGAAACCATTTCCCCCCCAAAAAAACTCACTAATGTTAACAACATTTCAAAGCATACCTATTGTGTTTTAAATTTTTTAAGAGAGAACTGATCACCAGGCATTTTCCCCCAAGATTCTTAATAGTTTAAACTGGAGTGTAAATACACTGCAAAAATGATTGTCCAACTTAGTGTTTTTGTCTTTTTTAAAAACAGTCCAAATATTAATAAAAAAAATGAATCAAGATGCATTTAATAAATGAGTAAAATCGAGCTGTGTTTTTGGACTTTACAGCAGCTTTTGATGTAATAGACCATAGTCTTCTCATAGCCAAACTCAAAGCATATGGTTTTTCACATTCAGCAATGACCTGGGTGCATAGTTATCTTTCCAATAGGACGCAACAGGTCTTTTTCAATGGTAGTCTTTCCAACTGCTTAACAACATCATGCGGCATAGTACAAGGAAGCTGCCTGGGTCCACTTTTATTCTCAATATTTATAAATGATTTTCCACATGTTTTTAGAAAGGCTAGTGTTATTATGTATGCTGATGATGCTACTTTGTTCACTGCAGCATCAACATTACCTGAACTCAATGAGAATCTCCAGCATGAGTTAAATACAGTAGTGGACTGGGTGAAAAAGAATAAATTGGTACTGAATATTTCCAAAACTAAATGTATGATATTTTGCAATAGATACATGTTACCAAGTATCACCTCACTTAATCTGCATATAGAGAGCAATGTGGTTGAGCAGGTTATCAGATTTAAACTGCTGGGTGTTAGACTAGATAATTTATTATCTTGGTCAGACCAGATTGACCACATTGTCAGTAAGATGGGCAGGGGTATCGCTATGTCCAGAAAATGCTCTGTATATTGTCCAACTGCTACATTGAAAAATGTCATCCAAAGTCTTGTTCTGCCTCACTTATATTACTGTCCAGTAGTTTCGGCCCAAAAACATCTAAGAAAACTTCAAACTGCACAGAATAGAGCAGCCAGAGTAGCTGTGCATTGTTCTTTTCGCGCTAGTGTGCGTGAGATGCATATTAAATAATCTTGGTTAACAGTAGAGGCAAAAGTAAAATATCTTCTGTTGCTCATGCACAAGGTCATGGCTAATGCATATAACTTTATAAAAGAAAAAATATTGTTTAGTGGATATGGTCATGAGCATGTGACACGCTCAGTCAGCAACAAGATAATGATTACTCCTAGTCCAAGATGTAATTTTATGAAGAAAACTATTGTATACAGAGGGGCTGTAGAGTGGAACTTACTTCCATCCAGCGTCAGGGAAATCAAAAGTCAATTTTCTTTTAAGAAAACAATAAAAAGGAGATTACAGGAGTGAAAGTATTATCTATTTTTATTTTTGCATGTTTTGTTTTAAATTGCATGTTGAATAGATGTTGCTTTTTGCATAACTGCATAATTTGTACTGTCCTTTTAAATGTGTGTCATGGCAGATAATATATCGTATAGTTTTCATAGATCTTACTGATGTATTGATTAATAGAATTTTGTATTTTTGTATTGTGATTTCAGTGGACCCCAGGAAGACTAGCGACCACCATAGTGGGAGCTAATGGGGATCCAAATAAAACAATAAAACAAGATGGTGATTTGGCGGTTTTAACTTCATAATTAAAAATATATAATGTATTATTTTTAGCATCTAATTTTTCTATATTAATTAGAAATCATTAATCTCATAACATTATGTATGGTGTTGTAATTGCTATTTTAATGCATGGTTAGAAAAATAAATGGTTAGCACATAGTTAGAAAAGAATGCCCCTGGAAATCAATTTAAGGGGTCAAATATTGGCTCTCAATGGGAATGTTAATGTCTGCCGGTGATATTCCATAAAAAAAAAAATATATAAGCAAAGTTAAACATGACATTTACTATGAAACCAATAGAATTAATGCATTACACTTGTGAATTTACATTCAAATGTTTTATGTTTTATCTTCAAAACATTTTGTATCACTGGATCTCAACCTTCGTGTCTCGGAGCAGTTTGTAACAGTGGTGTTCTTTTGGCGTGCCTAAGAAATGTATTGGACGTCTCTGATGGACCCGATTTTCCTCTAAAAGTAAAGTGAAAATCTAAGCAGTCTGTAGCCATGTCTTTTTTAAAATTTTTCATATTATTTGTATTTTATTTTATAGGGGTAGCTAATAAGCGAGTATTAACAAAAAATGAATTAAATAACAAAAAATATCAGGGGTTAAAAAACAACCCAATTTACTGGGTAAAATTAGAACAACGTGTTCTGTCCTATATTCACACAGCCCTTGGGCTAAAAACAACCCAAATTGAGTTGTTCTTAAACAAGTGTTTTTAGAGTGTGTTTAAATATTTCACATATGTATGTTGAATGTTTTAAACTTAATACACATAATGTTGAAATTGTCATTGTATGTGCTTTCTTGTCAAGTTGCTATGAAAGTTTTTACACCAGTGCATGGGGCCAATTTTCATGATCTCACCTAGGTCCCCACAATCCCATGGGCTGGCACTGTGTGTGTGTGTGTGTGCGCACGCTTGTGTACAACCAAATACAATGCCCTAAAAAAAAAAAAGAAATCGAAGTGATTAGTCAACATCCTCATAATTCTTTTCTAATGCTTTCATGCTTGACACAGAGTCCAAATCTCCTAATTATCATACCAAAAGACTTGCGCCCTAAATAAAAGGCTTCAGACAACAATGGTCATGAGCGCTTGAACAAATGCCTTCACAATGCTGTCACTATGCCATTCTCAACTCTTTACAAATGCAAATAGACTGCGTGAATATGTGATTCTTTTAGAAACTCGCAAGCACGTGAATGGCATGTGAATCATGAGAGAGAATGACTGATATTTCTTAATACTTCAGAGGTTTAGCGGTCTGCTTTGTTTGTCATTGGTTATTCGACTATTAAACTAAACTGTCGAAACACAATTTTAAATAGAATAGTTGATTTAGGATTTAACATTAACAACACTTTAAAAATATATAAATCTTAATAATGACATCTTTTCTCTTTGAACACTGAAGTGATTACACTGCTGTCAACTGATTGTGGTTCATATAGATTTTTTTTTTCTCCTTAACAACGATTTAAAGATCCTTTGCGAGGTGTAAGCAAAAAGATTAGAAATAGCCTACATTTGACCCAGCTTGTTCCTATGTATCATAACGGCTTTGTTTGGGGGAAGCAGGGTTTTCATGACCTTTGAGAGTAGGCTAATCAAAAAAAGCTGGGTTGTTTCAACCCATGGTCAAATATGCACTAACCCAACCTTGGTTTAAAACATTTAATTACACTTTTAAACCCAATGGTTGGGTTTTTGACCATATTTGACCCAAACATGGGTTGTAACAACCCAGCATTTTTTTAAAGTGTGCTTAATATACTGCATGATAAATCTAATACTTATGACAATGCACTTCTTTCATTTGATGCTGAAAAAGTGTTCCACAGGATGAAGTGGCAATACCTGTTCAAGACTATAGAAAGGATGGCATTTGGGGAAAAGTTTATGAAATGGGTCTAGATCCTGTATGCTAACACTTCAGATGAGATCCTAACAAATGGAGAGAAATCTGCCCCATTCAAACTTTACAGGGGAACTCGTCAGGGTTGTTCGCTTTCTCCATTTATACAATGGGAACAATGTGCACAAATGGTTTGGTTACCAACATTCTTCAAAATATCTTCTATGTTAAACAGAAGAAGGAAACTCATACAGGCCTGTAACATCATGAGGGCAATTTAATGATGACAGAATGTTTATTTTTGGATGTACTAACCCTTTAACCTTTTTTTCAGGATTATTGGAAGGCATTTTTAATGGGTCATGTATCGATCTGCATCTCTACATGGGAACTAAAATTAATTTACGTGGAAGCGATAAAAATTCTGTATTATAAATTTTAAGGCCAGACTAGTAGTATGTTGAGGGTTGGTTTGTAGGGAAGGACTACACGCCTGCGCACATATATTCAAACGCGCATACCTATAGATTGAACTCGTAATACGCATGTGCACGCCATCGCCGTTCTCACTGGTTCGTGTTTTTGAATTTTGCGCAGAAAGTACGTAAGAGTTTTCTGTTAAAATGGTGTCACGTTTGCGGCCCCTAGGTTAATAACTAATGATCGTTGCGACGGAAGTGAATCAATCAAACTAACTTTAGCTGGACAATAACTGTATTCTAGAGCTGCTGTAAAGCCAGAATAATCTTTGTTGCTTTAATTTCCAATTATCAATGTAAAGCTGCTTTGGAACAATCTACATTGTTAAAAGCGCTATATAAATGAAGATGACTTGACTTGACCGCACTTTCACGCACACTCAGTCCTCTCTGAATTGGATTGTGGAAAGTAGTGCTTCAGCAAGTGTACATCGATGTCGTTCACTCAGAATTCAGACACCACTACAAAATGCCGACACCCGATATATAGTGCACTATATAGTGGATAGGGAGCGGTTTCGGACACAGCTTTAGTCATGTTTGTTCTTAGTTTCACTTCCATGGACTTTTAGTTAGTATTCATTGGTTCCTGACTTCCTTTGTTCCGCTCCCTCTGCTTGTTTGTCTCCATGGTTACTAATATGATTTGTCATTCTGTTCAGCTGTGTTCACCTTGTCATCATCTGTATATAAGTTCCTGTGTTTTTTATGTTCGTTGTCCTGTCGTCTTAATGTGTTGTGGTGTTTATCTGTGAGTTTCATCATCTGTGAGCTATATTAAAATACCCTTTACCCTTCATCGTCGTGTTCGTGATCCCTACAATCCGTGACAGTTGGAGGCTAATCATGTAATGGCCTGTTCTTGTAAAAATTAGAAAGTTCTGGGGTGTCTCATTACATGCATGGGATGACCACATGTCTTGCCTTATAAGATTCATTATTTAATGAAAAACAAACTTCATATATTTTGGTCCATCTGGAAAGTATTTATGACTTTTTATAAAACCTTGATGGTAATTATTTTATAGATCTAATAGTTAGTATAAGAGTAGGCTACATAACTGTATTTTATACATGGAGATGTTTTATATATATATTTTTTATATATATGGGCAGTCGTGATTAAAGAGTCAGACTGGTAACTCGATGTTTGAGGGTTCAATTCTCAATACCGGCAGGATCTACTGAGGTGCCGATGAGCAAGGCACTTTATCCCCAATCATGTGATGGTTTTCAGTAGGGGTGCACGATTCAGAAAATGTCACGATTCGATTCGATTCCGATTTTTAGGCTCAAGATTCGATTCAAAATCGATTTTCGATTCAAAACGATTCTCGATTAAAAAAAAAACGATTCACAGTATGTAAATGTAGTTTACTTTTTCCTATGTGATTGATTGTAGACATACAATTTTAAAGAAAAGAAACACAAAAAACTCAATGTAGTTTGATATAACTTTACTTTGTCTTCATGCAAAAATAAAAACTTTTTCAACTAAAAAGTGCAAAGTGCCAAGCTTTGGCCAGCTTTCAAATACATTTCAAGTTTCATTTAGCTTTAAAGTGCTGTAGGCTACTAGGTTAACTGTTGAAATGTGAACTCGACTGGGCACATTGAACTTTATAAAACTAGGCCCTTTTTTTTTTAGAACTCTGGCAATACAGTCCATTCAACAGAACTTGTGTGATGTATCAGAATCACATAAAGGATCAACATTTAGGTGTATGTGTGTGTGTGTAACCAGTTCATGGTCCACCACTAGCTGAAATGTGTAAATTCTTTTGTAGAAACAGAAGCTGGTCTACGTGTTCTGGAGTGAGCATGCTCCGCTGTGCAGTTATTATGTCTCCGGCAGTTGAAAACACTCTTTCTGACGCAACACTTGTACCAGGGATGCATAAATAGCGCTTAGCTAACTTAGCCAGGAGGGGAAAGACAGTCTCATGGCTCCTCCACCAGATGAGGGGGTCTTCTGAGAGTGATAATGGGGAGGTTTCCAGGTACTTTTTCATCTCCTCCTCAGCTCTGGTGTTGGAGGATTTAGGGACCACCCCGGCACCGGCATCACTGAATGTCTTGCCTAACAGGCTCTCCAGTGAAGTACATCTTCTTTTGGGTCCAGGAGGGCCTTCATCATTTAGCCCTTCATCTGGGCCACTGGGCACCTCAGCATAATCCTTATGCCCCACCTCATGCTGCAGTGAAAGATCATAATAGAAATCACAATTAACAAATAATCCTCATGTTTAAATTTCAAGTTTAGTGTTATTATCCCTTGTAAAACACGATCCCACTACAAGATACAATGGAATACATCTGAAATATGTGACCCTGGACCACAAAACAAGTCACACAGGTATTTTTGTGGCATTAGCCAATAAAGCATGATATGGGTCAAAATTATTGATTTTTCTTTTATGACAAAAATCATTTGGATATTAACTAAAGATAATGATCCATGAAGATATTTTGTAAATGTCCTACCTTAAATATAACAAAAATGTATTTTAAGGCAAAACTTTAAAGGCCATTTTCTTAATATTTAGATTTTTTTGCACCCTCAGATTCCAGATTTTCAAATAGTTTTAGTTCAGTGTATGTATAAATCTCAAGTTTAAAAAATGTACCCATAATAACACTGGTTTTATGGTCCAGGGTCCCATAGGCTATTGGTGCATCTCTCCACAAGTAACATTCATCACACACACACACACACACACACACACACACACACACACACACAGAGTATGGTTGTGCATAATCTGTATTATAAGCTATTATGTTAAACACATACTTGTGATATAATACAGTTTTGCAACATTGTTTTACATGTTTTATTGTTAAAGATAGAAATAGTTAGCCTACCTCAAGTGCTGCAGCTTCAGCTATCACTTTGGATTGTAAGTCATGCTGCTCATCTTGGGAGAGAAATGGAAGGGCTTTAAATCTTGGGTCCAAAATTGAAGCTGTGTAGAGCATATTTTTATCAGCCACAGTCGAGTATCTCTTCGACAGATCTTCGTGAATGGCCTGCTTGATTTCTCGGACAATTTGAGTTTCCCAGCTGAAGCCTGTTTCTGTGTCGTGGAGTAACTGTGCATGCAATGGAGCAATCACAGACAAAGTCGGTGTGCTATCCTCACACATGATGTTGGTTGCATCCTTTATTGGTTTCAGGGTCACAGCGATTTCTTCGGCATTGTTGACATCCGCTTCGCTCAGGGTACAGATATCTGTTCCACTTTTTCTCACCTCGGGAGAGAGAAGCGCAGCGCAAATGGCTGGTTGTTGCTCGAGGAATCTTTCAATCATATCGAAGGCACTGTTCCATCTAGTAGCCACGTCTGTCTTTAACTTGTGAGGTGGCAGTTCGAGAAGCTTCTGTTTCTGCTCAAGGATATGACTTGCGCTGGTGCTGCGGTGAAAAAATCCGGTGATTCTCCTAATCCTCCCCAGCAAACGTGACACAGCCGGCAGTTTCAAAGCTCTCTGAGCGGCGAGGTTAATGGTGTGAGCGAAACACTTAACGTGCTCGAAGTTGCCGATCTGCATAGCAGCTAGCATGTTGGCGGCGTTATCTGTGACGATTACTAGGTCGGAGGTTGTGAGATGCCATTCCTGAGCAACAGTCTGAAACATCTCATTCATATGTGCTCCTGTGTGGCTCTCAGTCATTGCACGAGTTTGCAAAACACGACTCTCAAGTTGCCAGCAATCGGTGATATAGTGAGCGGTAAAGGTGACATAAGATTGAACTGCTCTTGACGTCCAGGCATCGCAGGTTAATGCAACTCGTATTGCTTTCTGCAAGCCGACCGTGACCTGTTCCTTTGTCTGTTGATATAGCTGAGGTATCGTTTTTTTCGGTAAAAAGGCGACGAGATGGTATAGAATACTTAGGCTCAATTATGTGCATCATATATCGAAAGCCATCATTGTCTACCATGCTGTAAGGGCGTAAGTCTTTTGCAATGCAATAGGCTATGGATTGCGTTATTTTCTTTGCCCGTTCAGAGTTCGGTGGGAGTTTAGAGCATTGAAAAAGAGTGCGTTGGTTGACGGGCAAATTAGTTACAGGTTGTTGTTCGTCCGCGTCTTTAATTTTAATCTCTGGGTGATGGCGTACCATGTGATTTCTCACGTTTGTCGTGTTTCCAAAATACTTAACTTTTGCTTTGCAAAGCCGGCATATAGCATGAGTCCTATCAAGTTCCGTCTTTCCCTCGAGGTTATAAAAGCCGAAATGCGCCCAAATTATCGCCTTCAGTGAGGATGGAGCAGGTTGAATAATTCTTTCTGTGAGGTTTGCCATTGTTTGCGCCGAATGACTTTTGCTGCAATTCTTCTTTTGTTATGACAAGCGTGTGGAGGCGTCAGTGTGAATTCGACGCAGCGCCATCTATAGGAATGCTGAGCTAAACTCATTTCAGGACAATATTAACACGGCAAAAAATATATATATATATATATGAATCGATTTTTGGAATTCTATGAATCGATTCTGAATCGGCAAAGCTTGAATCGCGATTCAAACGTGAATCGATTTTTTTGCACACCCCTAGTTTTCAGTGTGTGTGTTCATACTCACTGTTTCTAATGTGTGTGACTGTGCACTAACTTGGATGGGTTAAATGCCGAGGACAATTAGCGAGTTACCATAGTTGGCCTTCACATGTCACTTTCAATCATTGTATTATTATTATTATTATTATTATTATTATTATTTGTAATTTATTTGGTTTTGATGAAACAACCTATGTACACACACACACAAAATGTTAGGCCTTTTTTTAAGATTTAGGAATTTCAATTGCATAGTAAAATTCCAACAAATTGAATAGAACAATCCTTATTATTATTCATATTATGAATTTTAAATGAGTAAAAAAACTAGAGCTTGATAAAATATTTTGTAAAGGTTTTACACATTTTTTTGTGTGTGTGTGTTTAAGTAAATGAATGGTCCTTTCCCTTGTTCCATTAATATTTATACAAAATGTATATTTATTAAGCTCTGCTATTTTAAAATGATTTAATTTATTTACTTCATAACATAAATATGTAAGGATTATTCAATTCAATTTAATGGATTTGAATTGAAATTCGTAAATTAAAAAATAAAAACACTTTTTGTAACTTTATTTTGAGTGTACTGTCTAAACTTTATTGTCTTTAATAATGTTTGATGAATAAAATTATTGATCTTATTGACACCCTAGGTTCAATATCAACATTGTGAGAACCTTAACCACACAACGTAGTTATAGCAACCTTCTGGCCATGTTGTTAAAACGTTGTTAGAAGGTTGGGTACGCTGTGCCAATTTACCTTGTAAACTTTATTATTCTAAATATTAATATCAAATTAACCTACACTTAGATTTAAACTTAACGTTATCTTATAAACCAAACAAGTGCAAGAGAAAAATGTTGCCACAATCGTAAATTGCGTCTCGAGCACAATGGTGACAGATGGATTCCAACTGTTTCTTTGTGGCTCTGTTATAAGTGTTGTCCAGTGAAGGGGAAACCTCCAGAAAATCTCTTAACTAGCCGTGGCGATCTCAGAGGCGCCCTAAACGCATTTTAATAGGGCCTTCAAGTCGGCAGGGGCAATTCAATGGCCAGCTTAATTTAGTCAAAAGAGTTACGACCGTTGTGTCCCGTGAGGCGACACGCATATGGCGCTGTCTTATTGTGTTCAATCTAAACGCAGACAGGAGAACTCCTGGGACTTCATCTCCCTCCGGCTGCCATTGCAAAATCATGCCATTGACGTCGCATTAGGATACCCCGCTAAGCTATCACATGTGCTAAAGAGGGGTTCACAAGCATTTGATATTGGCTAATCCTATAGAAAGCCCTTTAAATATCCTGAAGCTTTAAATAAATCCTATTTGAAAAGGACAGTTTTACACCTGGCACAGCAGGCTAGATTCCAGAAGGGAGAAGGCCACAACAGAAATGTTGTGCTGTTGACATGTCTCGTAAATTTAACAATTGACTAATCACCATTAATTCTAGGCCTATATAAGAGGAAAAAGCTTTTCTTTTTTTCTTTACAATGCCTTATAACGGCTTAGCAATAAATAAGTAATCATTTAGTTCAGAGATAATGTCTTTAATTCAAATCTAAAACTTTTTTTTTTTTTTAGGTAATACACAATATCAGATGAAAAATTGGGAGGGAATGCGACTGTCTAAGTGGGAATTGCTAGTGCCACAGCTGTCTTTGGGAGAGTGGTTGCAAATAACCTGACAGCTTCTATACTGTGGCAAAGGTGTATAGTCATGGTTTTCTACCTGAGGACACTGTGTGAAATACAAAGGAAAACAGTCCATTTCTTCTTGAGTAGGGAGCTCTGGGTCTTGTTTTTTTTCTCGTCAGTTTATGAGGGAGGACATGGCTTGGTGGATGTCAAGAGTTGTATCTGTGCTTTCAGATTACAAGCAGCAAAAAAAAAAAAAAAAAATCTTATCTTATTATAAAGACTAGTCATGGACTTATATGTGCCATCTTGCAGAGGGCAGGTGGGTTTGGACTTGAAAAACACCTGTTTCTTACAAGACTGGAAGATATGAATTTGTCTGAAATGACACACTTTTTTATCAGACAGTGTTTCACATGAAGGATGTTTTAAAGGTGGATTCAGATATTGTATCCTGGGGATTCTATGTGAAGTTGGGTCACCCAGGATAAAGATGGATGGAAATCTGTGAAAACTATTCAGAAAGTGATGGGCTTATGATCACAGAGACTTGCATCAAAACTGATAGAGGACATTTTTCTGGTAATACAAAAATATGAACCAGAGTGGCAGACAAGAGTTTGAAGAGACAAGGATTGGTATTGCACCGCTAATGTGTGATGAGAATGAGGGTGAAGTTGCTGACTCAATCCAGAATTTCTGGACTCCTCAATTAGATTATCTGGAATGTGCTTCAAAAAGGGCACTTTATCACACAACAGAAATCACTAAAGAGACACAAAGCCCCCAGATGGTCAGGGGCCATGTACTGTATAAACTTCCTGTAGAGAAGCAAACTGTTGATCTACAGTGGAGGATTATTCACGCGGCGCTAGCTACGGACAGACATGTGGCACACCTGAATCCAGCAGTGGGTGAGTATTGTAGGGTTTTTGGCAATTGAGATTTTGAGCATCTGTTTTTAAAATGTTTTAGACTTGTAGTCTTTTTGAAATACTTACAACTTAGTTTCAGGGTTTTACATAAGACTTTTCAGATAAAATATTCATAGGACTGAAGTATAGATTTGTATTAAGAAGGATATTATGTTTATTGAATCAGATAGGGACAGCAAAACTGGCCATATGGAAACCAAGAAAGAATAAGCGTGTAGGTTGCAGCAACAGATGCTAAATCAAGCAATATTGAGAACAGTGTTTGCATATTACAGTCTTACAAATAATGTTCCTGCTTTTTGTGAGATATGGTGTATTAATAAGGTTCTGTTGTACATGATGATAAATTGGTTAGCTTTTTTAACTTTTAATTAATTGTATCTATTTTGTATTTAATTGCTTTTCAATGATTATGTAATATGATATTTGAATTAAATAATATAAGATATAAATAACAATATAAAATATGTAAAAATGAAAGTTTTCTACCCCCAAGGGGACCCCTTTGGAATAGGTGGCACTAAAATGCCTGCTTTGTGTGGCATGTATAATGAGCTTTTAAAGGACCTTTTTTTCAAAGCAGGGATTAGTCACACTTAATCTCATTTGCATTAAGATGTCTATAAACCACCCCATCCATTGCAGTTTTCTCAAGCTGCCCGTAGAGCTGACAGTGTGCGCACCGAGAGACAGCTTTCTCCTCCTGGCTTCAGAGAAACAAAATACATGTTTATTTGACAACTGTTGGCTTTAAAATATTTTCCTCAATTGAAGTTACATACAGCGGTAACTTCTTGATAAACCATGATGGGAGGTATTCCTAGCAGTCGAGTTGTATGCCTTTGGTGGACAGAGGTTGCCTTTGTACTGCCTTTTCTGTCTACTTTAGCAGTGGGAATGATCATGACATATCAGACGTATGAAGAGGACGCTTTATTCACTGTCATCGGAAACTTGGCCAAGGACATGAGCTTAAATCCCTCAGATGATGCTAAGACCAATTTCAAAATGATGAAGCAGTTCAATGCATCTTTTATTAGGCTCCGAGAAAAAGACGGACAGCTAACAGTTGGAGAACGAATAGACAGAGAAAAAATATGTAAGAATGTGGTCCAGTGTCTTATTGTATTCGACGTTGTGAGTCTCTCGAATGAGCAATTTCAATTAATTCATATTGAAGTGGAAGTAAAGGACATCAACGATCACGCTCCTGAGTTCTCTAGAAAGGAATCAACTTTGGAAATTTCAGAAAACACAGCAGTCGGCACTAGGATATCTCTAGATGTTGCTATGGACGAGGACGTGGGTTCGAACTACATTCAAAGCTACCAAATATCTACCAACAGTCACTTTACTATTGACGTGTTGAGCAGAGCTGATGGGGTTAAATATGCGGAGTTGGTGCTAATGAAAGAACTAGACAGGGAGACACATGCATCCTATGTTTTGGAGCTCGTCGCAATAGACGGAGGAAATCCATCAAGGTCCAGCACCACAAAGATCAATGTCAAAGTAAAAGACTTTAATGACAATAGCCCTGTGTTTGACCGGAACAATTTTTCAGTTGATATACTGGAGGACTCGCCGGTGGGATTTCTGCTATTGGACTTAAATGCAGTTGATCCAGACGATGGATTGAACGGGGAAGTAGTGTATGGGTTCGGAAGTCAGGTGCCCTTGGAGATCCGACAACAGTTCAGCGTTGACCAAAAATCCGGGCAGTTGACGCTCAAGAGCCTGATTGATTTTGAGAGCAAGAAAACATATGAGTTCGATATACAGGCATCTGACTTGGGTCCTAATCCGAGCCCATCCATCTGTAAAGTTGTTGTTCATGTGCAGGATGTGAATGACAACGCACCAGAAATCACAATCACACCACTACATTACATCACTATTGCCTCAGTCACAGCGGAAATAGCGTACATCACAGAGGATGTTGCTAAAGAAAGCTTTGTGGCTCTGATCAGCACAGCGGACAGGGACTCGGGCGCAAACGGACAGATAAACTGTGCCCTCTATGGGCACAATAACTTCAAACTCCAGCAAGCCTATGAAGACAGTTTTATGATTGTAACGACATCTCCACTTGATAGAGAAACAATTGCGGAGTATAACTTAACGGTTGTTGCCGAAGACCTGGGATCACCTCCCTTAAGAACAATTAAGCAATATACTATAAGGTTGAGTGATGAGAATGACAACGCTCCTGTCTTCAGTAAACCTGTCTATGAAGTGTCCTTGGTGGAGAACAATGCACCAGGTGCATGTATCACAACTGTAGTGGCCAGAGACCCCGACTTAGGAGAAAACGGCAAAATCAGCTATAAGCTCCTGGACACCTACATCATAGGCTCTCCGGTGTCAACTTTTGTCTCTCTAGATCCCGCAACGGGCTCGCTCTATGGGATTAAAAGTTTCAACTACGAGGTCCTCAAACAGCTACAGCTACATATTCAAGCAAGTGACGGAGGCTCGCCACCACTCCAAGGCAGCGCAATCATCAATCTAAAAATAGTTGACCAGAATGATAATGCACCCTCTATCACACAGCCTGCGCTAAGTAATGGTTCTTCTGAGGTTCTACTACCCAAAAACGCGCCTTCAGGTTACGTTATAACCCGGATACATGCTAGGGATGCTGACGAAGGTGTCAACGCAGAATTGTCATTCAGAATCTCAGAGGACGTCACCTCTATGTTCTCCATTAATGGCGCCACCGGAGAAATTTTTCTGAATCGTGAACTCAACTACGATGTTAACGAGAACTTGAGAATAACAGTAAGTGTCAGTGACAACGGGAGACCTTCACTAACTACAGTAATCACAATCGATTTCAAGATCATTGCAGGATCTCTTCCCAGTGACCGCAATATATTCAGGCACAGAACTGACGAAGAGATTCAGGAAGGGGATCATTCGCTCGTTATAATTGTGGTACTGGCAGGGAGCTGCACACTACTACTTTTAGCTATTATTCTCATTGCAACTTCTTGTAATAAACTGAAGGTGAATGATCGAGGAGACAGCCATTCTGGAAACGAGGACAGAGTTAAAGCGGACCACAACGACCCACTAATTCCCATTCACAGTGGCATCGTGTTTGATATTCAACCTTACTCAAAAAAGCCAACTTTTTCTGGCTTCATCAAGACAGACAGCGATATTTCCTGCAGCTCTGAAGATGGTACGTGTGTCTTTGATCTAAAGGACAAAAGCCGCGGAGTCAACTCAGAAGTAAGTTATAGCCTAATGTCTTGCACTTTGAGATTCCATCTGATATCTGATTCATATTCTAAAGATTTTTTTGTTGTTGATGATGATATATTTTTTTATAGGATTATTCCACTCTACCTGATTATGGTAAAGATGCTCTGAGACTTACTCAAATTTGGAAAGGCACCTCAACTATATCAGCACGAGACCCTCAATTCAGTGGAAAGGACAGCGGGAATGGAGACAGCGACTACAATGACAGTGATTCAGATACAAGCGGCGATGGACCGAGAAAAGACGATCATCAAGACAACGTTCAAAATGGTAGCCCTAAGCATCAGTGGCGTCTAAATATGCGCATGTAGTGTAAAGCAGGGTGTGAATTATACACAATGGGCTTCAGGGAGGTCAGAGAGGGTTGACTGGGGATGTGCACACATCCCTAATATTTTAATAATGCAACTTCAACGTGCAACTGATTAATAGATAACCTGCTTGCTCCCATTTCAGCGTTAAGTTGTGTAAGCTATATTTTCAGCAAACAGCTTACTTCGTACATTTAGTTTAACAGCATTAAAAAGGGCAAATGTTTTCGTTCAACTGAACTGTGTATCTGCATTTTAAACACTTTGTTTTTCTTCCATGCATTAAATGCACGTCCCTGAAAGTGCATGGTTTTTATAGACTATTTAATTCTGCCGCTTAAGTAATGTCAGACGTAGCCAAAATTAAGAGATCAAGCCTTCTTTAGGGGCTCAGATATTTTTAAATTACCTTTAATATAATGGAAAATATTCTGGAGTCTATGTAAAAGAGCACAGCTGAGATTAAATAACATGACGGTATTTATTTGATAACTGCATCCTGCCTGAAACTCAAATGTAAAATTTGCTTCCGTAATTTACATACAGAGAGATTCAGCACAGCATGTTTTACTGAATGATTTCCTCACTTATTTAAGTGTTCCTTTTAGGATAAGCATTTTTGCTGGTAGATGTTGCCACTATATAATAATTTTGTAGCAAAAAAGCATCTTCGCATATAATATCAAGTCTTAAAGACATAGCAAATAACCTATATCAGAAATGTGGTTTTATTGAGAGACAAGAGATGTAGGCTACTACTAATATCAGCTGACATATATGGTCTATTAAGCATGTATAATACCTCTACATTGTCTGTTTTCATAGACTAAAAAGCTTATACCTACTGATAATGATCTTCTTTTTGTTTATCAAGGTCTGTGGGCATGCACAAGCAAATGCAAGATTTTGGGCCATTCAGATGACTGCTGGTGTCCAACTGCTGCCATGACAAACAGCAATTTAGCACATTCCTTTGCTAAGACGGGTTCACTTCAACACAACACTCTCAGGAGGGAAAACTACCAAGCCCACATTCCAAAAACAGAGGGATTGCAGAATGTCTGTGAGAAAGTAATGTACAGAGAGTATGACTATATAACTATAGTTAATTCACCTCATCAAGTCAGGGTACATGAAATAAACAATATTACAATCCCAGTGTATTCACCAACAGAAACACACTTTTCCACACATGAAGTGTAAAGTTATCAAAACCTGCATTACTGACAGCTGTTGGCAATTTGTTTATTGTGTGGGCATGTGTGAAAAGTGTAATGCTCTTAAGTTTTTTTTTTACACAGTCAGACTTTGTAGATATTTTTTTGTTTAAATACTTTTGAAAAAGCTGAGTATATTTTTTATAATGCCACTATAAACAAAAGATGACTAAAATGATATTGCCTACTTGATTTTAAAAGCATGTTGATATATATTTTTCATACTTTTTAGTGAAGTGACATTTATCTGAATTCAAAATGTGTCTGTTTATATATTTATTTGTATAGTATGTCTGTAATGTTAAGAAAATAAATGGTAAACATGTTTGAGTTGCATTTGGTTAAATGTCTCATTTTATATTTATTATTTGACTTGAATCTTAAGGGTTAAAAAAAATATATTTAAAAAGTGCATTAGCTGTAAATGTGTCTTTTATTTATTATACATTCAAAGATGTTGCACACACAGAAGAGGCTGTTTTTCTGGTGGCACATATAGTTTTTATTTCTGTCACACACTGTGAGATCTGCAAGTTCAACAAAGACAACAGTATATATTAGTTTCTGTATCACACAGTGTTGAAATACCCTTGTGAAAAAAAAGTGTGCTTAATTATATTGTACTTTTTGTGTGCTTCAAATAATAAAAGTATACTTTTTAAAAAAGTGCACTTGCAGATAATATAATTAAAATTAAATACCACTTAAGTGTACTAAAATGGAATACACTTTCATGACAATATTTCTTAACACACTTAAGTGTACTTTTTAAAAATGCACTTTGTAATAATGTCGAATTAAGTTTTACTTGAAGAAAGTACACTTCCCTCACAATATTTCTAAACACACTTGTGTACTTTTTAAAAATGCACTGTGTAATAATGTCTAATTAAGTTTTACTTGAAGAAAGTACACTTTCATCACAATGTTTCTAAACACACTTAAGTGTACTTTTTAAAAATGCACTTTGTCATAATGTCTAATTAAGTTTTACTTGAAGAAAGTACACTTTCCTCATAATATTTCTAAACACACTTAAGTGCATGTTTAAAAAAAGCACTTTTTAATAATGTCTACTTAAGTTTTACTTAAACAAACATTTTAAATAATTATGATTTTATAGTGTTTTAAAGTTATTAAAGTTAAAAGTTATTAAAGGAAATGTATTTTAATGTATTGACTAATATACTAAATGAAATAAGAATTTTAATGGAAAACATGGTAAAGCATTTTAATAAGGTGTGTTGTCCAAAAATAATTTGTTAATGTATTTTAAATGTGTTTAGTCTATAATATATACTGTGTGCATTAATGTACTTGAAATGTATTTTTCCAATACATTTGCTTATTTGACAGTTGACATTTTTGTCCGTTTTCTACATAATATTTGACAATAAAATGTAATTTATGAGAGGAGTCTTAGCATAATAGTAATGTGTTGTACTTTACAACTGTGAACAGAATACTTTCGATATCATTTTGTTATAAGTCAATTAAACACACATTTAATTGTAATCAGACTACACTACATTGAACAAAAATATTGACTTTTAGTTAGGTGAAAGAGTAAAGTTTTGTGAACTTAGGCTACAGAGTCAACAACACAATTTGTTAGAAAAAGTTAGAACAACTTCAACTTAAACAGAAAAGCTGAAATAATCCTTTTATATGCTGTCTATGGAAATAGCATTTAACCATGCCAGAAATACCACGTCATAATGACGCACTACTTCACTAGAGTTTGAAAAATGCGCTGTTATGTTTCTGTAATCGCGATGAGGAAACGGAAGCTTCCCACCTCAAACAAGAAGAAAACAAAAGGAGCGCCACGTTTGGGTGTTTGCAGATGAGACGTTATTCTGCAAATAATCAGTCAAGTAAGTATAGCTGCGTCCGAAATCGCTTACTATGTGAGTAGGTACTACATTTAAATTAGAACGTACTTTGCGACAGTTAAAAAAGTACGTTCTATATAGTATGAATACGGGTAGTATGAATGGAGTCCGGAAGCAAACTTTTTTTTGCAGGGTGGTAGGGGAAGACTCATTAATATTCATTAGGGAACTCATCCCTGATTGGCTCACCGTTCTGAAGAATACTCCAATCATATTTAACGGCTCTGACTCCAGATCATGGTAATCCCAAACAATGAGATATCAGACAGGGATTGTGATTGACCTACATGATTAATGTTATTTATTTAATTGGATTAGCAGTGAAAATCACGAACGCAAATAAATGAGTCATGTTGTTATTTACCAACACGATTCATTGTTTTAACAGTGGGGACTTTGCCAAAGTCTTTTGGCCTTCATGAACCAATGCAAAATAGAAAGTTCAAAATGGTCAGCTTGATTATTCTGTGGTCCCTGTAGTAGTAGACTGATATATTTATTTAGTCTATCTGAAGCTATTTCATTCTTGAGTTTGAGAAATGAGAAAATGTTTTTCATTTGATTGAGTCATCACTAGTTAGCCTGGTAAATAAGCAGAATATGGACCAAGTAAGTTAGTTTATTTCTCAGGCTGGAAGACTGTCAATGGGGCGGATGAAATGGGAGACAACAAACATTAAACAAACTTTAAAACATTTATTCAAATAAATCCCATGCAATTAGGCCTACTTCAGTCAGTGCATTATGTACCAATATGCAAATGACATTTTCTATAGATAGAAAAAAAAAAACACTTTCTATTTACTATGTTTTTTGCCAAGTGCAACACAGTCAGTGACACACTGGGATAGTCTATGTGGTGCCTGCTTTTTGGGAAGTGAATTGCCCCTTGTCCTTCCATAGCTGTGCTCTCTTCTTGAGCTTTTTGTTGGCCGCCCAGTAATGAGGGCACGTCTGCCTCCAAGTGGCGTTTTACGACGAGCCACTGCTGTCAGCTGTACTCCAATTTTCGTGCTCGTTTGCATGCCCCTTCTTGCCATCTTCCAAGCACCTGATCCGGCAGATGCGGCAGATGCACAATCGTTAGCGCCAGTTTGCGCGCCACACAACCAAACTGTGAAGATGAGCAAGTAGTCAAAACGCAAGCAGTGTTCTGCAAAAATTATCAGTCCACCAGAAGCGATTTGGCATTTCATCGATTTCCAAAGGATGTACAAAGGCAATAACTCATTTAAGTGGAAATATTTTAATGATGTCGTGATTTAACTTGAATTTTGAACGTGAATGACAGCATTGTTAGCGTTTGTAAATCTGCATGAATGTTAGGCTAGTGCATCTCTGTCAAGTTTGCCTTATAAACTAATGATTGACGGATTATTAGATCACATTTATTTTCCATAGCATAGACATGCTTTTTTAAGAATAAAATTGGTGTTTTGAGTGTGGTGGATGAAATAGTGGTAACAATTTTCAGGCTCATTTATAATTTTATTTATTTATTTATTTTTCCAAATCATACATATGGTGATGTTCACTAATTTCAAAATCAACATTTGAATAAATATCTTATTACTGTGTGTCTGCCTATATATTATTTCATGAATTTCTGTTATTCATATAACAAGGAAAATGCATAATAGAACATTAATATTAAAGGTTTGCAGTAATTTTATAATTGTATCTTTGCAAACCGTAAGTGGTAGGCTAATGAAGCCGATTTGGTGGGGGACATACCCTTACGAAAAAGTACTATAGGAATCTTATAGTATTTTGGGACAAAATATTATAGGAATCTTATAGGAATACTATAGTAATTTGGGACATACTATAGAAGTACGATATGACTACTATAGAAATACTATAGCAGCTTTAAAATATTATAGAGGTATTACAGAACATCACAGAAGTATGTTATGTTCTGTAATACCTCTATAATATCCTAGAGCCGCTATAGTATTTCTATAGTAGTCTTATAGTACTTCCATAGTAATATTTTGTCCCAAAATACTATTTTCCTAAGGGTAATTAGGCCATGCATAACCAACACATAGACGTAACATATTCTGTCATTTAACCCTCTGAGGTCTGAGCTGTTTTCTGGGCCCTGGAGGTGTTCTGACATGCTCTGACATTTCTGGTTATTTCTGTTACTTGTGACATTTTCATGGCTAAAGTCTAATTACACTGTATTCAGCACAAACTCTGCTACAGAGATAATGACATTTATGCGTGGTTTGTGAAAATACAAAAAAAAATTCTCACTGAAATAAGGCCATGAAACCCCTACTGATTATTTCTTCACAAGACTTTTGAAAATTGTATGAAGTAGCCTAGAATATTTGCTGCAAAACTATGTGAAAATCACCCTGACTGCTCATTCAGAGAAGACAATATATTGATTTAAATTTTTTACGACGTGTTTTGTGTGAATAAGCCTTATGCGAGAGCTCATTAATATGTATGGCTTTTCTCACCTGAGAAAGACAAAGACACTCCCCTAACGGCCCTATTAGGAGCTATCAGGCCCCTATCATTCTGAGCAACCTTGCACAATACTGTAAATGAGGAGATTTAAAAAAGAATGGCTTTTAGATTGTTTGGATTTATTTACACAACATAATCCAAATAGACACAAGAAATGGCAAAAAAGCACTTATTGAAAGACAGAGACCTTTGTGCCATTCCTAAAAACATTGTACATACCTTTCATTTCCAAGGTGTTTGATTTTCACTTTACCATGTTCATGTTCCAGAGACTCATGTGAATGTTGAAGTCGGCAGGACTCAGTGGCATCTGGGCCCTGAAAAAAAAGTGAACATACTGATATCAAGAGAAAGGCCTGCACGATTTTGGAAATAAATATTAGATTTTTCTGGTTAAAATTGCTTTTTAAAATTCACAAAATACACACACACACACACACACACACACACACACACACACAAATGTTTCCAACAATATATAATATAATGAACACCAGGTTTGTTGTGCCTTGTAGGCATAGGCTATGCGCAGTGCTGGGTAAAATAATAATAACAATAGATAGGAGTATAAATCTTCCAAAATATTTCAGTAACAACCAAGCTAGAGAAAAATATATTGATTATCATGTTACTTCAAATGTTTCCATTCGTTATGATGATATGAAATGAGATAATAGTAAAAACATGAAGCCATTTGGTGTGTTTTGCTTTTCAAATTTTCAAATGATACATACAAACGCGATCGCGCTGCAAAATCTGATACATTCAAACGCGATCGCGCTCAAATATAAAACATTATGGTTACCATACATATCTACGTTTGACCAGATATCCACAAACACAGTAGGCCTAACAGTAAACACGGGTCTAAGTATTATAATATTCCCCATATATCTAGCAACAGTTCAACTGCAATGTGACATTTATGCAACAATAACAAACATGTAAGAATTTCTTACCTTAAATCTTTCTTGTCTTCAAATCGCGTTCTTTAAACAAGTGTCTTTTAAACACTTTTGTTTTTTGAGGTAATGAGCGCGATCGCGTTCCATGTGGAGATTTGCATGTGAATCTGTTTTGCGTGCGTGGGCGTGGTCAAATTAAAAATAATGAGCAAGCGTTTGAGTAGATGGACATCTTGTTGGTTTTATACAAATTACTTAAACAGAGAATATTTGTTTTCAGTTTGAATCCGATCATTTAAAAGTACACACTTAAATGATTATAAAGGTGTATGGCTCATAAGTGTGTGACAAGTATTCGTTGAGTTTTGTTTCAGTTTATAGACGTGCCCAAGAAAAAAAAGTTCACCGCGATGGAGAGGCAGAAAGCACACCCTGTTTATTTTCTTTATTTTACAAAAGCACAATGTTTTGATTCGATTGTAAGTGGACACATACAAAAGTAGAAATATCACAGATTCTTTTTTCATATTTCTTTTTTCTATAAGACCATAAATGACGGAGAAATTTAAGTTTATTGTGCTACTATGTGAAGAAAATCCAGCAAAACGCGCCGGCGCGTTTGTCGACCCCAGACGGTTAACCAATACTTGTTGATGTATGTTGTTGTGCCCATTGTCAGCAGGCTGGAAATTCGGGTCAGGGGGATGATGGAGGGCCTCATTAGAAAATTACAGGCTGAGCCTGACTTATACCAAAGAGTATAGAAGCCCAAGAGGCGAAACGCAATAGAACGCTCCATAGCAACAGCGCGGCCGCCATTATGGACTAAAAACTGAAGGAAAACGCCAAAAAATAATGGGAGTCAATGGCACTGAACCAACTTAACATAACAAAAACTTAACATAACTTAATTTAATTCTGGCTGTCATATCTAAATATGAAAACAATTTAAAATACATTAAAGAGGATGACCGACGTTAATGGTTACTAGTAACAAGTAAATTTTTTGTGATTGATTGTGTGTGTGTGTGTGTGTGTGTGTGTGTGTGTGTAGTAACTTCTTAAAGGATTAGTTCACCTCCAAAAAATTTTTTGCTGATAATTTACTCACCCCGATGTCTTTCTTTCTTCAGTCGAAAAGAAATGTAGGTTTTTGAGGAAAACATTCCAGGATTTTTCTACACAGAATGGACTTCAATTGCAACCAGCTATTCAAATGTTCAAAGAAGGTTAAAATGTCCGTCTCAATGCAGCTTCAAAGTCTCGACACTATCCTAGTCGAGAAATAAGGGAAATTGGTTATTTTCACACAAAAAAGAATCTCTGAGATGCGCCACATATTGTGTCATCACGTTAGAAAGGTCACCATTTTTTTTTTATTAAAATAAATAAATAAATAAAACAAAGATGTCAGACAATTTTCAAGTTGGAGGAGAAAATCGCCAGCAGCCATGTAGGTGTTCCAGCAGCTGGAAGAGGTGTTACTTAGTGAGGCCAGTCGGGGGTGCTCACCCTGTGGTCTATGTGGGTCCTAATGCCCCAGTATAGTGATGGGGACACTATACTGCCAAAAGAGCACCGTCCTTCGGATGAGACGTAAAATCGAGGTCCTGACTCTCTGTGGTCATTAAAAATCCCAGGATGTATTTCGAAAGAGTAGGGGTGTAACCCTGGCATCCTGGCCAAATTTGCCCATTGGCCCCTGTCCATCATGGCCTCCTAATCATCCCCATATACTGATTGGCTTCATCACTGTCTCCTCTACACCAGTTAGCTGGTGTGTGGTGGGCGTTCTGGCGCAATATGGCTGCCATCGCATCATGGTGGATGCTGCACATTGATGGTGTTTGAGGAGATTCCCCCTTCTATGTAAAGCGCTTTGAGTGCTGAGAAAAGCGCTATATAAATGTAATTTTTTTAAATGAAAATAAATAAACGATCGTTTCGCTAGATAAGACCCTTATTTCTTGACTGGGATTGTGTTGAGCATTTGAAGCTGCACTGAGATGGACATTTGAACCTTCTTTGAACATTTGTATAGCTGGTTGCCAATGAAGACCATTATAAATCCTGGAATGGAATGTTGCTGTGCCGGGAGGTAGACGTGTTGGAAGTGGCAATGCTTTCCCTGAAGGATATCAAAGCGGAGACACTGGAGCGTCCCATCAATAGCTGGTAAGTCAAACTAGCTTTAACCGCCGCCGAATGGACCGATAAGGTTAACCGTATGCAGTAACGTTACAACAAATACATGCTAACTTACATGGTGTTGACAAGAGACAGGAATATGGTGGCAGACATCGCGAACAATGTTTCCATGTGCAGTTTGTTAACATATAACGTTAGACGTCCAGGGTTCGTATGTTTTGATAAAACCTGGAAAAGTTATGGAATTTGAAAAATGCAAATTCCAGGCCTGGAAAGGTTTTGAAAAAATAAAAAGACCCAGAAAGTTTTGGAAAAGTCATGGATTTTTTTTAACACAGCATAATATGTGATTAATACAAAAACTGTTTAATAAAAACTCACTCACTTGTTGCGATGTTGCCTGAGGCGAAGTCGGTGCTGACAGAAATTTAATTGAAATGCCAGGAAAGTGTCGATTTAACAATGTCTGGCTTCACTTGGAAACATACAAGCCAGTTATATGTTATGTTATAAAAAAATCTCAGCTCTCAGATTCTGTCAATTTTATTACGAAATTCAAACAATAAATACCCTTTTGGCGCTTGTAAATGTTGGGTGACAGATCTCTACCGATCATTCAATTCAATTCAAATTTATTTGTATAGCGCTTTTCACAATACATATTGTTTCAAAGCAGCTTTACAGAAAGTGTATTTCAGAAATGTACATAGAATAAAAATACAGTTAGTTAATCATGTTAATCATCTCTACTAGCTAATAGTAAAAAAACACGAACACTGTTGAATGATACAGTAACGTTACAACTTACCGAAATGTATATTCCTCATACATAATATCGATCAATACGTGTTTTTCATCAGCGTGAAGAGGTCAATAACATAGCTGGAGAACAATTAGGCCTATGTCACATTTACCCATAGACTGTAAAAAAGCATTTACCTCAGGAAAGCCATTTAATGAACATAAGCTATAGCACGTAGTTGGCAAGAAAAAAAGAGCTATAGAGAGTATTTTGCTAAATATGTGTACTATATTACATATTTAGTATATTTTTACTTATATCATTAAATAAAGTTGTTGTTATTATAATAAAAAAACAAATTAGGCTATATTTAATTTGAGTTATTTTTAACCTTAAATAATAGCCTACTACCAGCTGATAGGGCTCTCTAAATGTTTACAGCATTAGGTGAGTTGTTTTTTCTTGAGAAAAATGAACGCCTATCTTGTGTAGCCTACCTAATATTTATCCAAATGAGTCAATATTAAATCAAATCACAAGATTTTAATTGAAATAATAAAAAGCGTAGCTTACCAGAAATTGTACCATGTAAACATTGTCACTAAACCTAATAAAATTAATTTTAGTTACTAAAATGTTTGTGACAATCACAATACTTATTGTGATGTAATTTTTTTTTTTTTTTTTTTGCATTTTTCTGTGGCCCTGTGGTGAAAACAACAATCAGCAGACCTCCCCTGGTAACCGACTATCACCTTATTCTGGAAGCTTGTTACACAACCAGATGTAAACAACTATTTTATTAACTAAATCATGTGGAACTGCATGAATAGCTAACAGTTCTGGAAAGTAAATATATTAATACATATAGTTATACTAAACCTAACCAATACATTTCTTTTTTTCATCAGTCTCTTTAGGTTGACTGCATACCGGCAGTTTACCCTTTTGGCCAGGGGGCATTTGGCGAAGAAGAACCGGATCCCGATTCCAGCCTGTGTTGTTGGCTCCATCAGGGCTGTTTTTCCATCCCTGGAATATCATGGTTTTGAATACGCATATGATGAATTTTAAGTTGCATTCAATGTTTGCCATTAAAAAGCATAAATAGTTCTTTTTAGTTCTTCTTGTGTTTGGAGATGACCTGTCCAATCTTCCAGGTGACTGCAGTTGCATCTGATGCATTGCCGCAGAAAGACATGGACCTGGCTGCAGCATACAGCATTGTTGATGGAGTTTTAAAGAGGCTGGCCTACAGCAGAACAGAAGAAGAGTTTGAGAACATTTATAAACAGGCTACAGAGAAGGCTGCATCAGTGGGCCTGGATCCTCCATCTGAGGTCCCTGGTCAAGCTAGGAGGAGGAAAGTGCCAGAGAAGTTCAAGTTTGCTGCCACATCAGCTACGACTGTCCATGCTTTCCCAACTTTGCTGGAGTACTACCATGTTAAAGTGTATTACGTTTTTGGGGACACAATGATACAAGAGCTTCAGAGACGTTTTAAAGGAGGAGATAATTCCAAATGGAAAATCTTGCATGTCTTCCATTGCCTGGCAGTCCCAGAGAACTGGAAAACAGCTAGCATTCCAACTACAGCAATCCAGGCTGTGAAGAAACTGTGCCAGTTCTATAACATTGAAGATGAAGACAAATTGCAGACCGAATTGAAGGTCTTCCATACATCATACTCTTGCCCACCACCAGTCAATGTGTCATCTATTCTTTTAGTGGTCAAGGAAAACAATGCACATCTAGTTTTCCCCAACATGACTCAGCTGCTGAAGACATATGGCATACTTCCGGTGTCCACAACAACTGTGGAACATTCCTTCTCAAAACTTAAGCTGGAAAGACCAAAGTTTGAAAACCAAACTTCGCAGCCTTTGCAAAGAGGAGAAATTGTCTGACCTTCTTCTGTTGGTCATTGAGAAGGACATTCCAATAAACGACAATGATGTCATTAACATTTTTAGGGACATGTCCAACAGGAAACTTATGTTATAAGTGCCTACAACCACTTACTGGAGCCTCCACTTATTGGTAAGATTAATGCTACACTGTGAATTTTAGTAGGTGCCAACAGAATGAAGACACATCTTAGTTTCTTTAATTATATTTTTGAACAGACATAATCAATCAAAATCCAACTACATCTCATAGTCACAATGCAATTTGAAATCGTGATCACAGTATCATATACTGTAGACACACAAACCTCTGTCTATATAGATTTTTCTTTCTCACTCTTACCCCTGCCATGGCCACCATCATCCTATCCCCCAATTAATGTTATTTTCTCAGATAATTTAACTTTTTTGAATCTGGTAGCTTATTTTCTCTACCTGAAGCTCTTGGTGTGCAGCAGCCAGTTGGGAGCATCTCCATGACTCCCTCTTATTTTCTTGGAGCAGTCAGCCTTGGCAGGTCAGTGAGCAAGTTCCAAACACTGTCAGCAATATGTACATATTATATATAACTTTATTGCAGACACAGGTCCATATAACACAACATACAGCATAAAAAAGGAGATACAAAAATACATAAAAATTCCATAATAGCCTATTGAATATACAGGCTATTACACCAGTGTCGTCTAAGCCTCGAAAAATATCTATAACTGCTTTTCAGAGGATTGACTAGAGCTACAATTATATGGTTCACTGAATTGTCCAGTCGACACATAAAACCAAACATCAGTTGCCTTAAGAGTGCCTCACAGGTTGGCACTCTATTAGCCACAAATAAATGACTGGCACTATGCCACCTAGGGACACGGAGCAGCAACCTCATTGCATCATTGTATGCTACCTTTAGCCGCTGCATACTCTTTTTCTTATAGTTAGACCACAATTGAGCAGTATATAGCGGAGTGATATAGGTTCTAAACAGAGAGCACTTCACAGAGTCAGAACACATATAAAACTTCCTTATGAGCATATTGGCTTGAGCATAAATTTTACAGCGCTGACGGTATAGGTCTTTGTCATCTGTCCAGTCATTAGATATAACATGACCTAAGTATTTAACTACCTCACACACAGCAAGGGGGCTGTCTGACAAATAAAAACTCGGAAAAGTTGATGGTCACATAACAATTGTTTAATCAGCTAATATATCTCCTATATGTTTGTTGTTTTAATGTCTACATTCTACAGTCAACTCCAGTATCATCAGCAGCAACAACAACAGCAAAGGCAGCATACTGGGTCAAGGACTTTTTGCTGTATTTTTTTTGTTTAATGTAATTATTAATGTAACTCTTGTATTTTTGTAATTCAGTTTTTGCCATCAAAATAGCCACAAATGCTGACATGGCATTGGATAAAACTATATTGTACTGTACAAAACATGGGCCACGTCGATTTTACTATAATGTTTTCTATAGTTTTTACTATAGCGGTTTTATTCTGTAGAACAGAGAAGAAAAAGCCATCAGGTTGGGACAACTTAAGACATTTCAGTTTCTAATCCCAGAGTTATTATTAGGTGGACAGAAAATATTTTTTAAACTTTTAAACTTAAAATTTTCTTTTCTATTCTGTTTCTTTTTCAAAACTGCATCACAGCATTTGCTGCCGTATCAATACATAATCATCCGTATCGATCCTCAGCAAGGAATGCGTCACAATATATTGCTGTATTGATATTTTGAGCAGTGCTATTTAAAGCCATGTTCCACGTGCCCCTTTTATACTTTGAGCACCTGCCCCTCCAAAGGTCTCTGCACGGCCCTTTTGAGCAGTGCCAAACGAATTCCAATTCAGGTGACAAGAATTGGTAAGGTAACCCATTTGAAACCGGAGATAAGGTCCTGGCCAGCTAGTTACCAGAAGAGAGGCAAGATCGCCAAAGAAGTGGTACAAGGAGTAAGTAATGTGTGCTACAAAAATCTCAGGGAAACACCAGTTCCTGAGTTGATGGCTGGAAACACCACTTAAAGTTTAAATAAAAACATACTCAAAGTAATTTCTAGTGAAATTCAAAAAAAGCTGCAGACTGTATGATGATGTGATCCTGGGGCTGATGTTGACTTAGAAAATTATGAAAGACACAGATCTATCACTCATCATGGCGCCCTCCGTGGCAGACGTGTTTGCTCGCTCCACTTTTGAATGCCGTATTTTCTTTTATCTTTGTTTGTTTTTTGCTTTTTTTGTAATGCATAAATGTGATGCAATTTTAACATATAACAGGCAAGCATTACTGGACATTGCAAATTCAGCCAACCGCTTTAAATGTACTGCTGTTATACCACTGGAGCTACAACTCTTTACTCGCTCCCGAAACTCTCGCCACCACTCCCGGGTAGGCCTGGAAGCACCGAGTCTGGGTGAGGAGGCTGATCCGAGGAGAGTGCTCCGGAGACGGCGACGCAAGCGAGGCAAGAGGGGAGGACTCCATGTTAGGCTAAAAGCCCGTACTAACCGGCCACCACTACCCAGTCTTTTATTAGCTAACGTGCGATCTTTAGAAAATAAATTGGACGAGCTGAGAGCAAGGATTACATCACAACGGGAAGTAAGAGAGTGTTGTGCTCTGATTTTTACCGAGACCTGGCTCTCAGAGAAAGTACCGGAATCCTCAGTCCAGCTACAGACTCACTCCGTGCACCGGGGAGATCGGACTGCAGCCTCTGGTAAGACCAAAGGGGGAGGAGTGTGTGTGTTCATTAATAATTCATGGTGCAAAAATATACAGACTGTTCATAAACACTGCTCACCAGATGTGGAGTTTTTAATGCTGAAGTGTCGCCCATATTATCTGCCGAGGGAATTCACTGCTGTGTTTTTAGCCGCTGTTTACATCCCTCCGCGAGCTAACTCCGCGGCAGCACTCGGAAGGCTTCATGAAGTTTTTAGTGCATTAGAGACGGCTAACCCCGATGCTGTTTTTATTGCCGCTGGTGATTTTAATCAGTGCAATTTACGGACTGTGCTCACAAAATATTATCAACATGTGAACATTCCTACCCGTGATAAAAACACATTAGATCATGTCTACAGTAATATACGTAGTGCATACAGGGCTGCACCACGCCCCCATTTTGGACTCTCAGACCATATTTCTTTGTTTATGTACCCGGTCTATAGACAAAGACTCAAACAAACAAATCCTGTCATCAAACAAATTAAGCACTGGACTCCACAGACTGAGGTCATTCTGCAGGACTGCTTTGCACTGACAGACTGGGATGTGTTTAAAGTTGCAGCTACCCAGGAGGATCTTTCTGTCAACATCCAAGACTATACCGAGTATGTGACTGGGTATATTAGCACTTGTGCTGATAACATCATACCCACCATAAAAGTCAGGAAGTTCCCAAATCAGAAGCCTTGGATAAATGGCCAGGTACGAAACATGCTGCATGCACGGTCTTCTGCATTTGCATCTGGCAATGATACAGAGTATAAAGCTGCAAAGTATGGACTGAGAAGAGCCATAACAGCAGCCAAAAGAAATTACAGAGAGAAGCTGGACAGTTTCTACTCTACTGCTGATTCTGGACGGATGTGGCAGGGACTGCAGCATATCACAGACTATAAGACCAGCACGGGTACTATCAGCTCTACGGACAGCTTGCCGGATGAACTAAACCTTTTTTTTACTCGTTTTGAGACTTCTAGTGTCCACACAGAGTGGAGTCATCCACACATCCAGACAACTCAACACTCCTCTCCCCCTTTTACGGTTTCATCAACTGTGGTACTCAAAGCACTGAGGAGGATTAATCCTCGCAAGGCAGCAGGACCGGACAACATCACTGGGCGGACCCTCAGAGCTTGTGCCACAGAGTTGACGGATGTATTTACATCAATTTTTTACTTTTCCCTCTGTCAGAGAATTGTTCCTACTTGCTTTAAAACCACAACTATTGTCCCCGTTCCTAAGAAGAGCTCGCCAACCTGCCCGAATGACTATAGACCAGTAGCACTCACATCAATCATTATGAAGTGCTTTGAGAGAGTGGTGCTGGCCCACATTCAGAGCAGTATGCCGGAGACATTGGACCCCATGCAGTATGCATATCGCTCAAACAGATCCACCTCAGATATAATTTCCGATGCTCTTCATATTTCACTTTCTCATCTGGAAGATAAGGATACATATATTCGGATGCTGTTTATTGATTATAGCTCCGCCTTCAATACGGTCATCCCGCAGAAACTCACACATAAACTGTTTACACTTGGATTACATCCTAACCTGTGTGACTGGCTCCTGAAATTCCTGACGGGCAGATCACAGTCGGTCAGGATTGGGAATAGGACCTCAGCTCCTATCATTACAAAAATGGGCACCCCCCAGGGGTGTGTTCTTAGTCCTATCCTCTACTCACTGTTTACACATGACTGTGTTGCCTCCCACAAAGACAACGTTATTTTAAAGTTCGCTGACGACACTGTAGTAATAGGACGCATCACTGGCGGGGACGAAACAGCCTACAGGAGAGAGGTGGCCAGTCTCGTTACATGGTGTAAGGATAACAATCTTACTCTAAACACAGATAAGACAAAGGAGATGATAGTGGATATGAGGAAAAAGAGCAGAACTCATCAGTCACTATTCATCAAAGACCTGGAAGTAGAGAGGGTGAGCAGTTTTAAATATCTCGGGGTCCATATTAGTGAAGACCTTACCTGGACACTGAATACAACACAACTTGTCAAGAAAGGACAACAACGACTGTACTTTCTGAGGAGACTTAGGAAGTTTGGTATGTCAACTAAGATTCTTAAGAACTTTTACAGCTGTGTTGTGGAGAGCGTTTTTACAAGTTGCATCACTGTGTGGTATGGAAACACTACTACTAAGGACCGTAAACGTCTGCAGAGAGTAGTGAAGACGGCTGAGAAGATCGTCGGGACTTCGCTGCCTACTTTGCAGGCCATTTACCATCGCAGAGTCCAAAGGAGGGCTGTTTCCATCATTAAAGACCATACCCACCCCCAGCATAGACTGTTTAAACTTCTACCGTCCGGTCGGAGGTACAGCAGTGTGAGATGCAGAACCTCCAGACTCATGAACTCATTTTATCCATCAGCCATCAGACTTTTAAACAGATAAGCCAGAGTTTAATAACTATAACAACCGCACATCTGTTGCAGTTATTTCTGGTACTATCAAGGAGCTGCACTTAAATTGCACTTTAAAAATTGCACTTTAATATAAATTTGCACATTGCATATGCATTTTTTTTTAATACTTTTATAGCCTAATTTTTATCTTTATGACATTCTTTTTAAAAATTTTGCTGTGTGTATGTCTGTGTCTTTATTAATGTATTTTGCTGGGCATTCAATGTGGACAGCAAAGAAAGAATTTCATTGTACATGGAAATTCTATTTCCTGATTGTGCATATGACAATAAAAGCTTTGACTTGACTTGATCTGTCATCCAGATTTTGCCCAGGATATGTCCTACATCTGCAGGTGGATCCATTTGGAGTGCATTCTCTTTGGCTCTCAATGAAGGCGGTCGCATTTTCTTACCTTCCTCTCCCTTATCTTCCCTGCTTTGCTCCTCTCGTCTCGTCTAGTCTACTGTCTTGTACTTTGAGAGACTCTCTCCGCACTGCTCTCCAAATTAAGAAATTATGGATTTGATCAACTGGTCTCTCAACGCAATTGACACCATCTTCTCGACGAGAAGCTTGGGTTCGGTGGAACCTGACTGCCCTACCGGAACGTTCGCAGCTGGCTAAACGATGGACGCGTGGGAGAGGTGGCGGGTCGTGTGTCTGGCGGCTCTTTCCGTGGAGGACATTGAAGATATCTACCTATTCGGAACCATGATAACAGGTTTTCTGCTGTTTGGATTAGGCATTGCCCTGGTTTATCGAGGAATAAAGAAGACGGTGACAGCTGTCCAAAACCCCACAAGGCTGCCCGTTATGATTGAAGCAGTGGGCAGAGCTGTCAGCACTCAGACTGTGACTATGAACCACAATTAGTTAGGGAAAGTTAGGAATTTTTTTTGCCAATCTGCAAAAAAAATTCTTACCAATAGCTTTTTTTACCATGTGTTCCTATATGTGTCTAGTAACACCTCCCAATTTATCCACGGCCAAATCCTCGGGGAAACGCCTGGAGAGGCAATCAAAGTTGGGGGCAATCACATATTTTGTGTTCACAAAATATGTGAACACAATGAAAAAATTATTTTTAACCTGGCTTTATCCAATACTCAGATTTAGTTTTTTTAAAAGATATGCAAATTAGCGCATATTTAATTAGATATTGCATATTTAAAAATTAAATTACAGAAAACTTGTAATACATTTTTTTCTCATCTTAATATAGGTAATCAACTGGGAAAGTTTCATGGTGATATCTGCTAGTTAAAAATTTGACTCTATTCACCTGTAGTGTCTGGCCTTAAACCGATTTAGTAAGTTTTGTTTTGTAATTGTTCAATAAAACCATTTTTATGTGGTTTTTGTATGGACTTGGAGTGATTTTTACTCAAAACTAATGGCTGGGATAGTTTCGGTACCCCTAAAAACCCCTAGTTAGTCATCTCAAAATGTAATATAAAAAAAAAAAAAAAAAAAAAGTTCATTATTTTTACCCAGGCCGTCTGGGCACCCCAACTTTGATTGCCTCTCCAGGCGTTTCCCCGAGGATTTGGCCGTGGATAAATTGGGAGGTGTTACTAGACACCTACAGTATAGGAACACATGGTAAAAAAAGCTATTGGTAAGAATTTTTTTTGCAGATTGGCAAAAAAAATTCCTAACTTTCCCTAACTAAATATGGATAACATCATGGAGAAGCTCACAGCTTTGCAAAGGCAAATGGATCGTTTCGGAGACCCAAATGGACCAGGAGCTGTGTAAATTGGAATGCGGCTACTCGTCCCAAGACCAAACAACCCTAATCTTATCTGCTTTCGGCCCCCCTCACCAGCACTGGCCTTGGCCGAGGCTGCTGCTGCAACAACAACTCCCTCTGAAGAGCATTGCAGTGAGACGCTCTTGCGTTCCTTCCCTCAATCCCCACTGACACCTGCTGATTGTTGACTCTGTCTGGGACCTGATCAAGGTTGACTCCATGGCAACTGCTGTGTATCGCTATGACATCCTGCAGACTGAGGCACCTAGATTGGGATGCCAGGCGTAGCGACTCTCCAGGCCTACACATACACAAACTCTTACATATATACAGATATGCAATCACCCACCCCACCCCCCATCCCACGTCTTCGACGCTTTGTACCACCAGTCTGACAGGCGGGTCTGTGACCAGCGACGAAAATGGCTGCAGGACCGGATGGCTGCTTGCCTGTTCTGGGTTACCTCCACCCCCCACTCCCCACTCCCCTCCCCTGTTGCAAGTCTTGTGTGTTCATGTTGTGTCCTGATTATGTGCTAATGTTGCTGAGGTGTTTTTTACTGTTCCCAAACTGTACTCCTTACAGGAGCATAGTCTGGGGTTGCCTTTTTTTTCTCCTCACCTCTCCTCATGTTATGCTGTATTTTTTTCCTCAATCCTCTGTCTTCCTGTTCCGTCTACCCCCTTGTCATATTGTATGTATGTTTGTATGGACAGGTTGATGGCTAATTTCACTGGTACTTGTGACTAAGTGACAATAAAGGCTACTACTACTACTACTACTACTACTACTATCTTTACACTGAGACAGGACTGGTCATCCTTGTACAACATCTCAGAAAAGTAAATCCTGTTACCCTGTATTTGGATGCTACTGGAGGGGTTGTGAGTCGAGTTCCAATCAGGCAAAGAGAGTGCTGTACTACAGCATCAACCTACCAACTAAAAATGGGCCAAGAAGAGCGTGTGTGACCGAAAAGAAAAAAAACTTTCATACCCCAGAAGTTATACCTTCTCCTAAAGAAAAGGTGAGTAGTACGGCCGTTAATAAAGTATTAAAGGGGTCATATAATGGTACATCCACTTTTACAAGTTGATTGTACTGAAATGTGTGTTGGCAGTGCCTGTACACAACTATCATAAAATGATAAAAATCCATCCAGTGTTTTTTTTTTTAATCTTCTTATATGTTTTCCTCCATCTCAAATCAAGCCGTTCGACCTAGTGACGTCACATGGTCGGACGCCCCTCCCGCGATTGTTGATTGACAGCAGCGTTTCAACACAGACCCGCCCTCGCTCGTGAGCGAGCTGTCAATCAAATTCCGCGCGGAGCACTGACTATGAGCAGAATGGCGTCTAAGCGATTGGTATTCTGTTCTTGGGTGTAATAACGAACACAGCAGTCATTTTCATTCGAAGCGAATATTCTCCACGACCAACGTCAATGCTTTCATGTTTGCGCAAATCATTTCTCACCAGACTGCTTTCTAAACGAGGGTCAGTATAAAGCTGGTTTTGCTGAGAAGCTGCTCCTGAAAAAAGGATCGGTACTAACTATTCGTGTTTCTGCTGCACCTCCAGAAGAACTGAAGTGAGTGTAACGTTTTATTAACCTTTATATTAATATTTATATTAATCTTTGCAAATCGCTAGCACGCTTCACAATGAATACGGCTGTTTACACTCAGGGTACATTGCGCAGGGCTGCCAACTCTCACGCATTGAGCGTGAGACTCACGCAACTGACACTTTTCGCACGCTCTCACGCCACACATCCATTTTCTCACGCACAGAAAAATCGCGAAGCACAGACACGGAGACCGACAGACAAAACAGAGCAGGTTACTTATGATGTAAAAAAATCTCAGCTCTCAGATTCTGTCAATTTTATTACGAAATTGAAACACTAAATACCGTTTTGGTACTTGTAAATGTGACGTGACAGATCCCTAGCGGCACGTGAACGATTATCTCTACTAGGCTAGCTAATAGTAAATAATAGGGGTGGGGGAAAAAATCGATACTGCATAGTATCGCGATATTTTATTTGGCAATACTGTATCGATACACGGGCGCCAAGTATCGATCTTTTATTATTTAAATTACACATGAGAATTTAACTTTGGTAGTAGAATGCTAAAAATCAATTGCTCATTCAGTCCACTAGATGGTGCTGTTTGTTTTCTGGTGAGGTCAGCGGGGTGACTGTCGGGTTGACTGTCAGCGTGCAGGAGGACGTAGATAAAATAAACATGGCAGCATCAGAGAAAGAAATCAGAAATGCACTCAGTGCAGTGTTTCCCACACATAGACTAATTCGTGGCGGTGCGCCACAGAATCAACACCGGCCACATATTGCGTTTCGTTATAAAAAAAATTTTTACGCAAATTAAAACACGCAGCATATTCATTCAGCTGCATTTCCTTTCCCTGCTCTCCCTCCGTCTCTCTGTCACTCGCGCGTCTCTCTCACAAGCAATTTTTTGTCTCGCCAAAGCCTTATTTGATCAGTGAGTGATGTACATGACTGCTGCGCTTGCGATAATGTGCATATTACTGAAAGAACGAGCAGAGAGAGAGAGAGCCCCGGTCGCGCGCGCGCACCCTCGCCGTCTTCAAACTGTCTTGCTCTCTCTCACTCTCGCTCCGTCGCGCATATTAATCAAAATCAATTGAGAATTGACACGATGGTAAAAGATCGGAAGACCGAAGTTTCACGTGCAGCATTCGGGTATTTTTTCCCTGAATTACTGCTGGGTGTTGTGCAAAAAAAAAAGAAGAAAAACTTTTACGTTGCCTTATCTTCTCTGAAAAGCGTTCCGCACATTCAGCTGACATGAAAAACACTTTCAATAAACAAAACAAAATCCAAATATAGCTGCAAGCAGCAATACGGGGCCAAGCCCTGCAAGGCAGAGCAAGCAACAGCCGCTGTAGCGCAATGCGGAGCCAGAAGAGCAAAACATCAGAAATTTAATGTACATCAAGCACAGCAAGTTCTGTACGCACATCAATTACAGCAGCACAGCAAGCATTTAAGCACCAACAGCAGTGCGGAGCCAGAAGAACAAAAAGAGCAGAAATTGAATATACATGTAAATGTACATGAAGCACAGCAGGGCAGCAAGCATTTAAGCACCAACAGCAGTGCAGAGCCGCAAGAACAAAAACAGCAGAAATTAAATATAGCACAGCGAGCATTTAAGCACCAACAGCAGTGCAGAGCCGGAAGGAATTTAAATGACAACTTTATACAGAACTTTAAAGTCATCCCACATGGGACTCGAACCCACGACCAGAATGGTTCAGGATTCTAGATACATGGTTTAGCAGATTGCACCACTCAGAGGACGTACAATCATTAACTGCAGAGGAGAGCTTCAGTGTAAGAATGAGCACACAAAAGCAAGTTAACCAGATTAGCATGCTAAGCTATCTTAATGCTAATGTAGCTTATGATCTGGTATATCCAATCCTGGCAAAAAAGATATCCTCGGATTCGACATGACGCAAGGAATCGATAGACACCAATTTTATGATTTTGTGACAATCTGTTCCCAAGTTACAGCCAGAAAATTCTTCTTTTTTTATTTATTTTTTTTTATTTATCAGCTAACAATTTTTTTGAACATGTCTAAAATATTCTGTATTTCAGTTTTCAAACTACAATAAGGAGCATTGCTGTTTTCTGTAATAAGAAACATTTCTTGAGCAGAAAATAAGTATATTAAAATGATTTGTAAACCATATGACATTATAGACTAGAGTAATGATGCTGAAAATTCAAATTTGCATTACAAGAATGAACAAAGTAGATTGTATTATAAAAAGGGACAGTTTTGCTTTTAGTTTAAACCAATTTAATACATAGTATGTTTTCAACAAGAAATCAAAAAGTTCTCTTCCATGCAATCAATTATCAATATTTGCAAAAGTAAAAAACTAATACAAATAACACATTACATAAATAAATGATAAATCATACCAACAATGGTAATCACAAATACCTGCAAAGGTATCAAACAAAAGGGTAACATCAACATATATAATATAACACTACCTATAAACACTTGACAATATGATCACAAGAATAAACAAAATATATTGTTTAAGAGATACTTTTGGTCTTAGTTTAACCAATTAAATACAAAGTATATTTTCAACAAGAAATTAAAAATTCTCTTCCACACTATCATTTAAATTATAAATTTACAAATTTAAAAAAAAAAAACACATTAGATGCATCAAATATAATCATACCAACAATGGTAATGAGAAATACCTGCAAAGGTATAAAAAAAAAAAAATAATAATAATAATATATATATTAGCGGGAAAAAAAATCATTTTTTTGTTTTTAATTGCATGCCTACAGATCTCAACTTTTTATTTGTGTGTTTTGGCTCTTGTACTGGTGGTGATGGCGTCTCAATGTCAGTTTGTGTGTCTTGAATTGCATAATCAGATGTGTCAGTTGGTGTAGGATGTGTAGGATGTGTACTCTGTGGTGGTGTATGAATTTGAAGCATGTCTTGATCCAAGTCTGTATCTTGGAAGAAAGTGTAGATGGTCCAGCTCTATCATCAGTTATTGTGTTGGTGTTAATTGGCTCAATCTTTATGATAAAATCATTATGTGTTGTGACTTTCATTTCTGGTAATTCAAGTAGTGCATCAACAATATCGTCGTCAGATCTACTGCGTTTTAAGTCAACGATTGTGCCAATAATGTTATTGCCAATTTTGGCTGTAAATATTTTGCCAGATGTAGATTTCATTGTTAAGTTCCCGAAAGTTTTCATTTGTATTGCAGCTGATTTGAATTGAGTTTTACATTTCTCACACAGTATTTTTGAGCTTGATAGTGACATATTGATAGGGTGTTTTAATGGACAGATATACGTATTTGTAATTTGTGCGCCAATTATTTCACAGTTTTGACTGTTTGAAGATGTGGTTGGAAGAAGGACTGCAGTGTCTTGAGAATTAATGATTCTGAATTCTGTGTCTTTGGTTGTAGTCAAGTATGGTTTGTTGTTGTATTGTCTTACGGAGATATTTGACATGCTGTACCACCGGTCAACTTCAAGGCAGTGCTCGCCCCACACAGTCAGTTCTGCAGATGATGTTGCGTCACAAACAGTGTAAATGGTTTTTTCCAGGAAAGTTCCATCTCTCATTATATTGTGGCCCTCGCTCTCCTGTTGAGCGATTTTGACATTGAGTAGTACCTATTGAAAGAGAAATTTACACAGATTAGTAAAACAGTATGTTAAAGCTCGTTTTCAATTTCAGTAACATGTTTATTTCAATTACATGTATGTATATTTAAAATAATGTTATTTTTTTATATGCATATAAATAAGCATAGGAGTTATCTTTAAAAGCAGACTGTGGATACATTTTCAAATCATACTGCCAAGTCACACCATATATTTGAAAGACAGTGGTGTGCAATGCAGCTTCAATGTTCTTTTGAAGTGTAAAATGTGCAAGTGTGGCTAAACAGCCCCTAATGTTAGGACCAAACTTGAAAATTCTCTCGTGTCAGCATGCACACATAAATTTAGTTCAATATAAATTCAAGTTGTGGAATCAAAGTTTATAAGGGTATTTCTGTTATAGTGGTTAATGTTTAAGTAATATGTGATTAAGTCCATTTAAAATAGATACTGTACATTCAAATTTTCTTATAAAAATGTACTTACTCGTTCATATTGGGAGCTGGTTTTAAGGATGTGCTCCAATGTAAACACTTTCAGATCTGTTTTTTGCGTGTTGTAAATGAATCCAGCATCTCTTATACACAATAATTTAGACGTGTTTGTGAAAAGAATGTCTACTTTCCCGGAATACAGCTGCGAAGGTTGTATCACAATATTCTCCAGCTTAATGGGTCTCCTAGGAGTTGCATGGATTAAGGAAATATAGTTAGTTGTCTGGTATACAGTTTAAAGAGTAAAGTCACACAATCTAAAAAGATGATTGTTTTAAGTTTTCTTGCACTTTAGTAACATTTCTTTTTATAACTGTATGGTACTAATAAATCGTCATATACTAAAATGGATCTTTAGGTTACAGTTCATGGTTGTCTGTTCCCTCTTTTTTTAAATAAAATAAATGTCTTTATCAAAGATTCATAATTAAAACAAATATTATAGACTCGAATTCTAACAATTTAAAGCATCTTAAAATGTATTTTTATATTAAATTTCAAATTTTCATACAATCTTTATGCATAAACAATCCCAGTCACAAGATCATTAAAGCCACTAAATTAATCTTGAGGCTCTAAATTAAAATTACATCTCAAAGATTGAGGGGTGAAACAAACCCCAATATTAATAAATTCAAAAAGGAAAAAATATAAATTAATATTAATCAAATAAATATTTATCACATACAGTTATTAATTTTAATGAGAATAATCTAACATAATAAAAGTATTTTTATAACACCATGGGTTCTAGCGCTTTCATTACAAATATTGTTTATTTAGCTGGAAGGGTTCTGCAATTTTTATGAATCAAATAATTTTAACATGGTATGGTTTAGAACCATTTTTAAGAATGCGTTTAGAGCTAAAAGGTCATTGTGAATGTACTTTTCATAAGAACAACATATGTAACTGACTCACCGATCATTTTCTGATGATTTGAATTGCCCGTGTAGTTCAGGCCTGAATATTCTGATTGTTGATGTGATGTCTTTTTGTTGTAATGTTGCGTCAAAAAAATGTTTCTTGGGGCCCTGTTTTATGTCAGTGACGTTGTGTATATATCCAACAACATTTGATGGACTTGCCATATCTATAAGAAATATTGTATGCACATTAAAAAAATAAAATAAAAAAAAATAAAAAAAATAAGATTTAATAATATGATTATCACTTACAGGAGTCACATGATTTAACATGATGTGGTTATAATTATGAGACATATGTTTTGTGATTTAGTTTGAGTATCTTTGAAATTACACAAAATATTATAAATAAAATATTAAAGTCATATTCTGAATTTAAAAATCATTAAAAGTATATTTAGACTAACCTGTGTGTCAGGGTGCAGGCTGAACAATCTTTCTCCTTCTGAACAAATCTCCTTCTGAACAAATCTCCTTCTGAACAAATCTCCTTCTGAACAAATCTCCTTCTGAACAAATCTCCTTCTGAACAAATCTCCTTCTGAACAAATCTCCTTCTGAACAAATCTCCTTCTGAACAAATCTCCTTCTGAACAAATCTCCTTCTGAACAAATCTCCTTCTGAACAAATCTCCTTCTGAACAAAGCTAGAACGTTTTGTGTGGAACAGTTTTCTCTTAATCAAGGTGAACATATGGCAGGATACAGACACATTAAATAGACAAGAATGCACAAAGGATGATTGATCAGAATGGAACTACAAAAGGTGATGATGAGACAAAGAGAGACAGCTGTGATGAATATTAGTGTCTATGGTGATAAATGACAAGCAGGTGATGAGTTATCAGTGATGGCTGATGACGTGAAGGTGATGAACATATATAGTATATCAGATATGTTTAGTTGAAATTACTTTATGCTCAATGTCATGTGCTAACTTGAAGACATGTTTTGTTATTGTTCACACATTGGTTTTTATACATATGGTGCTGAATTGTGAACTATTACTTTCTATGTATGTATTTTGAGCCCTGCTGTAGTATTGAATTGTGTTGGTAAATTTGAATATATAGTATAAATAGATAAAATGTGTGATGTATGAAATTGTTGACTATTTAAATAAACAAAAGTCAATTGTACCATTTTGTTGTGTTTAATATACAAATAAATACAATTATATTTGAAAGATGGATGTGAATAAACCTTGATTTTTTTCAGCATTAATCATATGGATAAGAAAACTCCATTTTAAAAACTTTTGAATTAAAATAACTGTGCATTTAAAAACAGATTAGAAAACTATTTACAGCATGTGACAAAACAGCAGTATAATTCAGTCATTGAACATTGAACATGAACATTGTCTTGACAATGGTATCATATGACAATTTTGAATGTAGACAATGTTAAGAATTACATTAATACAAGATTAGGGGTTTAAAATGATTCAAATTTGTATTGTCTGTGCTGAGGTGATCAATTTAATTATAAAGTGTATTTAAAAACATTAGGGGTTAAAAAACTATTTTGAGTAAATGAAAAAAAAACAAATACAATGATTATTTAAAACAATTACAAAAGGGTATTCAAAATTGTGAAATAATTGGTGCACAAATAACTAACATGTCTGTCAATTAAACCATCACATTAGTAACATGCCACTATTCAGTTTGTGGCTATAAGCGTCCAAAAAGTGGCATAAGTGGCATAGTGTCCAAAATGTTAAACTCAATTCAAACCAACTGCAATAGAAGTTAAAACATAGAAACCTCATCATAAAAATCTACCTCTGACAACATTTTTACAGTAATAGCATTGAAATAGCATTGTTTGCACACTGGTTGATGTAAAATGCAACAGATCTAATGATGATATTGTTGATTTTCTGCTTGAACTACTAGAAATGAAAGTTACTACATACAATGACTTTATCATTAATTGAGCCTATAGCTTCACTGGAGATCAACACAAGTGTGATGAATGAGGACACTACTGAAAGAGCTGGACAGGCTGAACAATACTTTGAAGATAAAGAGTTTGATCAAACCACACAGTACACATCCTATTTCAACTGACAAATATCATTGTGCCATCCAGGAAACACAAATTGACAGAGCAACTCTCCAAGTCAGCACGTCCAACTGCAGAAATATAAAGACAAAAAGTTGCAATTACTACAGCTTAAAGCTTTTTTCTCAACTGTGAATTTGTAGTTTCCATTTCATTTCATACTTGATTAAATATCTGCATGTTGAAAATGTATAGTTTTTTTTTCACATTTTGCCATGTGTATATTGAGAATTAAAAAGACTGCAAGGAAACTCATGCATTCTATTTGTTGTTGGTAAATAAATATAATTCACATTAAATGGAATGAAATGAAGAGCAAAACTGCAATACTATAGGTTAGAAATAGTTTGATAAATCAGAATGGATTTATCAGATCCAGCAGATCTAGTTCTGAAGATATTAAACACTTCAGACAGCAAGATGGCTTCCAATGATTGTATTTATTGACCCTGAAAAATGACATGGGACAATTTGATCAGAATATTATCAGTTGTGCAAATCTTTTTCCACATTATACACGGTGCACAGATCACTTGTTAGCTCCATGTGCGTCACTGAAAACTCACAATACATATAATAAATTCAGCAACATATTGCCTTCATTACTCAGTGAACTTTAACCAAATGAACACCTCTAAACATACCAATATTAGCTGGAAAGAATGAAGGAAACAAGAGCGTCTTGTCTCAACAGCGTCCATGTGCTCTCCGAGGCTGTGTAACTCAGACACTCTAAAGGCATGGTGTGCAACACTGATAAGTGTCCCATTTAATGAAACACCTTAATTTATAGTTCCTAACCACAAAAATATTGCATGACTCACTCGTACAAGTATTTAGGTATAACAAGGAAATCAAAAGTCTTTTATGTCATAGAAAAAAGTTTTAGGAAGTTCATCATAAAAAAATAAAATATAATTAATATTTCTTCATTCCCAACTTGCTAAACAACTCCTCAAGCATTGTAGGCTACTAAGTTACTTGTCCTGCTCTGTGTGGGTCTTGAACCTTGGTCTCTGGTGTGAGAGTCAGGTGCTCTAACAAGGAGGCTAGCTGGCCCTCTTTACACTAGCTTCTTCCAAAGCAGTGAAATTAATATTTTTTAATGAATGGCTTGATTTGTTTTATCAATATTCATTTTTCAGGAACAGAATAACATTATGCACAGTGAGGAGCCTACAGATTAAGAGCTTCATATGAGAAAAATACAATAATAAAAACAACACATTTTTTAATGGTTAATTTCAGATCAAAACCTGCAAATGACCATTAGGTGTCAGATTGATTCAAAGCATTATGGAACATTTGGTTCAACTGTTTCACAAAGCCTCAATCTTACCACAACTATTTGTGCTCACTTTAATGAGAGGAATACTTTTGCAGTATGGTCATATGCCATATGAGATTTGAACCCATGATCAGAATGGCTCAGGATTTGTAGTATGTGGATTAACATATTGCACCACTTAGAAGATGCTGAACTAAACCGCTGCAGAGGAGAGGCTACAGTGTAATAATAATAATAATGATTAGTAATTGGTTATTTGATTGGTTAAGTGGTGTAATTAGTGTAATGTAATTAGTGTAATTAAGTTGAGCAATTAGTGAGGGTTTATAAGACAGGCAAAAAAGGAGACTATTTTCTGCGTTTCTTGACAAGGTGAGGTTAAGCAGGTCATAAATTAAGCAATGTGTTTTGAAATTACATCAGTGTACAATTTTAGTTCTTTTGTATGAAACTCATGGGTATGTTGTAGAAAGAATTTTAGAGATCAGAGTTTTTTGTGTATTTTTAATGAATGTTGACAAAATGGTTGCTCTCATGAAGGGCTGTCACATGCTTCTACAAACATTTATATAAACAGCATTATTTAGGCTAAGACTAAGATATATATAATATAATATAATATAATATAATATAATATAATATAATATAATATATGAGCATTTTTATTATCAAGCTTTTTTATTTTGGATCAGTTATTTCACTTTAATGACGATTAATAGGTAATTTTCATTGACATAAAAGTGAAATAACAACATAAACATACAAGCTTGATAAAAAAATGATCATTTTTATAAGAAAATGTCAGATGGCATTTAGAGGCTTTTGCATCTAAAGTCTTCATACATGCATATATATAATTAAATTAGAATATTTGATAAGTGTTTATGTGAAAAAAAATATATATAAATGTATATGTTAACAGACATTAAGTTAAATTCTATATATATTCACATACACTCATATCAAATATCTTAATTTTCAAGTAAACACTTATTTATTTCAGAATTGTTAAATATTTCTATGTGAAATTGGATAGAAAATCAGTATAGTGTAATGAAGTGAAGTATTTTTGGGTGTTTTGTAAAACTGGCAACTTCAGTTATGCAAGTATACATAATCTTCTTGTTTATATTTACAGATGCCACGACCTATGAAAAGGGCCCGCATAGCCAAGAAGCTTGCGCAACAATGGTGTGCAAATACAGAGGTTCCGCCACTTCCTCTTGAAAAAAAGGCAGAGGTTGCACCCCCTCTTAAAAAAAGGCAAACAGAGGCTGCACCGCCTCCTCTTAAAACAAGTCAGGCAGAGGCTGCACCGCTTCCTCTTAAAACAAGTCAAGCAGAGGTTCGGCCACTTCCTCTTAATAAATTGGCAGAGGTTCGGTCGCCTCCTCTAAAGAAAAAGGCACAGGGAACATCATGTCCCTTTGACATACAGGGAAGACTCTTCCCTTTTACCGGGAGACCATCGTGTAACCCATACCAAAGAACATCGCACCCTCAAATCCAGGAGAATCTTCTGGTGGAGGATATGCAGGTTCTTTCGGCAGAGGTTCGGCCGCTTCCTCTTGAAAAAATGGCAGGGGTTCCGCCGCTTCCCCTTAAACAAATGGCCCAGACGAGCCGTCTGGAAAGAGGGAGAATGAGAATAGAAAGCCCTCTTCAGCAAAACCTTTACGCTTTTGAAACTGTACAAACCTTTGAAACCTTTGAAACTTTTACAACTGAGAAAACTGAAAAAAACTTGAGCAAAATGAGACAAAACCCACAAAACCTAATTTCTATGAAACTTCATGATAATGCTTTGAATGTTTCAGCTGTATTCTCTGAATTTCCACAGAGATCAGTGCTTCAAGGTTCCTTTCATCAAGGTGATGCCCGATTTGGAAATTCACGTGGCAGACAGTGTGGTGCCATCAGTCTGACAGCAGTGTTGACAAGCAAGATGAAGAACGTGCTGACTTGGACGAGACAAGATCTTGATGGTGTCTTAGTGGCAGGAACACACCTTTATGAATGGTTACGAAATCAGGGTAACATAAATGACCGAGAAGTGGTGGGTAGGAATTACACTGCAGTCCATGAGTTACCAAGGAGACATGTTCTGGGTAATACAGTATTTTCAATAGAGTATGCAGAGTCTCTCACTGGATTTGTTGATGTTGATGACTATGATGCAGCATTAATAAATGTGGCCATGCCAGTTGATGTAGCTCTTCAGCAAGCTCTACTGAGTGCTGATGCTTTCCTTTTATGTATCTGTGCCAACACATGTGCAGTTATTAAGGAGGGTTCATGGTATGCCTTTGTTGATTCTCATGCTAACATGACAGAGACAAGTTGTGTTGCTTATCACAACACCATAGAATCTTTGTATGGCTACATTAATAAGATGGCACATTCATTTGGGGTAACTGCACCACGATTTGAGGTAACTGGAGTTTTTGTAAATGCAGATTCTGAAGTTTCTCACTCGCTGGAGGTGGACCGCAGCAGTTTCCCATGTTCTTCCGGTAAAGCACTTTACAGTGAAGTTCTAAAACGCAAACCCAAGGTATGCAAATCGGTGACTACTGAGGTAAGGTCATCTGACTTTCAATTACCTGAGGTTGTAATTCAAAATACAAGAAGCAATAATGTTCCAATGCCGCAGCCAGTGTGTAATGTGTTGCCAAGTAAAGGAAAAAGGGGGAGAAGAGAAAATCAAGATGACCTCTCAGAGAAACGGGTTACAAAGTCTCACTCCCTGGAGGCAGACCGCAGCAGTTTTCCATGCTCTTCCGGTAAAGCACTTTACAGTGAAGTCTTAAAACGCAAACCCAAGGTATGCAAATCTGTGACGACTGAGGTAAGGTCATCTGACTTTCAATTACCTGAGGTTGAAGTTCAAAATACAAGAAGCACTGACCTTTCAATGTCGCAACCAGTGTGTAACGTGTTGCCAAGTAAAGGAAAAAGGGGGAGAAGAAAAAAGCAGGATGAGCAGGTCTCTGAGAAACGGGTTAAAAAATCTCATGTTGAAAATGTTGTAGTAGATGACATAATAATTACTGATGTTTCAATTCCAGAAATATTTTTTTCTCCCTTGACTCTTAGAGATCAGCAAGCTTTATGTGAACTCTTGCTTCTGACAAATGATAACAGTGACTGTGATGTTGCAACAAACTTTGGTCCCATTGCAGGTCCGTGTCAGACAAAGAGTATCAAACCAGATGGTAACTGCTTTTTCAGATCACTGGCATATGCAATTTGTGGAAGTGAGGACAAGCATTTGAAGATTCGTCGTGCAGTTGTCAAACACCTGAAAATGAATGCTTCAATATTTGAGAGGTATGTGAGAAGTGAGTATACTTCAGTAGAGGACTACTTGACACAATCTAGAGTCTATTATTCTGGGTCATGGGTCACTGAAATTGACATCTTTGCTTCTGCTGATCTGTTTAAAACAACCATAATGACTTTTATTGATGGACGGTGGAATGCACACAAACCTACTGGAGAGGTAATTGCAAACAATGCAATATATTTGAAAAACCGTAATGGTAATCATTATGAAGTTGTGACATGTGTTAAGCACAGAGATCAAGACATTTGCGCAGGGAAGTGTGGGAATGCCACTTCAAATGAGGTGAGAATGCCATGTCTGCGTAAAAGGAAGGTAAGCGATGCTGCACAGAATGACCAAGAGAGATACTTGAAAAAACTGAAGGATCAGAAGTCCAAGTATGATAATGACATTGATTTCAGACAGAATAAAATTGACTATGCCAAAACAAAATACTGTAGTGATAAAGATTATAGACAGAAAAAAATTAAAGTTCTTCGTGATAAATATTTAAAAGATTGTCATGCATGTTTGTTTAAGCGTGAACGTTCTAAGGCCAAGTATTCAAGCAATATTCAGTTTCAGAAACGTGTTTGTCAGTATTCTCGAATGAAATATAAAAATAATGTCTCATTTCAGGCAACTGTACGTGAGTATTCCAAGAAGAAATATCTTCAAAACCTGGCCTTTAAAGCAAGAGTATGTGAGTATTCCAAGAAGAAATATCTTCAAAACCTGGCCTTTAAAGCAAGAGTATGTGAGTATTCCAAGAAGAAATATCTTCAAAACCTGGCCTTTAAAGCAAGAGTATGTGAGTATTCCAAGAAGAAATATCTTCACAACCTGGCCTTTAAAGCAAGAGTATGTGAGTATTCCAAGAAAAAATATCTTCACAACCTGGCCTTTAAAGCAAGAGTACGTGAGTATTCTAAGAATAAATATGTTAAAAACTTGGTCTTTAAAGCAAGAGTGCGTGAGTATTTGAAGACAAAATATCACAAAGATGTAAACTTTCATTTCAGTAAAATACAAAAAGGCTGTGAGGTATATGCAAAAAAAAGGGAAAAACACAAAGACATTGGTGTTACAATTGCCAGTTTTCGTCAAGAAGTGAGTAGAGGTCCAGAGTTTGTGTGCTGTGTCTGTCACCGTTTACTTTTCAGAAAGCAGGTTACTGAATGCAAACCAGAATGCTATGAAGAGAAAGGAGAAAAAATAGCTGCTTTGGCAAGAAGATGCATCACACTGAGGTATGTACATGTTTGTGATGAAAAATGTCATAATCCTTCTGGTTTTTCTCCAAGGTGCAAATTGTGGATTTGTCCAACCTGTCATCGAAAAATCATCAGTGGAAAACTGCCTGAAGAGAGTGTTGCTAACAATATGCATTTGGTGGACATTCCAAATCAACTAAAGTGTCTTAACTCCTTAGAACAACATCTTGTGGCACGTAATATTCCTTTTTTGAAGTTACTCTGTCTTCCCCGTGGAAAACAAAATGGCTGCCATGGACCTGTGGTGTGTGTTCCTGTAAATACTGCAGATGTGTCAAATATTCTTCCACGAAATGAATGTGATGACAAGATGATAAGGATAAAACTGAAGCGCAAGTTAACCTACAAAGGGCATTATGAGTACAAGCATGTTCACACTGATCGTGTTAGAAATGCTCTGAGATGTTTGATCAGGTGCAATAAATGGTACAAGGATGTGGAGATTAATGAACAATGGATCAACTCTTTGAATGAACCAGAAGAGAATGTTGCTGAAGAAATGGAGGAACAAGCTGAAGTTGAAAAGAGTGAAGAGGAAAATGATACTGAAGAACAGCCAGAGGAAGACTTGACTTACATTAAAGAGCAGAGTGGTCTTTTGTCAGACACATGTTTACAACCTGTCAATCTTGGTTCAGAAGTAATTGATCAGCATTTTCAAGATATATTAAATGTGGCACCAGCTGAAGGTAACAGTCCTATTAAATTACTTTCTGATAAAAGCAATGAAGCAAAATGTTTCCCTGTTCTCTTCCCAACTGGTGGTCCAACATTCCATGATGAGAGAGAGAAAAAAATCACACTGTCACGATATCTAAATGCACGAATCCTCAACGCAGATGGACGTTTTGCACAAAGCACAGACTTCATTTTCTATGCACAATATATGTCAGAGTTGGATCAAATTGTATCTAATGTTTCCATTGCTTTGCGAAAAGGGTCGGACAAGAGGTTGTTGAAAGAAGTAACTTCGGATATGCTCACAAACCCAGAGTCATTGGCTGAAATATTGAATTATGATGAAGGATACAAGTTTTTGAGACCAGTCCGTGGAACGCCACCCTATTGGCAATCAACTCAAAAAGACCTTTTTGCACTGATAAGACAACTAGGTATTCCAACTTTCTTTGCATCCTTTAGCTCTGCTGATCTCAGATGGCCTGAAATGATCAACACCATCCTGGAGCAAGAACAGAAAAATGTCAGTGTTGATGAGCTTGACTGGTCTGAGAAATGTGGACTAATTAGAAGAAACCCAGTCACTGCTGCAAGGATGTTTGATTATAGATGGCATTGTTTTTTGAAAGATGTCATTATGTCACCCGCTCAACCTATTGGAAAGATAAAAGACTACTTTTATCGTGTAGAGTTTCAACAGCGTGGATCTCCTCATGTTCATTGTCTGTTTTGGGTTGAAAATGCTCCAAAGTTAAATGAAGACAATGAAGACAATGATGCTTTGGTTGCTGCTTTCATAGATCATTACATCACTTGTGAGACACCAGGAGATGATGACGCAGAACTTTATGAGACTGTGAACAGTGTTCAAAAGCACAGCAGCAGACATTCCAAGACATGCCGGAAGAAAAACACAGTGTGTAGATTTAATTTTCCACGACCTCCATCTAGCCGCACATTTATAACAAGAGCCATACGAGATGACTTGAAAGGCAATGATGGAAATGAGACTGCAAGTGCAATTCTGAAGAAAATGAAAACTGTGTTAACAGAATCTGGAGTAAATTTTGATTCAGCCGATGCCTTTTTCCAATCCATTGGAATTAATCAAGCTGTGTTTGAGAAGGCGTACAAGAAATGTTCTAAAAAGAAAAGTGTCGTCTTGAAACGAAGTCCAAAAGATGTTTGGGTAAATCAATATAACCCTCATTTATTGCGCGCATGGCAAGGCAACATGGATATCCAGTATGTCACAGATGCTTACTCTGTAGTGGTTTATATTATTAGTTACATCACAAAAGCAGAACAAGAAATGGGACTGTTGTTACAACGCGCACAAAATGAAGCTATGAATGGAAATCTCGAAGCAAGATCATCGTTAAAAATGTTGGGAAGTGTATATCTACACAACAGAGAAGTTTCAGCTCAAGAGGCAGTGTACCGCCTAACGGGTATGCACTTGAAAGAATGCTCTCGCAAAGTCCAGTTTATTCCAATTGGAACAGATCCTGTGAAGATGAGTTTGCCTTTGCGTGTTCTCCAGAACAAAGATGACCATTCTGGTGAAGAAAACAGTTTTTGGATGAACAGTTTGGTTGACCGATACAAGAGTAGACCAAAAACAGAACATTTTGAGATTCTATGTCTGGGCAGTTTTTGTTCAGAATACAGGATATTGTCATCATCTGAGCTATCTTCACAAAATAAAGAAAATGTGATCAAGCTTAACAACAATTGTGGGTATATGGTAAGAAGAACTCGAACTGAACCTGCAGTAATAAGGTATCCAAGATTTTCACCAACAAAAGATCCAGAAAAGTACTATCATTCACTACTACAACTTTTTTTACCACATTTTGAAGATTGTCAGCTGAAGCCTGATAAGTTCCACACTTATGAGGATTTCTACAACAATGGTGCTGTGAAATGTGGAAGAAATGTGACCGAAGTAAAATCTATTGTTGATTCTAATCGAGCACTGTTTGAAAAGGACAGTGATGAAATGGACAGAGCTCAACAGGTCTTGGAGCTGGGTGTTGATTTGGAAGATGCTTGGGCTGCATTGTGTCCTGAAACAGAGAAGGAGCGCCATGAATGTATTGAGCTAAAGAAGAAAAACGTACTTCCTGAAGAAGATGATTCTGACACACTTATTCCAGATCTTGTAGCAAACCCTCGAACTGCATTCACGATTGAAAACAGTAATGCTGCAATGTCTCGAGATGAAGCATTGGGTTTACTAAGATCATTAAATGCTAAACAGTCTGCGATATTTTACAAAGTTCGCGACTGGTGTTTACAAAAACTGCATGGAGAAAATCCTGAACCGTTTCACTTGTTTGTTACTGGTGGAGCAGGCACAGGAAAAAGCCATTTAATCAAAGCAATATGCTATGAATCTTCTAGACTCTTGTCTCAGCTGTCTGACAACCCTGATGATAGGAGTGTGATTTTATGTGCATCAACTGGAGTAGCTGCATACAACATTGGAGCTGCTACCATACACAACACTTTTTCAATTGGTGCTAATGTCAAATTGCCATATCAACCACTAAGTGATGACAAAATCAATTCTCTGCGTTCCAAATTTGGATGGTTGCAGATTTTGATTATTGATGAAGTATCCATGGTTGACCATCACCTTTTGTCATATGTTCATGGGAGATTGAGACAAATCAAACAAACTGGTGATTACTCCCTCTTTGGAAAAGTAAGTCTTGTAGCTGTAGGAGATTTTTATCAGCTGCCGCCTGTCAAAGGAACTCCACTTTATGCTGATCCAAAAGGAGTGAACCTTTGGGAAAACAACTTTGAAATTGCTGAATTAACTGAAGTTGTTCGGCAACAAGATGTATCTTTTGCTGAAACCTTAAATCGTCTGAGAGTTCGTAAAAAAAATGAACCTCTAAGCTCAAGTGACATCAACATGTTGAAGCAACGTGAAACAGGAGAAGAATGCGGGGATGTTCATATATTTCCTACAAATAAAGAGGTTGATGAATACAATATTCAGAGACTAAATGAGGTTTGTCCTGAGGCAATCAGTATTCGAGCTCAAGATTTTGTGAGAAATCCAAAAACTGGAAGGATTGAAAAAAAAGTTGGATTTCATTCAACCGTTTTCAACTCATGTTTGGCTAAATGTGTTTCCTTGGGTGTTGGAGCAAGAGTTATGTTAAAGAAAAATATTGATGTTTCGGATGGACTTGTGAATGGAGCCTTTGGTACAGTTGTCCATATTAGCAGAAGTGAAAAACAGGAAGATGATTATGATGATGACTTTCCATCAGCCATTCATGTGGAATTTGATGATCCAAATGTGGGAAAAATTCAGAGATCAAACCAACGACATAGATTTTCCCAAAATTCTACAGTAATTGAAGTTCAAGAAGATCAAGTCACAACCAACGGTGGTTTAAGACGCCAATTTCCACTTAGACTGGCATGGGCATGCACTGTTCACAAAGTGCAAGGGCTCACAGTAGATAAAGCTGTCGTATCCCTTGACAAGATATTTACTTCAGGACAAGCATATGTTGCATTGAGTCGTGTGAGAACTCTCAATGGACTAATAATTCAAAACTTCAAGGAGTCTGTAATATACTGTAATGATCAAATTGACTTGGCAATGAAAAATATACCAAAATTTCCATTAGAAAGTCACACTTTCTCAAAGACACCTGGTATATTTACAATTGCTCTTCACAATGTGCAAAGTCTTCAAGCTCATGTTCAAGATATTCAAGCTCACAGACAACTTATGAATGCAGATTGTATTTGTTTAACTGAAACATGGCTAAAAGTTGAAGACCAAGTACAAATACCAGGATTTATTTTCAAGCATAATCCAAGAGCTAAGTGCTATGACAACAGCACTCCACTTTTCAGTAATTTAAAACAACAGCGAGGAGGTGGAGTTGCTATTTACTGTTGTGAAAACATGTTTTTTAAAGTTATCATTCCAGAACCTTGCAATTTGGAATGTTTGTACTTCTCAGTTCCACATATCAGTTTGAATGCTGCTCTGCTGTACAGGCCTAATTCATATCAAATTGATGTGTTTCGACAAAATCTGTTACATGTTATTACTGAGCTGGAAAAACATCCAGGAAAGAAAGTAATTATGGGAGACTTCAATGAGGACATCTTAACATCATCTTCAATTAAGAAACTACTGGAAGTCCATGGATACAGTCAACATGTGCAATGTCCTACAACTGAAAAGGGTACGTTAATAGACCATGTCTATATTAAAGATGCAGAAAATGTTACAATTGAAATTGTTTCAACTTATTATAGTTACCATGAAGCAGTACTAGTTTCAGTAAAGTAATTGACATTTCTGGCACATAATGAAGACTGTATAACTGCATTTTTCTTTTATGTGCCCCTACCATGCTACAATTAATCTGAGGTCCATGGAGGTCTGTTCAAGTTCACAAGTGAAAACGGTACGTTATTAGACCATTTATTTCAAATCATATCATTAAGGTGAGACACAGCAGACAAAAACATCGATTTTTCATGCAGTGGTCAGTTTTGAGATTTTGGGCTAGTTTACTAATTCAATAAGTATTATTTCAAGCTGCTATAAAGAAAACATTGAAAATGAAGATGTTTATTTTATTACATTTTGTTTACTTGCGGCAGTAAGTTTCTCCCGAATTTACCAGGAAGTTAGTATTCCAACATGACATGCTGAGATCTGTCTGTTCACTGAAGTCTGTCATGACCGGGATAGTTGTAAAGCTTTGAGTCTCCTGCACAATGCCATGCAAACCAAATATGGGCATTTTCTTTCTATCAGTAATCAATCGTGAATGTCCAAAGGGGGATTTAAAGCTAACGAAGAAATCTCATTTAGAACTATTAAATCTTTAACTGCCGTTTTCTCAAAATTAGTTTTTGTATTTTATTGTCATTCTCCAGTAGAAACCTCTCCGCTTATGTAGCACCTATGTACACCAAACTTTCCAGTTATACACTTAGCAGTATTCTGAAGATATTTTCAGAGGGATTTGTTAATAAATCATTCCTGGCCTGATTTATGTGACATTTTAATAAAAAAATATGGCGAAAATTTATTTTTTTTATGGCCATGGACAGTATATTTTGATTCCCTAGTTAATGAAAGCATCCTGAAATCCCTCTAAGTTTTTATTTTCATCTTTTGTGTAAACCAAATGAAAAAATAATTTTGCACCTGGCTTTATCATATGTTCAGATCTATCTACTGAAAATATATACAAAATCGTGCATATTTAGTGACATGATGCCTAATTTGCATAATTAAACATACAAATTTCTAAAACTTGTAATACATTTTTTTATATACTTTAAGTAATCAACTGAGGAAGTTTCATGGTGATATCTATTATTTTAAAATTTTACCCTATTCCCCTTTAGTGTCTCGCCTTAACCCCTTACCTGTCACCCCCCTTTTTGAGAATGGACATTAAAATGCACTATTCAAGCTTAAGTGGTTGTAATTCAAGAATGTTTTGGAGTATAGACCCAAGTTGGTCTTAAAGGGAGAAAATAGCAGATTATTACTGAAATGAAAGCAGTTATTGAAGTTTAATTTTACATTAAATCAAATATTATTAAATATTTTTCTTTTATATAATATATATATATATATTACTAAATGTTTTACAAAACAATTACTATAAATCAAAGCCATATCTAACCAAGTTGTGTTCCAAATTTGAAGTTGGATATCAAAAAAATTTAAGTTCCCATGAGATGTTTACGCGTATTACCAAAAATAGCCACTGGGTGTCATTGAATTCCATTGAATTTAACTGTATGCATTCTACCATAACAAATTAATAAATTTCTGTCCAAATATCACTTCTGTCACAAAATATGGAACCTTGAGGCTCAGACCTTTCTGACAATGTGTTTTCTCAAGATTAGAAAATATTTTTATCATAAATTATGAAACATGACGCCCAAAAGTGGAGGAGCCTGATAAAATAATTTAGAGTACCATTTCTATGGTAACACAATGTCCAATTTCAAAACCGTTTTCACAGGATGAATTCTGAGATCATAAGCTTTCAAATGATACCTAATTTATGATAACTACTAAAATATGTGATGTAATAAAAAAAAGGCAATATAAAAGATAATATTATATATTAGGGGATAATATGCATATCCTACTTTTTAGAGTAAACGGGACAGTGTATATCTGCATACGGGACGATGACAGTTAAAGTGTTCAGAAAATTATTTCTGTTGTAATTTCTGCAAGTCCACTAGTATTTTATCAAGAAAGGTTTGGTCATGTAAGGTAATATGTCTGATTTATGCAGCACGCTGAACTAAGAAATGTATATAACTACACTGTCTATTCTTTTTTTGTCCATACCATGTGACACACATCTTGATTTCAAGGTCCATACAGTCCTGACCATTCCATACCAAGTTCTATCCATTGTTCATCGGGCACAACCCAGCACCTCCCATAATTGCTCTTCTTTCTGGAGCTCCAAAGCTACATCCAGTCAAGGTTTTTGTTGTTTATGCATTTCATTTGTTCAATTTGTGTATCTGATTTGTCTTGATCTTTTTAAGACAATGTCTCTGGTTTTTAGTTGAAAAATTGTTTTTGATCTAATTTCTGCCCTAGTCTAAGCCATCCAAACAACACTGGATGCTTCCAATCAGCATAGGAAGCATCCACAAAGACTGCCTGCATTCCTACAGTTGTCTTATAAAATGCAATTAAGTTAATAGGATTTCAAGAAAACATCTAAAAAAGATCTAGAAAACTTCACATAGAAAGGTAAGTTGACATGATTATGTACATTTTAATAGTTTAAAAAGAAAATATTTAAGGCACTACATCAACTAACAATATAATTTCAGATTTATAGACTGCAATGTCCACTACTGACAAAAAGGTAAGCTAACATAGTGTCTACATTAGTAGCAAAATATTGTTAAGTCTTCACTTCAGCAGTTCAACAAATGTATTTTTTTAGATTTCTGAAACACTGAAGTCATAACGTCCTCCATATACCCATCACAAGATTCTCTGCTCCACAAAATTCTCTGCTCCATGAACTTTTATAAAGAAGTGCACAAGTGATATAACAGTAAGTTTTATTGAAGTACATTTAAGTTGTTGACATTTATACAAGCACTGATTAATCTACTAATTGTACACTTTCAAGTTTGTACAGAAACTCAATAACTACTGTTGATATTTTGAAGTCCACATATCCCTATACAAATGACGGTAAGCTAACAGACCATGTGTATGTTAGTTGCGAAATGTTTTTAATGTAAAGACTTCACTTATTGCACTTTGTTCAATGAATGTAATGTTTTCAGATTTCTGAAATTCACCAAAGTCCTAACTTTCTCCATATATCCATCACAAGATTATCTGCACCATTAACTTTTATAAAGAATCGTACAACTATTAAGATGGTAGGTTTGATTGAAGAAAATTTAAGTTGTGGACATTTATACAAGCACTGATTAATCTACTAATGGTACACTTTCAGATTTGTGCAGCAACTCAATAACTACTGTTGTTATTTTGAAGTCCACAAACCCCTATACAAATGTCAAATGTCCCCATATACAAACTAACAGACCATGTCTATGTTAGTTGCAAAATGTTTAATGCGAAGACTTCACTTATTGCACTTTGTTGAATGAATGTAATATTTGCAGATTTCTGAAATTCACTGAAGTCATAATTTCCCATATACCCATCACAAGATTATCTGCTCCATGAACTCCTATAAAGAAGTCCACAGCTGATAAAAAGGTATATTTCATTGTATGTCTGCATAATTTAAATTGAAACGCTTTCATTCAAACCCTGATTAATCTACTATTGGTACACTTTCAGATTTGTGCAACAACTCAATAACCACTGTTGATATTCTGAGGTCCATAAACTCTTATACAAATTTTCACTACTGACAAAAAGGTAAGCTAACAAAAACATTGCCATTAAGAAGAAAATGTTTGTTAACCCTTTACTTTCACCAAGCAGTTTGTTCAATGCTTGTCATCTTTGCAGATAACTTCCTCCATATACCCATCTCAAGATTATCTGCTTCATTAACTTTTATAAAGAAGTTCACAACTGATAAAACGGTACATTTTATTGAAGTAAATTTAAGTTGTTGACTTTTATACAAGCACTGATTAATCTACTAATGGTACACTTTCAGATTTGTGCAGCAACTCAATAACCACTGTTGATATTCTGAAGTCCACAAACCCTTGTACAAATGTCCACTACCAACAAAAATGTAAGTTAACATACAATGTCTATGTTAGCTGCAAAATATTTTATGTGAAGACTTCACTTGGAGCATTTAATGAATGTAATATTTTCAGATTTCTGAAACACACTGAAGTCATAACTTCCTCCATGTACTCATCACAAGATTTTCTGATCCATGAACTCCTATAAAGAAGCCCACAGCTGATAAAAAAGGTATATTTCATTGCATGTCTGCAAAATTGAAATTTAAACGCTTTCATTCAAGCCCTAGTTAATCTACTTTCAGATTTGTGCAACAACTCAAAAACCACTGTTGATATTCTGAGGTCCATAAACTCCATAAACAATTTTTCACTACTGAAAAAAGGTAAGCTAACAGACATTTTCTACATTGATGGCTATGTTTTTTGTGTAAACCTTTTACTTTCACCAAGCAGTTTGTTAAACGCATGTAAACTTTGCAGATATCTGAAACGCACAAGTCATAACTTCCTCCCATATACCAATCGCAAGATTTTCTACTGCATGAACTTCTGTAAATTATACAACTGATTAAAAAAGGTAATATACAATGAATATATTCAAACGTGTTACTGAAAACATATAATTTTGTGATTTTTGATAACTTTATTGCTTTTCCCCTCTAGCAATAGTGACAACAACAGTCTTGTCAACTATCAATTCAGAAAATGTTCTGAAAGAACTTTAAACGTATGCAGGCAGTCAATTAATTTATTTTACTACTGAATACATCTCCACAGTAACAATGTTGAATGGATGGCTTGTATTATATTTGACCTATGTACAGTTACTTAATATGTGCCAGCCAAAAGAGGATGGCCTGCCCCGGCTGAGTCTGGTTCCTCCCAAGGTTTCTTCCTTTACCACTCTGCTGATTATGCTCCACCCTTTGATCCAAGATGTTCCACCCTACTATTATGCTCCACCCTTTGATCCAAGATGTTCCACCCTACTAAGGGAGTTTTTCTTGCCACTGTCGCCTTTTGGCTTGCTCACTGGGGTATTAAGGCACATGTTCAAGATAAATATGTAATAAAGATTCTTTTTAATAAAATGATTGAAATATACTTTGTCTCTGTAGCCATTTACTTCACTTTACTGTCAGTGATTTTCTACTTGTACTAAATGGATATAGACTATATTTAGTATATGAATTGATTCTACACAAACTTGGTGTCTTTTACAAAAAGTGCATCATAAAACAGCTTAGTGGATAGAGCATTTACATAATTTTCATTTAATTTGTAGTATGCTATTATTTAACAGTTGTTTTTATTGTTTTGAAATACTAAAATTAGTAAGTGTCTTCAGGACAATAGTTAAAACGTTGTCCAACCTGAATGTTAATTTTAACTTTAACAATACTTAAAGCTTTAAACCAAACAAATGCATGTATAATAGTTTATGTAGTTAACTTAATTTATAAAAGCCAGCTTAATTAAAAAAAAATAGGTTTACTTAGACCATGACAACATCAAATCACACCCTTCTACTCTCTAGCTCACTACACACAATGCATAAAAGGAAATTGACATGAGAATGAACACATAAAGGCAAAAAGTATTAATATGAAGAAAACGCTTACATTGCAAGAATAGTAGATTGTCAAGGACTGCTATAGAAATCATTTTTGATCACAAAACTTTCTGAATACTCAAGACTTCAGGTGAGACTCAACATAGAATAAACAATGTTTCTAATCCCAGAAGAAAGATTAAAAAAATACTTAACTGGAAAATACAGAAACCATTTTATGAAGTTGGACAGGACTCGAACTCACAACCTCTGGGTGATGTGACTGTTACTCATCTAGTAGTACCATTGGGAAAACTGTTTTTTTTTTACATTTTTACCAAGATGCCAAAGTTCAATAAATCAAGTCAAGCGTTAATCTTTATATGAATGTGCCACATATCATATTCTAATGAGTTACTTTTCAGAAAGACACTATGTCTGTAACACAATGGTTTGGGCTCATGGCACATGGTTTAGCATTTTACGCTTAAGCTGCAGAGGAGAGGCTTCAGATTAAGAATGAGCACACAATAAGCACACAAAAGAATTACTTAGCATCTCAACCAGTTAAGCATGCTAAGATATCTTAATGCTAATGTAACTTATGGTTAGCCAATGTGGAGCCAGAAGAGCAAAAAGAGCAGAAATAGAATGTACATGAAGAACAGATAGGTTCAGAAGTACTTATGGATGAAATCAAAACAAGCAGCATTAGCGCAATAGATTAGAAAAATGCCTGAACAAAACAGGAATCAACACAATTTTTATACTCATCCAACACAGGGTTCGAACCTACAACCAGAACGGCTCAGGATTAGAAGCACATGGTTTAGCAGACTGCACCACTCAGAGGATGTACAATCACAAACTTCAGATGAGAGGCTTCAGTGTAAGAATGAGCACACAAAAGCAAGTTAACCAGATTAGCATGCTAAGCTATCTTAATGCTGATGTAGCTTATGGCTTATGATGACGTGGTACATCCAATCCTGGCAAAAAAGATATCCTCGGATTCGACATGACGCAAGGAATCGATAGAGACCAATTTTATGATTTTGTGACAAACTGTTCACAAGTTACAGCCTCTGAACCAATTATGGGTCGACCTCATTAAGTTTGCGACATCATAACTTTTTTTTTCCAGTAGAGCAAAAAAATCGGGGACAGTACTTTTATGCGGCTCAGTCCGAAGATCATTTGAGTACATGTTTGGACAAAATTAGACCAATTTTGAAGGAGGAGTAGCGAAAAAACTGTTTTACATTCACTCCAATATGGCGGCCAGTCACATTGTTGATAAATAACATATGAGATATCGTTGAAATCGGCATAAGCCAAGGAATATATTGACATAAAGAAATCAAATTTCAAGCAATGTTAGCAAAAGTTATAAGCGTTTTTTCAAAAAACAATGATATCTCTGGAACACTAGGTGGCGCTGTGATCAAATTTCTCAGGTACCTTCGGGCCATGCTAATGATGATCCATACCAAATTTGGTGAAGAAATTTCAAATAGTTTAAAAGATATTGCAAATTATGACATCATTCAAAATGGCGGACACGTGGTACATCCCATCATGGCAAAATCGATATCCACGGATTTGTCATGACCCAAGGAATCGATAGACACCAAGTTTATAATTTTCTGACAAACTGTTCATAAGTTATTGGCCAAAATATGCATTTTCCATATCTCATGACCCGTAGGTGGCGCTGTTCCCAACTTTGGCATGGAACCTCAGATCATGCTTCCGATGAAGTGTACCAATTTTCGTTTCGATTGATCAAAGTTTGGCCGAGCTATAGCTTCTGAACCAATTTTGGGTCGACCTCGTTAAGTTTGCGACATCATAACTTTTTTTTTTCCAATATAGCAAAAAAATCGGGGACAGTACTTTTATGCGGCTCAGTCCGAAGATCATTTGAGTACATGTTTGGACAAAATTAGACCAATTTTGAAGGAGGAGTAGCAAAAAAACTGCATACTGTACTTTTCAAAATGGCCACTACTGTAATGGGCGGAGTCTTAATGTAAGATATTGGTTCTAATCAGCATGATGAGATGAATCAGGTGTACTAAGTTTCATTTTTCTAGATCAAAGGGTTCAAAAGTTATAACCATTTCAATGTTGAATTTTTGAACTGCTGGTGGCGCTATAGAGTTGGACCTAGAGACTCAAAAATTGCTACAATTACTTTTCATTACCATCACTACAAGTGTGCCAAATTTCATCATTTTCCTATGTATGGTTCATAGGGCTGCCATAGACTTCAAGAGGAGGAAGAAGAATAATAATAATAATAATAATAAATATAGCTGCAAGCAGCAATACAGGGGCCAAGCAGCTGTAGCACAGTAGGGCTGTAGCGCAATGCGGAGCCAGAAGAGCAAAAACAGCAGAAATAGAATGTACATGAAGAACAGATGGGTTCAGATGTACAGATAGGATGAAATCAAAATGAACAAAAGTTCTGATGAGAACAAACACAGAATGTAGAAAAAACACATTTCTAATCCCAGTGTTAGAAACATTAGTACAGCTTTTACCCAGATGATAAAGGAGTTCAAATGACAATTTTATAGTTGCCCCACACTGGTCTCGAACCCACGACCAGAATGGTTCGGGATTCATGACGCATGGTTAAACAGATTGCGCCACCCAGAGGACTTGTTTTACAAAGCTTCAGAGCAGAGGCTTCAGTGTAAGAATAAGCACACACAATCATGTTAACGAGATTAGCATGCTAAGCTAGCTTAATGCTAATGTAGCTTATGGTTATCCTGATAGCTGAAGAGCCACATTAGAAAGAATGGCATCTGGTTAGCATGCTAACCAATTATTATGCTAAGTTAACTAGCATAAGGCAACAAACACAGGCTAGGTCAACTTTGAAGATGAATATCTCGGGAACGGTAGCGAATATCAGAAATCTGTTCAGTCATTTCTGTGTGGCTCAGTCCAAAGATCATCTGATCAAATTTTGGGCAAAATTGAGCAAGATTTGAAGGAGGAGTAGCGAAAAAACTGTTTTTCATTTGTTCCAATATGGCGGATAGTCACATTGTTGGAAAATGACAAATGAGATATCAACGGAATCGGCATAAGCCAAGGAATATAATGACTTAAAGAAATAAAAATTTGAACAATGTTTTCAAAAGTTATAAGCGTTTTTGCAAAAGACCTTATATCTATGGAACACTAGGTGGCGCTGTGTTCAGTCTTCTCATGTACCTTCAGGACATTGTGTCGATGATCAATGCTAATTTTTGTGAAGATATGTCAAATAGTTTAAAAGTTATTGCAAATTATGACAAAATTCAAAATGGCGGACACGTGGTAGATCCCATCCTGGCAAAATTAGTATCCACGGATTTGGCATGATGCAAGGAATCCATAGATACCACATTTATGATTTTCTGACAAACTGTCCAAAAGTTATTGGCCAAAATAGCAATTTTTTATATCTCATGACCAGTAGGTGGCGCTGTTCCCAACTTTGGCATGGAACCTCAGACCAAGCTTCTGATGAAGTGTACCAATTTTTGTTTCGATTGATCAAACTTTGGCCGAGATACAGCCTCTTAGCCAATTTTGGGTGGACCTCGTCAAGTTTGTGACACCATAACTTTTGAACAAAGATGAATAAAAAAAATCTGTTCAGTCATTTCTGTGCGGCTCAGTCCAAAGATCATTTGAGCAAATTTTGGACAAAATTGAGCAAGATTTGAAGGAGGAGTAGCGAAAAAACTGTTTTTCATTTGTTCCAATATTGCGGATAGTCACATTGTTGGAAAATGACAAATGAGATATCAACGGAATCGGCATAAGCCAAGGAATATAATGACTTAAAGAAATAAAAATTTGAACAATGTTTTCAAAAGTTATAAGCGTTTTTGCAAAAGACCTTATATCTATGGAACACTAGGTGGCGCTGTGTTCAGTCTTCTCATGTACCTTCAGGACATTGTGTCGATGATCAATGCTAATTTTTGTGAAGATATGTCAAATAGTTTAAAAGTTATTGCAAATTATGACAAAATTCAAAATGGCGGACACGTGGTAGATCCCATCCTGGCAAAATTAGTATCCACGGATTTGGCATGATGCAAGGAATCCATAGATACCACATTTATGATTTTCTGACAAACTGTCCAAAAGTTATTGGCCAAAATAGCAATTTTTTATATCTCATGACCAGTAGGTGGCGCTGTTCCCAACTTTGGCATGGAACCTCAGACCAAGCTTCTGATGAAGTGTACCAATTTTTGTTTCGATTGATCAAACTTTGGCCGAGATACAGCCTCTTAGCCAATTTTGGGTGGACCTCGTCAAGTTTGTGACACCATAACTTTTGAACAAAGATGAATAAAAAAAATCTGTTCAGTCATTTCTGTGCGGCTCAGTCCAAAGATCATTTGAGCAAATTTTGGACAAAATTGGAGAAATTTTGAAGGAGGAGTAGCGAAAAAACTGAATACTGTACTTTTCAAAATGGCCACTACTGTAATGGGCAGAGTCTTAATGTAATGTATTGGTTGTAATCAGCATGATGAGAGCAATCAGGTGTACTATGTCTCATTTCTGTGGATCAAAGGGTTCAAAAGTTATAACCATTTCAATGTTGAATTTTTGAACTGGTGGTGGCGCTATAGAGTTGGTCCTAGAGACACAAAAATTGCTACATTTACTATTCATGGTCATCAATACAAGTGTGGTAAATTTCATCATTTTCCTATGTACGGTTCATAGGGCTGCCATAGACTCCCATTTGCGGAAGAAGAATTGTTATTCTGACAATAACAATTGCTATTAAAGCTGCAAGCAGCCTTTCCGGGGCCAAGCCCTTCTGGTTGTTTGGCTTGTTTGGATACATTATTTTTTACTAGGAATCTTTTGAACATTGCACAATTCACATGGTTTAACATTTGCTACACATTGGAAACGATTTAACAATCTTCAAAGTTAAAGCCTTTTGCTTTACTTAGTATTTGGTTTACACTCATACACTGTGGTTTGCTTAATAATTTTACAGAGACTTAAGATGTTGAAGGTAGAATCGCTGTAGCACAATGCGGAGCCAGAAGAGCAAAACATCAGAAATGTAATGTACATCGAGCACAGCAAGTACTGTAAGCACATCAATTACAGCAGCACAGATAGCATTTAAGCACCAACAGCAGTGCAGAGCCGGAAGGAATTTAAATGACTATTTTATACACAATTTCAAAGTCGCCCCACACTGGTCTCGAACCCACGACCACAATGGTTCGGGATTCATGACGCATGGTTGAACCGATTGCACCACCCAGAGGACTTGTTTTACAAAGCTGCAGAGGAGAGGCTTCAGTGTATGAATGAGCACACAAAATCATGTTAACGAGATTAGCATGCTAAGCTAGCTTAATGCTAATGTAGCTTATGGTTATCCTGATAGCTGAAGAGCCACATTAGAAAGAATGGCATCTGGTTAGCATGCTAACCAATTATTATGCTAAGTTAACTAGCATAAGGCAAAAATTGCAGGCTAGGTCAACTTCGGAGATGAATATCTCGGGAACGGTAGCAAATATAAAAAATCTGTTCAGTCATTTCTGTGCGGCTCAGTCCAAAGAACATCTGATCAAATTTTGGACAAAATTGAACAAGATTTGAAGGAGGAGTAGCGAAAAAACTGTTTTTCATTTGTTCCAATATGGCGGACAGTCACATTGTTGGAAAATGACAAATGAGATATCGACGGAATTGGCATAAGCCAAGGAACATAATGACGTAAAGAAATCAAAATTTGAACAATGTTTTCAAAAGTTATAAGCGTTTTTGCAAAATACCTTATATCTCTGGAACACTAGGTGGCGCTGTGTTCAATCTTCTCATGTACCTTCAAAGCCTTGTGTCGATCATCCATACAAAATTTTGTGAAGATATGTCAAATAGTTTAAAAGTTATTGCAAATTATGACAAAATTCAAAATGGCGGACACGTGGTACATCCTATCCTGGCAAAATTGATATCCACGGATTCGGCATGACCCAAGGAATCCATAGATACCACATTTGTGATTTTCTGACAAACTGTTCAAAAGTTATTGACCAAAATAGCAATTTTTCATATCTCATGACCCGTAGGTGGCGCTGTTCCCAACTTTGGCATGGAACCTCAGATCATGCTTCCGGTGAAGTGTACCAATTTTCGTTTCGATTGATCCAATTTTGGCCGAGATACAGCCTCTTAGCCAATTTTGGGTGGACCTCGTTAAGTTTGCGACACCATAACTTTTGAAAAAAGATGAATAAAAAAAATCTGTTCAGTCATTTCTGTGCGGCTTAGTCCAAAGATCATTTGAGCAAATGTTGGACAAAATTGGAGAAATTTTGAAGGAGGAGTAGCGAAAAAACTGAATACTGTACTTTTCAAAATGGCCACTACTGTAATGGGCGGAGTCTTAATGTAATGTATTGGTTGTGATCAGAATGATGAGAGGAATCAGGTGTACTAAGTTTCATTTCTCTAGATCAAAGGGTTCAAAAGTTATAACCATTTCAATGTTGAATTTTTGAACTGGTGGTGGCGCTATGGAGTTGGTCCTAGAGACTCAAAAATTGGTCCAATTACTATTCATTACCATCACTACAAGTGTGCAAAATTTCATCATTTTCCTATGTACGGTTCATAGGGCTGCCATAGACTTCCATTGGCGGAAGAAGAAGAAGAAGAATAATAATAATAAGAAAACTAACAGATACAATAGGTGCCTTGCCCCTTCGGGGCTTGGCCCCTAAATATAGCTGCAAGCAGCAATACAGGGGCCAAGCCGCTGTAGCACAGTAGGGCTGTAGCGCAATGCGGAGCCAGAAGAGCAAAAACAGCAGAAATAGAATGTACATGAAGAACAGATGGGTTCAGAGGTACACTGCCCTACAAAGCAAAAAGGCAGTAACTGCATTTTTGGTCAAAAATGAGTTATTATCATTTTCATGACATTCAAGGCATCCTTTGTTATGTGACAAAACATCTTATCTCAAATGTGTGTCGTTTTGGAGAAAAATGGTAATAGCTTTTGGAGAATCTGTAGTTACTGCCTTTTTCCTTGGTATTGTGCCACGTTTTTGGTAAGTAATACAAAGCAAATTTACAAAGCAAGAATACAGTAACTGCAAAATAGGGGTAAAATATCAAATTAAATATGAGGATTGATATATACAAAGAATAAGCTAATATAAAGTAACAAAACAGCCACATGTCCAATAATCTACCTACAACTACTTAGGCTGGATGACAGAATAACTTTAAAGTCATTTTTCTCAGTTCTGCACTCTGCGTAGTTACTGCCTTTTTGCTTTGTAGGGCAGTACAGATAGGATGAAATCAAAATGAAAAAAAGTTCTGATGAGAACAAACACAGAATGTAGAAAAAACACATTTCTAATCCCAGTGTTAGAAACATTAGTACAGCTTTTACCCAGATGATAAAGGAGTTGAAATGACAATTTTATACACAAATTCCAAAGTCGCCCCACACTGGTCTCGAACCCACGACCGGAACGGTTCAGGATTCATGACGCATGGTTGAACAGATTGCGCCACCCAGAGGACTTGTTTTACAAAGCTTCAGAGCAGAGGCTTCAGTGTAAGAATAAGCACACAAAATCATGTTAACGAGATTAGCATGCTAAGCTAGCTTAATGCTAATGTAGCTTATGGTTATCCTGATAGCTGAAGAGCCACATTAGAAAGAATGGCATCTGGTTAGCATGCTAACCAATTATTATGCTAAGTTAACTAGCATAAGGCAAAAAACACAGGCTAGGTCAACTTTGAAGATGAATATCTCGGGAACGGTAGCGAATATCAGAAATCTGGTCAGTCATTTCTGTGCGGCTCAGTCCAAAGATCATCTGATAAAATTTTGGACAAAATTGAGCAGAATTTGAAGGAGGAGTAGCAAAAAATCTGTTTTTCATTTGCTCCAATATGGCGGACAGTCACATTGTTGCAAAATAAAAAATGAGATATCGTCGGAATTGTCATAAGCCAAGGAACATAATAACATAAAGCAATCAAAATTTGAACAATGTTTTCAAAAGTTATAAGCGTTTTTGGAAAAGACCTTATACCTCTGGAACACTAGGTGGCGCTGTGTTCAAACTTCTCATGTACCTTCAGGACATTGTGTCGATGATCCATACTAAATTTTGTGAAGATATGTCAAATAGTTTAAAAGTTATTGCAAATTATGACAAAATTCAAAATGGCGGACACGTGGTACATCCAATCTCAGATAATTCAGTATCCACGGATTCGGCATGACCCAAGGAATCCATAGATACCACATTTATGATTTTCTGACAAAGTGCTCAAAAGATATTGACCAAAAAAGCAATTTTTCATATCTCATGACCCGTAGGTGGCGCTGTTCCCAACTTTGGCATGGACCCTCAAACCATGCTTCCAATGAAGCGTACCAATTTTCATTTCGATTGATCAAACTTCGGCCGAGATACAGCCTCTGAACCAATTTTGGGTCGACCTCGTTAAGTTTACGACACAATTACTTTTGAACAAAGATGAATAAAAAAAATCTGTTCAGTCATTTCTGTGCGGCTCAGTCCAAAGATCATTTGAGCAAAATTTGGACAAAATTGGACAAATTCTGAAGGAGGAGTAGAGAAAAAACTGAATACTGTACTTTTCAAAATGGCTACTACTGTAATGGGCGGAGTCTTAATGTAAGCTATTGATTGTGATCACCATGATGAGAGGAATCAGGTGTACTAAGTTTTATTTCTCTAGATCAAAGGGTTCAAAAGTTATAACAATTTCAATGTTGAATTTTTGAACTGGTGGTGGCGCTATGGAGTTGGTCCTAGAGACAAAAAAATTGGTCCAAATACTATTCATTACAATCACTAGAAGTGTACCAAATTTCATCATTTTCCTATGTTCCGTTGATAGGGCTGCCATTGACTCCCATTCGGGAAGAAGAAGAAGAATAATAATAATAATAATAATAATAAGAAAACTAACAGATACAATAGGTGCCTTGCCCCTTCGGGGCTTGGCCCCTAAATATAGCTGCAAGCAGCAATACAGGGGCCAAGCCGCTGTAGCACAGTAGGGCTGTAGCGCAATGCGGAGCCAGAAGAGCAAAAACAGCAGAAATAGAATGTACATGAAGAACAGATGGATTCAGAGGTACAGATAGGATGAAATCAAAATGAACAAAAGTTCTGATGAGAACAAACACAGAATGTAGAAAAAACACATTTCTAATCCCAGTGTTAGAAACATTAGTACAGCTTTTACCCAGATGATAAAGGAGTTGAAATGACAATTTTATACACAAATTCCAAAGTTGCCCCACACTGGTCTCGAACCCACGACCGGAACGGTTCGGGATTCATGACGCATGGTTGAACAGATTGCGCCACCCAGAGGACTTGCTTTACAAAGCTTCAGAGCAGAGGCTTCAGTGTAAGAATAAGCACACAAAATCATGTTAACGAGATTAGCATGCTAAGCTAGCTTAATGCTAATGTAGCTTATGGTTATCCTGATAGCTGAAGAGCCACATTAGAAAGAATGGCATCTGGTTAGCATGCTAACCAATTATTATGCTAAGTTAACTAGCATAAGGCAAAAAACACAGGCTAGGTCAACTTTGAAGATGAATATCTCTGGAACGGCAGCGAATATCAGAAATCTGTTCAGTCATTTCTGTGCGGCTCAGTCCAAAGATCATCTGATCAAATTTTGGACAAAATTGAGCAAGATTTGAAGGAGGAGTAGCGAAAAAACTGTTTTTCATTTGTTCCAATATGGCGGATAGTCACATTGTTGGAAAATGACAAATGAGATATCAACGGAATCGGCATAAGCCAAGAAACATAATGACGTAAGGAAATCAAAATTTGAACAATGTTTTCAAAAGTTATAAGAGTTTTTGCAAAATACCTCATATCTCTGGAACACTAGGTGGCGCTGTGTTCAATCTTCTCATGTACCTTTAGGACATTGTGTCGATGATCCATACTAAATTTTGTGAAGATATGTCAAATAGTTTAAAAGTTATTGCAAATTATGACAAAATTCAAAATGGCGGACACGTGGTACATCCAATCTCAGATAATTCGGTATCCACGGATTCGGCATGACCCAAGGAATCCATAGATACCACATTTATGATTTTCTGACAAAGTGCTCAAAAGATATTGACCAAAATAGCTATTTTTCATATCTCATGACCCGTAGGTGGCGCTGTTCCCAACTTTGGCATGGACCCTCAGACCATGCTTCCAATGAAGCGTACCAATTTTCATTTCGATTGATCAAACTTCGGCCGAGATACAGCCTCTGAACCAATTTTGGGTCGACCTCGTTAAGTTTACGACACAATTACTTTTGAACAAAGATGAATAAAAAAAATCTGTTCAGTCATTTCTGTGTGGCTTAGTCCAAAGATCATTTGAGCAAAATTTGGACAAAATTGGACAAATTCTGAAGGAGGAGTAGTGAAAAAACTGAATACTGTACTTTTCAAAATGGCTACTACTGTAATGGGCGGAGTCTTAATGTAAGCTATTGATTGTGATCACCATGATGAGAGGAATCAGGTGTACTAAGTTTTATTTCTCTAGATCAAAGGGTTCAAAAGTTATAACAATTTCAATGTTGAATTTTTGAACTGGTGGTGGCGCTATGGAGTTGGTCCTAGAGACAAAAAAATTGGTCCAAATACTATTCATTACAATCACTAGAAGTGTACCAAATTTCATCATTTTCCTATGTTCCGTTGATAGGGCTGCCATTGACTCCCATTCGGGAAGAATAATAATAATAATAATAATAATAATAATAATAAGAAAACTAACAGATACAATAGGTGCCTTGCCCCTTCGGGGCTTGGCCCCTAATAATAATAACTAGCATAAGGCAAAAAACACAGGCTAGGTCAACTTTGGAGACAAATATCTCGAGAACGGTAGTGAATATAAAAAATCTGTTGAGTCATTTCTCTGCGGCTCAGTCCAAAGAACATCTGATCAAATTTTGGGCAAAATTGAGCAAAATTTGAAGGAGGAGTAGCAAAAAAACTGTTTTTCATTTGCTCCAATATGGTGGACAGTCACATTGTTGGAAAATGACAAATGTGACATCGTCGGAATCTGCATCAGCCACGGAACATAATGACATAAAGAAATCAAAATTTGAACAATGTTTTCAAAAGTTATAAGCGTTTTTGCAAAATACCTTATATCTCTGGAACACTAGGTGGCGCTGTGTTCAAAGTTCTCAGGTACCTTCAGGACTTACTAATGATGATCCATACTAAATTTTGTGCTGATATGTCAAATAGTTTAAAAGATATTGCAATTTATGACACAATTCAAAGTGGCGGACACATGGTTCATCTGATCTCGAATAATTAATTAATCGGCATGACACAAGGAATCCATAGATACCACATTTATGATTTTCTGACAAACTGTTCAAATGTTATTGGCCAAAATAGTAATTTTCCAGATCTCATGACCTGTAGGTGGCGCTGTTGCCAACTTTGGCATGGACCCTCAGGTCATGGCTCCGATGAAGCGTACTAATTTTCATTTCGATTGATCGATTTTTGGCCGAGATACAGCCTCTGAACCAATTTTGGGTTGACCTCGTTAACTTTGCGACATCATAACTTTTTTTTTTCCAGTATAGCAAAAAATTCTGTTCAGTCATTTCTGTGCGGCTCAGTCCAAAGATCATTTGAGCAAATTTTGGAGAAAATTGGACAAATTTTGAAGGAGGAGTAGCGAAAAAACTGAATACTGTACTTTTCAAAATGGCCACTACTGTAATGGGCGGAGTCTTAATGTAAGGTATTGGTTGTGATCAGCATGATGAGTGGAATCAGGTGTACTAAGTTTCATGTCTCTAGATCAAAGGGTTCAAAAGTTATAACCATTTCATTGTTGAATATTTGAACTGGTGGTGGCGCTATGGAGTTGGTGCTAGAGACTCAAAAATTGGTCCAATTACTATTCATTACCATCACTAGAAGTGTGCCAAATTTCATCATTTTCCTATGTACGGTTCATAGGGCTGCCATAGACTCCCATTTGCGGAAGAAGAAGAATTGTTATTCTGACAATAACAATTGCTAATATAGCTGCAAGCAGCAATACAGGGGCCAAGCCGCTGTAGCACAGTAGGGCTGTAGCGCAATGCGGAGCCAGAAGAGCAAAAACAGCAGAAATAGAATGTACATGAAGAACAGATGGGTTCAGAGGTACAGATAGGATGAAATCAAAATGAACAAAAGTTCTGATGAGAACAAACACAGAATGTAGAAAAAACACATTTCTAATCCCAGTGTTAGAAACATTAGTACAGCTTTTACCCAGATGATAAAGGAGTTGAAATGACAATTTTATACACAAATTCCAAAGTCGCCCCACACTGGTCTCGAACCCACGACCGGAACGGTTCGGGATTCATGACGCATGGTTGAACAGATTGCGCCACCCAGAGGACTTGTTTTACCAAGCTTCAGAGCAGAGGCTTCAGTGTAAGAATAAGCACACAAAATCATGTTAACGAGATTAGCATGCTAAGCTAGCTTAATGCTAATGTAGCTTATGGTTATCCTGATAGCTGAAGAGCCACATTAGAAAGAATGGCATCTGGTTAGCATGCTAACCAATTATTATGCTAAGTTAACTAGCATAAGGCAAAAAACACAGGCTAGGTCAACTTTGAAGATGAATATCTCTGGAACGGTAGCGAATATCAGAAATCTGTTCAGTCATTTCTGTGCGGCTCAGTCCAAAGATCATCTGATCAAATTTTGGACAAAATTGAGCAAGATTTGAAGGAGGAGTAGCGAAAAAACTGTTTTTCATTTGTTCCAATATGGCGGACAGTCACATTGTTGGAAAATGACAAATGAGATATCAACGGAATCGGCATAAGCCACGGAACATAATGACGTAAGGAAATCAAAATTTGAACAATGTTTTCAAAAGTTATAAGAGTTTTTGCAAAATACCTCATATCTCTGGAACACTAGGTGGCGCTGTGTTCAATCTTCTCATGTACCTTTAGGACATTGTGTCGATGATCCATACTAAATTTTGTGAAGATATGTCAAATAGTTAAAAAGTTATTGCAAATTATGACAAAATTCAAAATGGCGGACACGTGGTACATCCAATCTCAGATAATTCGGTATCCACGGATTCGGCATGATGCAAGGAATCCATAGATACCACATTTATGATTTTCTGACAAACTGTTCAAAGGTTATTGGCCAAAATAGCAATTTTTCATATCTCATTACCCGTAGGTGGCGCTGTTTGCAACTTTGGCATGGAACCTCAGGTCATGCTTCTGATGAACTGTACCAATTTTCGTTTCGATTGATGAATTTTTGGCTGAGATACAGCCTCTGAACCAATTTTGGGTCGACCTCGTTAACTTTGCGACATCATAACTTTTTTTTTTCCAGAAAAGCAAAAAATTCTGTTCAGTCATTTCTGTCCGGCTCAGTTCAAAGATCATTTGAGCATATGTTTGGACAAAATTAGACCAATTTTGAAGGAGGAGTAGCGAAAAAACTGAATACTGTACTTTTCAAAATGGCCTCTACTGTAATGGGCGGAGTCTTAATGTAAGATATTGGTTCTGATCAGCATGATGAGATGAATCAGGTGTACTAAGTTTCATTTTTCTAGATCAAAGGGTTCAAAAGTTATAACCATTTCAATGTTGAATTTTTGAACTGCTGGTGGCGCTATAGAGTTGGTTCTAGACACTCAAAAATTGCTACAATTACTTTTCATTAGCATCACTACAAGTTTGCGAAATTTCATCATTTTCCTATGTACGGTTTATAGGGCTGCCATAGACTTCCATTGGCGGAAGAAGAAGAAAATTGTTATTCTGACAATAACAATTGCTAATATAGCTGCAAGCAGCAATACAGGGGCCAAGCCCTGAAGCAGCAGCAACTCTCCCCATCCCTCCCCTCCCCTGCCCTCCCTGCCCCTCTCCTGATCCCTGCCCCTCTCCTGACCCCTGCCCCTCTCCTGCCCCTCTCCTGCCCCCTCTGCCCCTCTCCTGCCCTTCCTTGAATTTTTTAACTGGTGGTGGCGCTATAGAGGTGGTCCTAGAGACTCTAAAATTGGTCCAATTACTATTCATTACAATCACTACAAGTGTGCTAAATTTGAAAAAAACAGCTGTTTTAATAGTACAAGTGAAAATGAACTCAATATGAAGATGTTTTATATAAATTTGCTGCATGTTATATTTATGGAGATCCTTTCTCAGATACACATCATGTGTGGAACTAAAACAACTTTTCCACCACTTAAGGCCACCGTACTTCTTCCGTCTGGACATGTGCCACACAGGAATCGAACCCACGACCGTAATGGTTTGGGATTCATGACACATGGTTTAACAACTTGCGCCACTCAGAGGACGTAAATTTAAAAGCTGCAGAGGAGAGGCTTCAGTGTAAGAATAAGCACACAAAATCATGTTAGCGAGATTAGCATGCTAAGCTAGCTTAATGCTAATGTAGCTTATGGTTATCCTGATAGCTGAAGAGCCACATTAGAAAGAATGGCATCTGGTTAGCATGCTAACCAATTATTATGCTAAGTTAACTAGCATAAGGCAAAAAATGAAGGCTAGGTCAACTTCGGAGATGAATATCTCGGGAACGGTAGCAAATATAAAAAATCTGTTCAGTCATTTCTGTGCGGCTCAGTCCAAAGAACATCTGATCAAATTTTGGACAAAATTGAGCAAGATTTGAAGGAGAAGTAGCGAAAAAACTGTTTTTCATTTGTTCCAATATGGCGGAAAGTCACATTGTTGGAAAATGACAAATGAGATATCGACGGAATTGGCATAAGCCAAGGAACATAATGACGTAAAGAAATCAAAATTTGAACAATGTTTTCAAAAGTTATAAGCGTTTTTGTAAAATACCTTATATCTCTGGAACACTAGGTGGCGCTGTGTTCAATCTTCTCAAGTACCTTCAAAGCCTTGTGTTGATCATCCATACAAAATTTTGTGAAGATATGTCAAATAGTTTAAAAGTTATTGCAAATTATGACAAAATTCAAAATGGCGGACACGTGGTACATCCTATCCTGGCAAAATTGATATCCACGGATTCGGCATGACCCAAGGAATCCATAGATACCACATTTGTGATTTTCTGACAAACTGTTCAAAAGTTATTGACCAAAATAGCAATTTTTCATATCTCATGACCCGTAGGTGGCGCTGTTCCCAACTTTGGCATGGAACCTCAGATCATGCTTCCGGTGAAGTATACCAATTTTCGTTTCAATTGATCCAATTTTGGGCTGAGATACAGCCTCTTAGCCAATTTTGGGTGGACCTCGTTAAGTTTGCGACACCATAACTTTTGAACAAAGATGAATAAAAAAAATCTGTTCAGTCATTTCTGTGCGGCTTAGTCCAAAGATCATTTGAGCAAATGTTGGACAAAATTGGAGAAATTTTGAAGGAGGAGTAGCGAAAAAACGGAATGCTGTACTTTACAAAATGGCTACTACTGTAATGGGCGGAGTCTTAATGTAAGCTATTGATTTTAATCAGAATGATGAGAGGAATCAGGTGTACTAAGTTTCATTTCTCTAGATCAAAGGGTTCAAAAGTTATAACCATTTCAATGTTGAATTTTTGAACTGGTGGTGGCGCTATGGAGTTGGTCCTAGAGACTCAAAAATTGGTCCAATTACTATTCATTAGCATCACTAGAAGTGTACCAAATTTCATCATTTTCCTATGTTCCGTTGATAGGGCTGCCATTGACTCCCATTCGGGAAGAAGAATAATAATAATAATAATAATAATAATAAGAAAACTAACAGATACAATAGGTGCCTTGCCCCTTCGGGGCTTGGCCCCTAAATATAGCTGCAAGCAGCAATACAGGGGCCAAGCCGCTGTAGCACAGTAGGGCTGTAGCGCAATGCGGAGCCAGAAGAGCAAAAACAGCAGAAATAGAATGTACATGAAGAACAGATGGGTTCAGAGGTACAGATAGGATGAAATCAAAATGAACAAAAGTTCTGATGAGAACAAACACAGAATGTAGAAAAAACACATTTCTAATCCCAGTGTTAAAAACATTAGTACAGCTTTTACCCAGATGATAAAGGAGTTGAAATGACAATTTTATACACAAATTCCAAAGTCGCCCCACACTGGTCTCGAACCCACGACCGGAACGGTTCGGGATTCATGACGCATGGTTGAACAGATTGCGCCACCCAGAGGACTTGTTTTACCAAGCTTCAGAGCAGAGGCTTCAGTGTAAGAATAAGCACACAAAATCATGTTAACGAGATTAGCATGCTAAGCTAGCTTAATGCTAATGTAGTTTATGGTTATCCTGATAGCTGAAGAGCCACATTAAAAAGAATGGCATCTGGTTAGCATGCTAACCAATTATTATGCTAAGTTAATTAGCATAAGGCAAAAAACACAGGCTAGGTCAACTTTGAAGATGAATATCTCGGGAACGGTAGCGAATATCAGAAATCTGTTCAGTCATTTCTGTGCGGCTCAGTCCAAAGATCATCTGATCAAATTTTGGACAAAATTGAGCAAGATTTGAAGGAGGAGTAGCGAAAAAACTGTTTTTCATTTGTTCCAATATGGCGGACAGTCACATTGTAGGAAAATGACAAATGAGATATCAACGGAATCGGCATAAGCCAAGGAACATAATGACGTAAGGAAATAAAAATTTGAACAATGTTTTCAAAAGTTAAAAGCGTTTTTGCAAAAGACCTTATATCTATGGAACACTAGGTGGCGCTGTTTTCAATCTTCTCATGTACCTTCAGGACATTGTGTCGATGATCAATGCTAATTTTTGTGAAGATATGTCAAATAGTTTAAAAGTTATTGCAAATTATGACAAATTCAAAATGGCGGACACGTGGTAGATCCCATCCTGGCAAAATTGGTATCCACGGATTTGGCATGATGCAAAGAATCCATAGATACCACATTTTTGATTTTCTGACAAACTGTCCAAAAGTTATTGGCCAAAATAGCAATTTTTCATATCTCATGACCCGTAGGTGGCGCTGTTCCCAACTTTGGCATGGAACCTCAGATCAAGCTTCTGATGAAGTGTACCAATTTTCGTTTCGATTGATCAAACTTTGGCCGAGATACAGCCTCTTAGCCAATTTTGGGTGGACCTCGTCAAGTTTGTGACACCATAACTTTTGAACAAAGATGAATAAAAAAAAATCTGTTCAGTCATTTCTGTGCGGCTCAGTCCAAAGATCATTTGAGCAAATTTTGGACAAAATTGGAGAAATTTTGAAGGAGGAGTAGCGAAAAAACTGAATACTGTACTTTTCAAAATGGCCACTACTGTAATGGGCGGAGTCTTAATGGTCTATATTGGTTTTGATCAGCATGATGAGAGGAATCAGGTGTCCTAAGTATTATTTTTCTAGATCAAATGGTTCAAAAGTTATAATCATTTCAATGTTGAATTTTTGAACTGGTGGTGGCGCTATAGAGTTGGCCCTAGAGACACCAAATTTGGTCCAATTACTATTCATGGCCATCTCTACAACTGTGCCAAATTTCATCATTTTCCTATGTACGGTTCATAGGGCTGCCATAGACTTCCATTGGCGGAAGAAGAAGAATACTATTATTCTGACAATTCCAATTACCAAAAGCTGCAAGCAGCCTTTCCGGGGCCAAGCCCTTCTGGTTGTTTGGCTTGTTTGGATACATTATTTTTTTACTAGGAATCTTTTGAACATTGCACAATTCACATGGTTTAACATTTGCTACACATTGGAAATGATTTAACAATCTTCAAAGTTAAAGCCTTTTGCTTTACTTAGTATTTGGTTTACACTCATACACTGTGGTTTGCTTAATAATTTTACAGAGACTTAAGATGTTGAAGGTAGAATCGCTGTAGCACAATGCGGAGCCAGAAGAGCAAAAGATTAGTAGAATGCTTGAATACAAGAATCGACTCGACATAATACACAATTTTATGTAGTCATCCTACGCAGGATTCGAACCCCCAACCAGAATGGTTTGGGACTCATAGCACATGGATTAACAGCTTGCGCCACTTAGAGGACATAGAGTTACAAGCTGCAGAGGAGAGCATTCAGTGTAAGAATGAGCACACAAAATCATGTTAACGAGATTAGCATGCTAAGCTAGCTTAATGCTAACGTAGCTTATGGTTATCCTGATAGCTGAAGAGCCACATTAGAAAGAATGGCATTTGGTTAGCATGCTAACCAATAATTATGCTAAGCTAACTAGCATAAGACAACAAACAGGGTCAACTTCAGAGAGGAATATCATGGGAATGTAGACAACTATCAAAAATCTGTTCAGTCATTTCTGTGCGGTTCGGTCTAAAGAACATCTGATAAAATTTTGGACAAAATTGAGCAAGATTTGAAGGAGTAGTGAAAAAACAGTTTTTCATTTGTTCCAACATGGCGGACAGTCACATTGTTGGAAAATGACAAATGAGACATTGTCGGAATTGGCATAAACCAAGGAACGTAATGACATAAAGCAATCAAAATTTGAACAATGTTTTCAAAAGTTAAGCATTTTTGCAAAAAACATAACTCTGGAACACTAGGTGGCGCTGTGTTCAAACTTCTCAGGTACCTTCAGGACATGGTGTTGATCATCCCTACCAACTTTTGTGATATGTCAAATAGTTTAACCCTCAGAGGTCGGAGATCACGCCGGCGTGATCTGCTCGCTTTTTTCCTTATGAGTTGAATTGAGACCCAAAATACTCTTTTGACTTTGATTTTACAAAACAAGTTTCATACATCAATCGATTCTGTTAAATGTGTATTATTTTTGTGTATACTAACAATAAAAACATAGTGTTGTGCTTTTCGACAAATAAAGAAAAATAAACACGAAGCGAGTTCTGCCTTCTCTCTGTCCGTGTAGTCCATTCTGAAACGCGTCCGAAAATGAATCATAACTCAGCGAATACTTCTCACACAGGCACGTGAGATATGTCTTTATGAAGCTTGAAATCTCCTCTTTTAAATGAAGTAATTTATATAAAAACAAATGTTTTCAACTCATGTAATCCGTTTGAAAGCAAGGAGAGGTACCGTTTTTCCTTCTGCCTCATTATCTCTATAATGTGCTGAGGCCGCTCCGCCCCCGGCGCGATTCACATGTAAATAGTTAGATGATCTAGTATGCATCGCATACGCCCGTCGATCAATGCCATAAAAACACAGTTTCTATCAGACTTACTGATAGTTCATCGCGTTTTGAGTATGGCACGCTTCTCCGGTAATAAAGATGCCCTTCAGATGATTCTGGACAGCGAGGAGGAATGCACCTTTTCCTCAGAGGAAGATTGTAACTCAGACGACGAACGGCAGCATTTTGAAGAGCGAATTCCGCCGAGAACACAATTTCGGAGTAAGTTTTACTTAAAAGTCTTTTGTCTTTTATTTTTCGTGTTCGCATTTATGAGGAAAAAACAATATTACGTGACAGTTCTCCATTATGGATGCGAGCGCTCTAAAAAAAAGCACTAAAAGACTTTCAAACTTTCACAGAGACCTCAAAACAGAAAGTACAAATCCTTTCTTTAAAACGAATTTCGTTTTGTATCAATTGTATCTTACTTTTAATAATTTTTTCATTAACAAATTTCCTGGATTTAAACTGCAAATTAACATTTATATTTCTTATAATAAAAATGAAAGACCTATGTTACAGACATATGAAAGACAACATTTCGTTGATTAGTTTTGGATAGATTATACATTTTTAATGTAAAATATCTGCCACCTCAAATAAGCTTTTGTTTGCCAATATTTGCTTATGTTAAATATAAAATGTTTTGTCAAAAATAAAGTTATCAAATAATCAATCAAATCCTTAACTTTGAAATATGTATGATAAAATGTATACTTTAGTTTTTACAAAGAAAGATTACACTTGAATTGTTGTTGTAATTGTAACCTTTTTAATAAAAAAAATATATTTACAAGGTAGATGTAAACAAACTATTAAAAGGTAAATATAAGCCTTTTCTTTAAATAACTTTTATTGTGTTTTATTATTGACAAATTTGGGGAGAGCATAAATATTCCAAAACTGAAAATACAGTATGAGAATTAACTGCACAATTACTAGACATGTTTTCCTTGGATATTATAGGCCAAATTGCAAGCACAATATGAGGAAAAATAAAAAAGAATTGAGATGCTTCCAACTGTTGCTCTTGCATTCTTGTGGCTCAGTGACTCACCTGAATGAATGGCTAATTAAGTATGCAGGCCCCACTGTCTCCTCAGGTGTGAACTACTACATATGCATGACCGTAGACGCCCACTCCGCATATGGCCTTTCCAAATAGAAAGTACTTTGCAAAATTCAAATCAATGTATTGTGTTATGTGAATGATAAGGCAGGGTGATTTTCACTTTATTTTGAAGAAAAAACACTAGGCGATGACATCCATTAGACAAAAGTCTTATTGGCACATATTTAGAATGTGTTTTATGGCCTTATTTCAGAAACTTTAGTTTGTAGTTTTTTCAATAACCACGCATAAACATTATTCTCTCAAAAATGCAGACATGTACATTCTTGTTGCTCACATTTCATGGTAGTCCTGTTTGTGCTAAATAGTGTGTAATTTTTTTTTTGCCATTAATATGTTTATAAGCAACTGAAAAAAGCAAAAATGTCAGGGCATGTCAGAACATCTCAAGGACCCCAAAAACACCTTAGACCCCAGAGGGTTAAAAGATATGTCAATTTATGACAAAATTCAAAATGGCGGACACATGGTTCATTCGGAATGTGTAAGAAAACACATTTCTAATTAAATGGGAAGAAAGATTAATGTAAGTATTATCTGGGTAAAAATAATTCAAGTGACAATTCACAGCTTTATAAATGTTCAGAGAAAGAGCAAAATATATATTTATCTGGGTTATAGGTAATTCAGAATGTATCAGTACTGAAGGGTGATAGTTCAGCCCTTATAGTAGTATTTATTTTCATTGTAACAATTCAAAGTTCATTGCAGTGCTGAAACAATTGAATAAACAAGACAATGTATCTGGAATGTGGAAACCACAGTCTTTTGGTCAACTGCATGTCATTTACAACAGTAACATGTGGTTGGCCAACACATTGCAGTTTCTGAGTTCTTGGGTGGGAACAATTTAAGAAAAAAAAATCTGGTTTAACCATTTTTGTGCAGCTCATTTATAATTTGACTGAAATTACACACTAGACATTTAGACCAATAATGGAAATTTTATAGGGGACTAAAATTAAAGTACAGTTCGTATGAAAAGAGGATTAGTTGGAGTTTAAAAACAAACCAAAATTTAAAGCAATATAAATGGAAGTACAGGTACAAAGATAAAGAGGACAAAAGTTAGTGACGTATTGCATTTATTTAGAAGGAAATCAATTTGGGTGAAAAAAAAAAAGTAACCATCAAAAGTAAAACATTGATAAAGAAAGCAAAACATTGATAAAGAAAGCATCCTCTATAGTTGCAAAACTTAAACATTTAATCAAGTAGGAAAAAAGCATCATAATTAAATCATTTTATAGTAATGTATATTTCCATTACAAATTTTAGCAACTAGAAATGGGGGAAAAAAACAAACAAACAAACATTTTAACTATTGAAAAGTAAACCCCTATAGATACACATCTACACATTTTTTACAACAAAATACAAGTTATACAGGCTATATAGACTTATCACAAGTTTTGTTTTTTTTACAAAATTGTTTGTTTTTTGTTACAGGTCTTTTTTGCGGGATGAAAACTGCAGCAGGTTCTTGTGATGATTCAGTTTCTCCAATTTGAAGAAATTGTTCGTCGCTTGAATGTTTGGTTTCTGTTGCAGGTGTTTTTTGCGGGATGAAAACTGCAGCAGGTTCTTGTGATAATTGAGTTTCTTCAATTTGAACAAATTGTTTGTCGCTTGAATGTTTGGTTTCTGTTACAGGTGTTTTTTGCGGGATGAAAACTCTGGCAGGTTCTTGTGATAATTCAGTTTCTTCAATGTGAAGAAGTTCCTCATCAGTATCGTGGTTGGGTGTTGTTTGCATTTGTAGAACCTGCATGTTGTGTGTAAATGTTACGGTTAAACTGTTCATGGCCAGGAACAGCTGTTCGATGTCCTGGGCATCGGTGTGGTTCAGGTCAAGTAGTGGTGCTAAAAATGTCTTCAAAATGGAATTTGACACTGTTAAAGAGAGCTCCGTTTTGTTTTCTTTAAACTCAAAAATGCCACCGAGTTTTGTGACGTAAGCGGTGCCACTCCTTAACATTTTGCACTTTGTGCAGCGGTGGAAAGCAAATTGCGGAGAAAAATCTTGCTGAAGAGTGGCACACTTTGGGCAGTGTTTACTAATGTTTATTTGGACACCTTGCAAAGCAGAGGTGATGGTTTTGTGAGAAGTAATTTCGTCTTCAGACATTTGGTGAAGTGGTCCAGTAGAAATTTGAACTTTTGAAGGTGTAATTGTCGAGTGTCTGGTTGATTGTAAAAAGGTTTTTTGTTGGTACCTTTTTGTCATTAAGTTCGTAAAGTCATACGAATTCCCTTGATGGACGTCATTAATAAAGTTGTCCCACAAGGCAATTTGAATTCCTCCGGTTTCATCATTTATCCAACAGTTCATTACCTCTCCTTCAGTCTTGTTAAAAAATACATTTTTAACAGACTGTATCTTTGTTACTTTGGCTTTTAGTGTGGGTATCTGTACACAAAGAGAGTGCGAGAGAGAAATCAGTCATGCCATTTGTTTTCAATGTACTTCAACTTTTAATTTGTATGGAAAAATGTTGTGCAACTTACATGATGCTGTGCATCTAGGGTTTTCATTTCGGCAATGGTGGAGGGGTATAGTTGCTTTGGGGGTTTATGGGGGAATGGTACTTGAGTCACTTCGAGTGTTGTAGAGCTGGTACTCTGGATATCATATTTTGTTTCATTGCTGTCTGGAAAATGAAAGAAACATTTTTAAAAAATTAGATGACAAGGAGGCACATGTGCAATCACTTACATTTTACTTAAAATACCATGTCATTTTTTTTAAATACTAATAATAACAACAAACAAAGCATTGTGAGTTTGTAATAAATGTTGACCACGTCACAAAAGTAAACCGAAACCATGTATACAACTATATACGTGCCTCACAGACATGAGAAATATATTAATGGAAAGTTTGAAATGTCTACTTTAAAAAACATGAACTGATTCAAATCTTAAACACTTTCAGATTATGTAATCTGCATGAAACAGTTTCTTGTTTTTTCAAGACACATTAATTATTGTTTGCAGGTGCACCACAGCAAGCTTTATGCGTTTGAGCACTGATTAGTTGATTATGTACATAGGGGATTAAAGGCTTATGATTTATTCATATAAATGTGCTATCCGTTGACTAATTGCTTAAGTGAACAATTGCTAGTTGACTAGAAAAATCTTGGGCAACCAAAGGAAAAAAAAAAAAAGTAAAGTAACTTATGGGATCACAATTAAAAATGACTACAAATAAAAAGTGGAGTAAAATATACAAGGCATACTTACTTGGAACTTTCTTTGCATTCATGAGTTTGATTGCAGAGCAGTTTCTTGCAGCATTGTTCCATGAGGTTTGTTGATTACACTGAAAGATGACGGTGTGGTGGTATGTGTCCCTGTCGGTTTGTAGTGAAGCGGTGAAGTATTTGCTATTAATTTTAGATAGTTTTATGGGTGATACAGAATGCACGTATCCTGAAATTGAGTCTGGAAGTTGGTTCATTTTTCTCTCAATTTTGTTTTTCAATATTTCTGTTCTTACAGTGGAAAAGTTCTAATGGAATTCTTTGCAGGATACTCTGGTATTTAACATAATTCACAATTGATTGGGAATGTACCATTACTAATTAAAACAGATTGAGTTGGTTCATAGTTAATTAATTGGAGTGTGTCATTCGTTGATGTTGATTTTAAGTTTATTAGTTAATTAAGGTCTTTAGTGGTAAGTTGTGGATAGATTAATACCTGTAAGTTAATTGGCTTGTTTGTCATTACACTACATTTGATTTTTGCCTGTTATGTATTTGTGGTATAGGCAGGTAAAAATAATACACCGATTTATGTATAGTTTTTTATAGATATTTACAAGTATTGTGCAATAAAGAAAAATGACAATGATATTTTATGGAATTATTTCTTTATTCATTTTAGTAAATATAATTTTTGTGTGGTAAACTTTGAAAAGTTGAGTGACATGTACAGCAATGATACTGGTATGATGAAACTGTCTGTTAAGTCTGTGTTACTGCTGTTGTTGATATTATCACTGGTCCAGACAAAGTAATTAATATGAATCAAAGCAGTCAATGTTTTGCATACAATGCATCAAATAGAGATTGTGGTAAGTCTATTCAATATTAAGTATCAGTTATATCCATTGAACAACAAAATTCCCTTAGCGGTTTTAGTTAGTGTGTACATTTGGAGTATTAAAGTATTGATGGGTTATTCTGTTTACTTCATTTCTATATAGATGAGTACTATTTATTTAATTTTTACCCAAAATGAGGTGATATGAGAATTATGCAGCATGTGTCATCTAATGTCTGTTTCATTCATACATGAAGTTAGAGGGCGCTCTTGCCTAGAAAGTGTTCAAAACATTTCAGAAAATCCTTTATATAGCATTTAACGATCGGTGCAGCTGAATAACATGCAGGTAAAGACATTCTGAGGGATGAATGTTCAAGATAATAAACAAACTTTTATGAAGATATATGTTTTGTGTTATTACAGCCACATCCTAAATATGTGTTTTAAATTACTTCACCGTACATTTAAGCTCTTTATAAGTGCGTTTCTTGTGACAATAATTAATTCTGTCTTGGCAACAAATTGCGAAGTGTCTGCTTTCAAATGAGGCTGAAAAGAGGTGGAGTCATTCGTCTGTGTTCCTAGAGCAGGTGAGGTTGATTCTAAGATAGATCTAAGATAGGTCAGAGCAAAAGATTAGAACAATGCTTGAATCAACACAATTTTTATACTAATCCAACACGGGGTTCGAACCCACAACCGGAACGGCTCGGGATTAGTAACACATGGTTCAGCAGATTGCGCCACTCAGAGGACGTACAATCACAAACTGCAGAGGAGAGCTTCAGTGTAAGAATGAGCACACAAAAGCAAGTTAACCAGATTAGCATACTAAGCTAGCTTAATGCTAATGTAGCTTATGGCTTATGACGTGGTACATCCAATCCTGGCAAAATAGATATCCTCAGATTCGACATGCAAGGAATCGATAGACACCAATTTTATGATTTTGTGACAAATGGTTCACAAGTTACAGCCTCTGAACCAATTTTGGGTCGACCTTGTTAAATTTGATCTAATCTAATCCCAGTGTAAGAAACATTAGTACAGCTCTTACCCAGCTAATAAAGGAGCTCAAATGACAATTTATACACAATTTCAAAGTCGCCCCACACTGGTCTCGAACCCACGACCAGAATGGTTCGGGATTCATGACGCATGGTTGAACAGATTGCGCCACCCAGAGGACATGTTTTACAAAACTGCAGAGGAGTGGTTTCAGTGAAAGAATGAGCACACAAACGCAAGTTAACCAGATTAGCATGCTAAGCTATCTTAATGCTAATGTAGCTTATGATGTGGTATATCCAATTCTGGCAAAATAGATATCCTCAGATTCGACATGACGCAAGGAATCGATAGACACCAATTTTATGATTTTGTGACAAACTGTTCACAACTTACAGCCTCTGAACCAATTATGGGTCGACCTCATTAAGTTTGCGACATCATAACTTTTTTTTTCCAGTATAGCAAAAAAATCGGGGACAGTACTTTTATGCGGCTCAGTCCGAAGATCATTTGAGTACATGTTTGGACAAAATTAGACCAATTTTGAAGGAGGAGTAGCGAAAAAACTGTTTTACATTCGCTCAAATATGGCGGCCAGTCACATTGTTGATAAATAACATATGAGATATCGTTGAAATCGGCATAAGCCAAGGAATATATTGACATAAAGAAATCAAATTTCAAGCAATGTTAGCAAAAGTTATAAGCGTTTTTTCAAAAAACAATGATATCTCTGGAACACTAGGTGGCGCTGTGATCAAATTTCTCAGGTACCTTCGGGCCATGCTAATGATGATCCATACCAAATTTGGTGAAGAAATTTCAAATAGTTTAAAAGATATTGCAAATTATGACATCATTCAAAATGGCGGACACGTGGTACATCCCATCATGGCAAAATCGATATCCACGGATTTGTCATGACCCAAGGAATCGATAGACACCAAGTTTATAATTTTCTGACAAACTGTTCATAAGTTATTGGCCAAAATATGCATTTTCCATATCTCATGACCCGTAGGTGGCGCTGTTCCCAACTTTGGCATGGAACCTCAGATCATGCTTCCGATGAAGTGTACCAATTTTCGTTTCGATTGATCAAAGTTTGGCCGAGCTATAGCTTCTGAACCAATTTTGGGTCGACCTCGTTAAGTTTGCGACATCATAACTTTTTTTTTCCAGTATAGCAAAAAAATCGGGGACAGTACTTTTATGCGGCTCAGTCCGAAGATCATTTGAGTACATGTTTGGACAAAATTAGACCAATTTTGAAGGAGGAGTAGCAAAAAAACTGCATACTGTACTTTTCAAAATGGCCACTACTGTAATGGGCGGAGTCTTAATGTAAGATATTGGTTCTGATCAGCATGATGAGATGAATCAGGTGTACTAAGTTTCATTTTTCTAGATCAAAGGGTTCAAAAGTTATAACCATTTCAATGTTGAATTTTTGAACTGCTGGTGGCGCTATAGAGTTGGACCTAGAGACTCAAAAATTGCTACAATTACTTTTCATTACCATCACTACAAGTGTGCCAAATTTCATCATTTTCCTATGTATGGTTCATAGGGCTGCCATAGACTTCAAGAGGAGGAATAATAATAATAATAATAATAATAATAATAAGAAAACTAACAGATACAATAGGTGCCATAGCCCCTTCGGGGCTTGGCCCCTAATAATAAGAAAACTAACAGATACAATAGGTGCCTTGCCCCTTCGGGGCTTGGCCCCTAAATATAGCTGCAAGCAGCAATACGGGGCCAAGCCCTGCAAGGCACAGCAAGCAAAAGCCGCTGTAGCGCAATGCGGAGCCAGAAGAGCAAAACATCAGAAATTGAATGTACATAAAGCACAGCAAGTTCTGTAAGCACATCAATTACAACAGCACAGCAAGCATTTAAGCACCAACAGCAGTGCGGAGCCAGAAGAACAAAAATAGCAGAAATTAAATATACGTGTAAATGTACATCAAGCACAGCAGCGCAGCAAGCATTTAAGCACCAACAGCAGTGCAGAGCCGCAAGAACAAAAACTGCAGAAATTAAATATAAATGTAAATGAAGCACAGCGAGCATTTAAGCACCAACAGCAGTGCAGAGCCGGAAGGAATTTAAATGACAACTTTAAAGTCGTCCCACATGGGACTCGAACCCACGACCAGAATGGTTCAGGATTCTAGATACACGGTTTAGCAGATTGCACCACTCAGAGGACGTACAATCACAAACTGCAGAGGAGAGCTTCAGTGTAAGAATGAGCACACAAAAGCAAGTTAACCAGATTAGCATGCTAAGATATCTTAATGCTGATGTATCTTATGGCTTATGACGTGGTACATTCAATCCTGGCAAAATAGATATCCTCGGATTCGACATGACGCAAAGAATCGATAGACAACAATTTTATGATTTTGTGACAAACAGTTCACAAGTTACAGCCTCTGAACCAATTATGGGTCGACCTCATTAAGTTTGCGACATCATAACTTTTTTTTTTCCAGTATAGCAAAAAAATCGGGGACAGTACTTTTATGCGGCTCAGTCCGAAGATCATTTGAGTACATGTTTGGACAAAATTAGACCAATTTTGAAGGAGGAGTAGCGAAAAAACTATTTTACATTCGCTCCAATATGGCGGCCAGTCACATTGTTGAAAAATAACATATGAGATATTGTTGAAATCAGCATAAGCCAAGGAATATATTGACATAAAGAAATCAAATTTCAAGCAATGTTAGCAAAAGTTATAAGCGTTTTTTCAAAAAACAATGATATCTCTGGAACACTAGGTGGCGCTGTGCTCAAACTTCTCAGGTACCTTCGGGCCATGCTAATGACGATTCATACCAAATTTGGTGAAGAAATCTCAAATAGTTTAAAAGATATTGCAAATTATGTCAAAATTAACAATGGCGGACACGTGGTAAATCCCATCCTGGCAAAATCAGTATCCATGGATTTGGCATGACGCAAGGAATCCATAGATACCACATTTATGATTTTATGACAAACTGTTCAAAAGTTATTGGCCAAAATAGCCATTTTCAATATCTCATGACCCATAGGTGGCGCTGTTCCCAACTTTGGCATGGACCCTCAGGTCATGGCTCCGATGAAGTGTACCAATTTTTGTTTCGATTGATCAATTTTTGGCCGAGATACAGCCTCTGAACCAATTTTGGGTCGACCTCATTAAATTTGCGACATCATAACTTTTTTTTTTCCAGTATAGCAAAAAAATCTGTTCAGTCATTTCTGTGTGGCTCAGTCCAAAGATCATTTGAGCACATGTTTGGACAAAATTGGAGCAATTTTGAAGGAGGAGTAGCGAAAAAATTGAATACTGTACTTTTCAAAATGGCTACTACTGTAATGGGTGTAGTCTTAATGTATGATATTGTTTGTGATCAGCATGATGAGAGCAATCAGGTGTACTAAGTTTCATTTTTCTAGATCAAAGGGTTCAAAAGTTATAACCATTTCAATGTTGTATTTTTGAACTGCTGGTGGCGCTATAGAGTTGGTCCTAGAGACTCAAAAATTGCTACATTTACTATTCATGGCCATCACTACAAGTGTGCCAAATTTCATCATTTTCCTACTTACGGTTCATAGGGCTGCCATAGACTCCCATTTGCGGAAGAAGAAGAATTGTTATTTTGACAATAACAATTGCTAATATAGCTGCAAGCAGCAATACAGGGGCCAAGCCCTGAAGCAGCAGCAACTCTCCCCATCCCTCCCCTCCCCTGCCCTGCCCTCCCCTCCCTGCCCCTCTCCTGCCCCCTCTGCCCCTCTCCTGCCCCCTCTGCCCCTCTCCTGCCCTTCCTTGAATTTTTGAACTGGTGGTGGCGCTATAGAGGTGGTCCTAGAGACTCTAAAATTGGTTCAATTACTATTCATTACAATCACTACAAGTGTGCTAAATTTGAAAAAACAGCTGTTTTAGTAGTACAAGTGAAAATGAACTCAATATGAAGATGTTTTATATAAATTTGCTGCATGTTATATTTATGGAGATCCTTTCTCAGATACACATCATGTGTGGAACTAAAACAACTTTTCCACCACTTAAGGCCACCGTACTTCTTCAGTCTGGACATGTGCCACACAGGAATCGAACCCACGACCGTAATGGTTCGGGATTCATGACACGTGGTTTAACAACTTGCGCCACTCAGAGGACGTAAATTTCAAAGCTGCAGAGGAGAGGCTTCAGTGTAAGAATAAGCACACAAAAACATGTTAACGAGATTAGCATGCTAAGCTAGCTTAATGCTAATGTAGTTTATGGTTATCCTGATAGCTGAAGAGCCACATTAGAAAGAATGGCATCTGGTTAGCATGCTAACCAATTATTATGCTAAGGTAACTAGCATAAGGCAACAAACACAGGCTAGGTCAACTTCGGAGATGAATATCTCGGGAACGGTAGCAAATATCAAAAATCTGTTCAGTCATTTCTGTGCGGCTCGGTCCAAAGAACATCTGATCAAATTTTGGACAAAATTGAGCAAGATTTGAAGGAGGAGTAGCGAAAAAACTGTTTTTCATTTGTTCCAATATGGCGGATAGTCACATTGTTGGAAAATGACAAATGAGATATCGACAGACTCGGCATAAGCCAAGAAACATAATGACGTAAAGAAATCAAAATTTGAACAATGTTTTCAAAAGTTATAAGCGTTTTTGAAAAAGACCCTATATCTCTGGAACACTAGGTGGCGCTGCGTTCAATCTTCTCATGTACCTTCAGGACATTGTGTCGATGATCCATACTACATTTTGTGAAGATATGTCAAATAGTTTAAAAGTTATTGCAAATTATGACAAAATTCAAAATGGCGGACACGTGGTACATCCCATCCTGGCAAAATCGGTATCCATGGATTCGGCATGACCCAAGGAATCCATAGATACCACATTTATGATTTTCTGACAAACTGTTCAAAAGTTATTGACCAAAATAGCTATTTTCCATATCTCATGACCTGTAGGTGGCGCTGTTCCCAACTTTGGCAAGGTCCCTCAAACCATGCTTCCAATCAAGTGTACCAATTTTTGTTTCGATTGATCAAACTTTGGCCGAGATACAGCCTCTACACCAATTTTGGGTCAACCTCATTAAGTTTGCGACATCATAACTTTTGAACAAAGATGAATAAAAAAATCTGTTCAGTCATTTCTGTGCGGCTCAGTCCAAAGATCATCTGATCAAATTTTGAACAAAATTGAGCAAGATTTGAAGGAGGAGTAGCAAAAAAACTGTTTTTCATTTGTTCCAATATGGCGGATAGTCACATTGTTGGAAAATGACAAATGAGATATCGACGGACTCGGCATAAGCCAAGGAACATAATGACGTAAAGAAATCAAAATTTGAACAATGTTTTCAAAAGTTATAAGCGTTTTTGCAAAATACCTTATATCTTTGGAACACTAGGTGGCGCTGTGTTCAATCTTCTCATGTACCTGCAGGACATTGTGTTGATGATCCATACTAAATTTTTTAAAGATATGTCAAATAGTTTAAAAGTTATTGCAAATTATGACAAAATTCAAAATGGCGGACACGTGGTACATTCCATCCTGGCAAAATCGGTATCCATGGATTCGGCATGACCCAAGGAATTCATAGATACCACATTTATGATTTTCTGACAAACTGTTCAAAAGTTATTGACCAAAATAGCTATTTTCCATATCTCATGACCTGTAGGTGGCGCTGTTCCCAACTTTGGCAAGGTCCCTCAAACCATGCTTCCAATCAAGTGTACCAATTTTTGTTTCGATTGATCAAACTTTGGCCGAGATACAGCCTCTACACCAATTTTGGGTCAACCTCATTAAGTTTGCGACATCATAACTTTTGAACAAAGATGAATAAAAAAATCTGTTCAGTCATTTCTATGCGGCTCAGTCCAAAGATCATTTGAGCAAATTTTGGACAAAATTGGACAAATTTTGAAGGAGGAGTAGCGAAAAAACGGAATACTGTACTTTACAAAATGGCTACTACTGTAATGGGCGGAGTCTTAATGTAAGCTATTGATTTTGATCACCATGATGAGATGAATCAAGTGTACTAAGTTTTATTTCTCTAGATCAAAGGGTTCAAAAGTTATAACCATTTCAATGTTGAATTTTTGAACTGGTGGTGGCGCTATAGAGTTGGTCCTAGAGACACCAAATTTGGTCCAATTACTATTCATGGCTATCTCTACAACTGTGCCAAATTTCATCATTTTCCTATGTACGGTTCATAGGGCTGCCATAGACTTCCATTGGCGGAAGAAGAAGAAGAAGAAGAATAATAATAATAATAATAAGAAAACTAACAGATACAATAGGTGCCTTGCCCCTTCGGGGCTTGGCCCCTAAATATAGCTGCAAGCAGCAATACAGGGGCCAAGCCGCTGTAGCACAGTAGGGCTGTAGTGCAATGTGGAGCCAGAAGAGCAAAAACAGCAGAAATAGAATGTACATGAAGAACAGATGGGTTCAGAGGTACAGATAGGATGAAATCAAAATGAAAAAAAGTTCTGATGAGAACAAACACAGAATGTAGAAAAAACACATTTCTAATCCCAGTGTTAGAAACATTAGTACAGCTTTTACCCAGATGATAAAGGAGTTGAAATGACAATTTTATACACAAATTCCAAAGTCGCCCCACACTGGTCTCGAACCCACGACCGGAACGGTTCAGGATTCATGACGCATGGTTGAACAGATTGCGCCACCCAGAGGACTTGTTTTACAAAGCTTCAGAGCAGAGGCTTCAGTGTAAGAATAAGCACACAAAATCATGTTAACGAGATTAGCATGCTAAGCTAGCTTAATGCTAATGTAGCTTATGGTTATCCTGATAGCTGAAGAGCCACATTAGAAAGAATGGCATCTGGTTAGCATGCTAACCAATTATTATGCTAAGTTAACTAGCATAAGGCAAAAAACACAGGCTAGGTCAAATTTGAAGATGAATATCTCTGGAACGGTAGCGAATATCAGAAATCTGTTCAGTCATTTCTGTGCGGCTCAGTCCAAAGATCATCTGTTCAAATTTTGGACAAAATTGAGCAAGATTTGAAGGAGGAGTAGCGAAAAAACTGTTTTTCATTTGTTCCAATATGGCGGATAGTCACATTGTTGGAAAATGACAAATGAGATATCAACGGAATCGGCATAAGCCAAGGAACATAATGACGTAAAGAAATCAAAATTTGAACAATGTTTTCAAAAGTTATAAGCGTTTTTGCAAAATACCTTATATCTCTGGAACACTAGGTGGCGCTGTGTTTAGTCTTCTCATGTACCTTCAGGGCATTGTGTCGATCATCCATACTAAATTTTGTGAAGATATGTCAAATAGTTTAAAAGTTATTGCAAATTATGACAAAATTCAAAATGGCGGACACGTGGTACATCCCATCCTGGCAAAATCGGGATCCCCGGATTTGGCTTGACGCAAGGAATCCATAGATACCACATTTATGATTTTATGACAAACTGTTCAAAAGTTATTGGCCAAAATAGCCATTTTCCATATCTCATGACCCGTAGGTGGCGCTGTTCCCAACTTTGGCATGGAACCTCAGATCCAGCTTCTGATGAGGTGTACCAATTTTTGTTTCGATTGATCAAATTTTGGCCGAGATACAGCCTCTTAGCCAATTTAGGGTGGACCTCGTCAAGTTTGTGACATCATAGCTTTTGAACAAAGATGAATAAAAAAAAATGGTTCAGTCATTTCTGTGCGGCTCAGTCCAAAGATCATTTGAGCAAATTTTGGACAAAATTGGAGAAATTTTGAAGGAGGAGTAGAGAAAAAACTGAATACTGTACTTTTCAAAATGGCTACTACTGTAATGGGCGGAGTCTTAATGGTCTATATTGGTTTTGATCAGCATGATGAGAGGAATCAGGTGTCCTAAGTATTATTTTTCTAGATCAAATGGTTCAAAAGTTATAATCATTTCAATGTTGAATTTTTGAACTGGTGGTGGCGCTATAGAGTTGGCCCTAGAGACACCAAATTTGGTCCAATTACTATTCATGGCCATCTCTACAACTGTGCCAAATTTCATCATTTTCCTATGTACGGTTCATAGGGCTGCCATAGACTTCCATTGGCGGAAGAAGAAGAATACTATTATTCTGACAATTCCAATTACCAATATAGCTGCAAGCAGCAATACAGGGGCCAAGCCCTGAAGCAGCAGCAACTCTCCCCATCCCTCCCCTCCCCTCCCCTCCCCTCCCCTCCCCATCCCTCCCCTCCCCTGCCCTCCCTGCCCCTCTCCTGACCCCTGCCCCTCTCCTGCCCCCTCTGCCCCTCTCCTGCCCTTCCTTGAATTTTTGAACTGGTGGTGGCGCTATAGAGGTGGTCCTAGAGACTCTAAAATTGGTCCAATTACTATTCATTACAATCACTACAAGTGTGCTAAATTTAAAAAAAAAAAAAAAAAAACAGCTGTTTTATTAGTACAAGTGAAAATGAACTCAATATGAAGATGTTTTATATAAATTTGCTGCATGTTATATTTATGGAGATCCTTTCTCAGATACACATCATGTGTGGAACTAAAACAACTTTTCCACCACTTAAGGCCACAGTACCTCTTCAGTCTGGACATGTGCCACACAGGAATCGAACCCACGACCGTAATGGTTTGGGATTCATGACACATGGTTTAACAACTTGCGCCACTCAGAGGACGCAAATTTCAAAGCTGTAGAGGAGAGGCTTCAGTGTAAGAATAAGCACACAAAAACATGTTAACGAGATTAGCATGCTAAGCTAGCTTAATGCTAATGTAGCTTATGGTTATCCTGATAGCTGAAGAGCCACATTAGAAAGAATGGCATCTGGTTAGCATGCTAACCAATTATTATGCTAAGGTAACTAGCATAAGGCAACAAACAGGCTAGGTCAACTTCGGAGATGAATATCTCGGGAACGGTAGCAAATATCAAAAATCTGTTCAGTCATTTCTGTGCGGCTCGGTCCAAAGAACATCTGATCAAATTTTGGACAAAATTGAGCAAGATTTGAAGGAGGAGTAGCGAAAAAACTGTTTTTCATTTGTTCCAATATGGCGGATAGTCACATTGTTGGAAAATGACAAATGAGATATCGACGGACTCGGCATAAGCCAAGGAACATAATGACGTAAAGAAATCAAAATTTGAACAATGTTTTCAAAAGTTATAAGCGTTTTTGCAAAATACCTTATATCTTTGGAACACTAGGTGGCGCTGTGTTCAATCTTCTCATGTACCTGCAGGACATTGTGTTGATGATCCATACTAAATTTTTTAAAGATATGTCAAATAGTTTAAAAGTTATTGCAAATTATGACAAAATTCAAAATGACGGACACGTGGTACATCCCATCCTGGCAAAATCGGTATCCATGGATTCGGCATGACCCAAGGAATCCATAGATACCACATTTATGATTTTCTGACAAACTGTTCAAAAGTTATTGACCAAAATAGCTATTTTCCATATCTCATGACCTGTAGGTGGCGCTGTTCCCAACTTTGGCAAGGTCCCTCAAACCATGCTTCCAATCAAGTGTACCAATTTTTGTTTCGATTGATCAAACTTTGGCCGAGATACAGCCTCTACACCAATTTTGGGTCAACCTCATTAAGTTTGCGACATCATAACTTTTGAACAAAGATGAATAAAAAAATCTGTTCAGTCATTTCTGTGCGGCTCAGTCCAAAGATCATCTGATCAAATTTTGGACAAAATTGAGCAAGATTTGAAGGAGGAGTAGCAAAAAAACTGTTTTTCATTTGTTCCAATATGGCGGATAGTCACATTGTTGGAAAATGACAAATGAGATATCGACGGACTCGGCATAAGCCAAGGAACATAATGACGTAAAGAAATCAAAATTTGAACAATGTTTTCAAAAGTTATAAGCGTTTTTGCAAAATACCTTATATCTTTGGAACACTAGGTGGCGCTGTGTTCAATCTTCTCATGTACCTGCAGGACATTGTGTTGATGATCCATACTAAATTTTTTAAAGATATGTCAAATAGTTTAAAAGTTATTGCAAATTATGACAAAATTCAAAATGGCGGACACGTGGTACATCCCATCCTGGCAAAATCGGTATCCATGGATTCGGCATGACCCAAGGAATTCATAGAAACCACATTTATGATTTTCTGACAAACTGTTCAAAAGTTATTGACCAAAATAGCTATTTTCCATATCTCATGACCTGTAGGTGGCGCTGTTCCCAACTTTGGCAAGGTCCCTCAAACCATGCTTCCAATCAAGTGTACCAATTTTTGTTTCGATTGATCAAATTTTGGCCGAGATACAGCCTCTACACCAATTTTGGGTCAACCTCATTAAGTTTGCGACATCATAACTTTTGAACAAAGATGAATAAAAAAATCTGTTCAGTCATTTCTATGCGGCTCAGTCCAAAGATCATTTGAGCAAATTTTGGACAAAATTGGACAAATTTTGAAGGAGGAGTAGCGAAAAAACGGAATACTGTACTTTACAAAATGGCTACTACTGTAATGGGCGGAGTCTTAATGTAAGCTATTGATTTTGATCACCATGATGAGATGAATCAAGTGTACTAAGTTTTATTTCTCTAGATCAAAGGGTTCAAAAGTTATAACCATTTCAATGTTGAATTTTTGAACTGGTGGTGGCGCTATAGAGTTGGTCCTAGAGACACCAAATTTGGTCCAATTACTATTCATGGCTATCTCTACAACTGTGCCAAATTTCATCATTTTCCTATGTACGGTTCATAGGGCTGCCATAGACTTCCATTGGCGGAAGAAGAAGAAGAAGAAGAAGAAGAAGAAGAAGAATAATAAGAAAACTAACAGATACAATAGGTGCCTTGCCCCTTCGGGGCTTGGCCCCTAATAAGAAAACTAACAGATACAATAGGTGCCATAGCCCCTTCGGGGCTTGGCCCCTAATGATGAAATGTTTTCTGTGTTGACAAATCTTGTGCGATGTCCTGACTGCCGGGATAATCACAGGCGTTGTACAAGTCCGCTAATGACACGTCCGATTCGCGAACTACTCCTTTGAACCGATTCAACCAAAACAATCTTTTAGTTTAGACTGTTTGCGGTAAATGCAGTTGGGTTGTCGAGGTCAAAACTCTAAATAAGATGTGAATCAAATAAACTTACTATAAATAATGTTATGTCATTGTTTTACTCTTACACTGAATGTTTGGATTTTGTGAAGGTGTGAATCATTTTTGATTAATATTTAATATAATAAAGTTCTGTGTAACAGATTATTAATGCAGATTATTAACGGAGATTATTAAAACTGATGTGACATGAACAAACAGATGTTGACAGTTTTCCTTTGCGGACATAATTTGAAGTTGGAAAAAGGTAATAAATTGCAATATATTGCAGAATATCGCAATATGTTTAAAATCGCAATAATATCGTATCGTGACCTAAGTATCGGGATAATATCGTATCGTGGTGCCTCTGGTGATTCCCACCCCTAGTAAATAAACATGAATGAACAACGTTGAAAGATACAGTACAACTTACCGAAATGTATTTTCCTCATACATAATATCGATCAATCAGTGTTTTTCAATCGCGGAAAGGGTCAACTGAACAGTTGGAGAACAATTATGTCACATAACATTTACCTCAGGAAATCCATTTAATGACCATAATATAGGTTATCAAGCTAGTTAAAGTTAAGCTAGAAAAAGGAGCTATAGAGAGTATTTTGCTAAATATGTGTAGGCTACTATTACATATTTATTATATTTTTACTTATATCATTAAATAAAGTTGTTATTATAATAAAAAAAACACATTATATTTAATTTGAGTTATTTTTAATCTTAAATAATACTAGATAGGGCTCTCTATATGTTTACAGCATTAGGTGAGTTTTTTTTTCTTGAGAAAAATGTACGCCTATCTTGTGTAGGCCTACCTAATATTTATCCAAATGAGTCAATATTGAATCAAATCACAAGATCTGAACTTTATTGTGAAATTTGTGTCAAGCAATAATAAAAAAAACATAGCTTACCAGAAATTGTAACATGTTGTCACTAAACCTAATACAATTCTGTTTAGTTACAAAAATGTTTTGACAATCACAATACACTTATTGTGATGCAAGACATTTTTTTTACATCCCCAATCCAATACCCCCCCATCCCCCATCCCATAATTCTCACTCCAAGCTAACCTCAAAAGTTGGCAGCCCTGCATTACGGCATGTTTTCTATGTACGACGTTCTCAATATAATTCATAATCCCACATATAATGAACAACGCGTTATGGTTATTGTGTTACAAACGGTCAGAGCCATAATATATCTCTCTATATGGCTCTGCAAACGGTGTACACAGAACAGAGGGGCGGGGTGAGCAAAGCTCATCATCATTTAAAGACGCATGCACTTAAACGGCGTGCTGAAAACAGAGCTGTTTTTGACCAGGTAAAATTAGTGTTTTCTTACAATACTAATGAGAATTTTTAATTAAAGTATATTACAAACTTTTAATTTAGACCCTAAAGAATCATATTAGCTTGTACAAAAATGGCCTTTTATGACCCCTTTAAAACAAAATGATTTTTAAGATTACATACATGACCATACAAAAAAATGTAATATTATAAGTATTTCTAATATTAACAGAAAAGTTCATTGTTACACATTGCATCACATCCTTCATTTCTGCCTGTCCTCCTAGGCATCAAAAGCTTCTGTCAGACAGCCGATGGTTTTGTAACGACACGAATAAACTGTATTTGGCTGGTAACTTTAGCACCGAACCTGTGGAGCAGCTCTTCCTAAACTTGCCATTTCTGTTTGCAGGGTTGAAATTTGAAGGGAGAGAGAGTCGAGTTTACGGTTAACCTCTACAAAGTGTTCCTTCATGAACTCAAACTTTGGATTCAATTGTGGAATGAATGCCAAGATGAAGCTAATTAATGCCCCTATAAAGCCAAAAATTGCTGCAACTTTGCATAGAGAACCAAAGACTTTGAGGACTTTGACGAGTGACTCACGAGTCGTATCTTCTGTTTTTCTTTAAAAAAAATCAGCCACATTATTGAGATCTTGGAGAAATTCTTTAGATGTTGTCAATCCCTTCTCCACTTGACTGACTTGTGAGACTTTAATGCCAGCTGTGCAGAAACAGCTGTATATAAGCAGATAAAGGATAATGAGAAAAAGTCTTCCCAGTCACCATGGCAGCTTAAAGGGATACTTCAGGATTTAGCATTAAGCTTTGTATTAGTAGAAAACCTGTAGTATTTTCGAATTACCATGCTTTCCTCCCTCATATCCCCCTAAGACAAAAGATTTATGTATTTTTTGGCCAGAGACTAAAGACTACAGCCAGTAGGAGGAGCTGTCCCGCTTGTTTTCAACCCGCCCATAGAGGGTGGGATCTCACTCACAGAATGTACAAGCAGTGTCAGCCGTCTTTCTTTGGAAGCTGAGTAGTAGGAGAAAGCTGAGAAGTAGGGGTTACCATCCTCTTTTTCCCAGACATGTCCGGCCGTCGAGATCATCCAAAATGTCCGGGATTCGGCTTTTGCTTTCTGCAGTCGCCATTCATTGTTTACACGCACACCTTTTGTTTCAATCATATTGAATTCATTCCGATTGGTGAATCTGAATGTAGTGTTTACATGAACGCTAAACAAGTGACCGGTTGATGTGCGTTTTAACATCACGCCACCGGCCTTGCGTCGTTCTCCCGCGGCCCTCAGCCTCGTCCTGCTCGCCACAGTAAACATAATGAATGGCGACTGTAGAACGCAAAAGCCGAATCCTGGACAGGGGCTTGGGAGTGGCCTCCTAGGGCAGCGAAGCAAGTGCATTCTGGGAGTTGTTGTCTTTCATCCACAGAAGCCAAAAATACATTTTCTGGCTTTTCTCAGTCTAGAAAGCTCCAAATTCAAAAATAATTTCACATTTCTTCTACATAAATGAGCCATTTTAGGGTGTATTCACACCAGGAAAGTCCGATAGTTCACTTGCTTTGGTCCGGACCAAATGCAATGTTGATTTTTTTTGTTTGGTACGGTTCGCTTTCACACTGCTCTTTTTGCAAGTGAACCAAAATTTGTAAACAAAACCACACGTGTGCTAAGGTCGTCCATTCATTGGACAGGATTTTTTTGTTTGTTTTTTTTTTTTTTTCCCATCAACCTGCCAGTTGTCCTGATCGGGAATAGTGGTGTTATTCTTACTTATCTATATCTAAGGCTTTCTTATTGATATGCATTTATTGTATTGTTGTAGTGTATTTATTGTTTTCTCTTAACCATCAATAGAGACTGCAGATGAAAATGAGCCTGTATGGCTAAATCTGGCACATTTACATTTTGGACTTTGTCCTCATGTTGATTAATGTGCGCTGTCCCTTTTAAATAAATAAATAATAAAAAAAGAATTCTCAAGCAGGGAAAAGCAGGAAGTGCAAAAACAGGCTCAGCATGGAGATATTTCGTAATGCAATATTTGTTCTTTTACTGATTTGGTGTTATTCCCAACAAACGCAATATTAAGAAACTATTGAGCATATGACAAAATGTCATCTATACGATGTTGTAATTAGATGTTGAGAAGACGACTATGTGCTGCAAGTACGGTTCCGGCGGAGAGAACGTGCTTTTAAACCATTTAAGCGCGGTAAGACAAAAGAGAACGCTCTGTCTGTGAATGCACACACGGCTCGCAGAAAGACGCGCAACAGTATCGCGTGCACAGACAGCGCGCCAGAATTCTCTTTCTCTTTCGCGCTTGAACGAACAATAACACATGCACAGCATTATGCCAAAATGTCCGTTTTGTTAAGTATCCTCATAAGAGCAGTCAAATAAAAAGGCGCAGTTTTCTGCAGTTGGGTCGGTTCATGTTCACACCGTAAACGAACCGTACTATAGTTCGTTTGGAACCGTACCGAGACCACCTCTTCAGCCTATCTTTCCAGAGGTGAAGTATCCCTTTAACTTGTTAAAAAAGGATAAAATAATCAGGGTTTCCGCAGGTCTTAAAGTCTTAAATCACTCCTCCGTGAATTAGGGCATTAAAAAGGTCTTAAATCAGACCAGCAAGTAAATTCAAATGGTCATGGCATTAATTTTCGTGAGGGATTGTTTTCTTCATGCGTTTCATTTTTAAAGTGAAGCGAAAGTGTAATTTCTATGCTAGACGGCATAGATAAGAAAAATTTCAAACCCTGGTTCATCATCCGTTGACACCATTGTTGCTTCACGAAAAGACCCCTTGATACTTCCAAAGCTTAATTTCTTCATGGACCTTTCAACCATTCTTGGAGCAATATCAAACTGATCAGCTGGTCATGCCTTTCTTACACAAAGACTTAACTGAACTAATGAAGGTAATTTGTACTGCACTTTACTTAACACATTTATTAAAACCTTTTGTAGTTATTGCATTAGCATTGTTTAAACTCAAGGTGAAAATTTGGTAGAAATACAGATTATATATGTGCAATATTCAATTATGCAATGTTTTCTTGGTAATGTGTCTTTTTACAGTCTTCTAAGACGCTTTGTAAAAAAATAGCTACTGGACGTCTCCGCAGTTAAACTGGCCAGATTAGATGCAACTGATGTGTAGACCTGGGTCCCTCCTAAAGATGTTGACATTGGAGTAGGTGCTTCCTCTGTCCTTAAGGTACTGTATAGCAAAAGACAAAGAAACATTTAATGTAGTGTTTATAGTCCTAAAGGCATTGTATTATTCAACAGTTGCATTCAGTTGCATTCTAGGTGGTGGGATAAGTGTTTTCCGGATACCATTCAGATCAAAAAGAAGGTCGAAAGCACTTTTTAGAGGCACAAAACTTCTTTTAGCGTTAGGTAAGTGCCTATTACCAACACAATCCAAACTGACTTTAATTAATAAATCGTTCAACTGGACATAACGGTTATATATAGGTTATATATATAGATTACATGTGTTTGCAGACGTGATACGTACATTATGACAGGAAACAAGCACGATGCACAAGTGAACAAAATATATAACACTGTGCTCCCTGCCACGGCCACAAATGCTGATCAAAGCTCCCTTGTTGCCGCCTTTGAACTCTGTCTTTTTGTCTTATTAGGTCTGCTGAAATCGGCCCTTCAGTGAAGTGAAATTAATCAATATACATTTTTACATTAATATTTAATAACAAATTCCTTTATCGAGCTTCAGAGGTCTGGCTCCATTGGTGTCTTTATCACTGTCAACATCCTGATTGTCCTCCTCATCTGTTAAATATTACAAAAAATAAGTTTGACGTTGGTTCTTTCATTTTAGTAAGGCCTCAAAAAAACTTTGATTAAACAAATGTTTATTAAATCTAACTATACCCCCTGATTTCATCAAGAGATTTTCTTCTAAGTTACAGATTTCCTGTTTTTTTTTTGGCCACCTGAACGGATGCATCAGGTAATCTATTATATTCTAGAATAGGTAGAGAGCGGGGGTACAGCTATTAGATATATATTTTAATTTTAATTAATTTGTATAAATGTTTCGCATCGGCCGGTTCTTTGCCTCCACGTTGTGCATTTGACAAGCTAGACATGGATTATCGATTTCATATATTGTGATATACTCTGAAAGGGATACTTCAGGATTTAGCATTAAGCTTTGTATTAGTAGAAAACCTGTAGTATTTTCGAATTACCATGCTTTCCACCCTCATATCCCCCTGAGACAAGAGATTTATGTATTTTTTGTCTGGAAAAAATCCTCCGATGACGCAAAAATCGTCATTTTGCGTCATCGGAGGATTTTCTGGCCAGAGGCTAAAGACTACAGCCAGTAGATGGCGTTGTTCCGCATGTTTTCAGCCCGCCCATAGGAGGTGGGATTTCACTCACAGAATGTACACAGTGTCAGCCGTCTTTCTTTGGAAGCTAAGCTAGCAGGCTCTTGTTCTGTGGAGAAAGCTGAAGAATAGTAGGAGAAAGCTGAGTAAGTAGGGGTTATACCATCCTCCTTTTCCCGGACTTGTCCGGCGGGCGAGATCGTTCAAAATGTACGGGATTCAGCTTTTGCGTTCGCCATGTTTACATGCACATGCACCTTTTGTTTCAATCTAACTGAATTCATTCCGATTGGTGAATCTGAATGTAGTGTTTACATGAACGCTAAACAAGTGATCGGTTGATGTGCGTTTTACCATTGCTAAGAAAATTCCCGCACCTCCGTGAGAGATGCGAGACCCGGCGCGTCACAGTAACGACGCCACCGGTCTCGCGCCGTTCTCCCGCGGCCGTCAGCCTCGTCCTGCTCGCCACAGTAAACATGATGAATGGCGACTGTAGAACGCAAAAGTCGAATCCCGGACATTTGGCCGATCTCTAAATCACTGGCAAACTCATCACGTAGGCTAAGTTAGCCTTGTTGTTTTTAACTACGCACTCTTACCGGTAGGCGTGGCCTCCTAAGGCAGCGAAGCAAGTGCATTCTGGGAGTTGTTGTCTTTCATCCACATAAGCCAAAAATACATTTCCTGGCTTTTCTCAGTCTAGAAAGCTCCAAATTCAAAAATTTCTTCACATTTCTTCTACTTAAATGACCTATTTTAAATACACATTCATCTTCCCAGAGGTGAAGTATCCCTTTAAAATATATACAGTACAGTACATTAATACACTATTATAGTATAATGTTTTTGTATAACTTTCAATAGTATATATATACATACGTATACAGTACATTATATGTATTGAGTATGGAGAGTGTATATAATATAATTATTATTTAATAAATATTATTAAAATATTAGCATGGCTAGTATGGTACGTTTATTCACAATTTTTTTCACTGTATCTGATCATTAATGATTGTGTGTGTGTGTGTGTGTTTTCCCCCTAATTTGATACAAAATGGACATTTCTGTGAACTTGACACTTTCTGAAGACAATTTGTTGTCAGCAGATTTAACATGAATTTTTCCCCCCATAATAAAATATTGGTGATTTTAACTTAAGTCTTGTTAGAAAAAAAAATTTTCTTGGAACTTTATGCGAATTCTTTAAAAAAAATAATTGTATGGAATAGAAAGCTCCTGCAGCAGGTGCATTAGCACAACGAGTAGCATCAAGCTACATGACACAATTTAATTGATTAATATTACACTTTTACTTAAAGCTCACTTTAAAGCACCATTGAGTATTTGTATCATATTCCGGTCACAGTTTAAATGGTTTTAAGTCAAAAAAAGATTTTGAAATATGTTATATTTAGCATTTTATATGAAGCTATGGGCTATCCTTACCTAGCATGCACACTGTAAACATTCTTTATTTGTGTGAAAATACCCCAAATCGCACGAAAATCACACACAAACCACATATACTTGAAATTGTGCATTTATTAGCTTCTTGTTTCAGATGAAGAGATGTTACTTTAGCACAGATGTCAGAATGAGGAAGTATACACAGGACCCTGTCAGAAGAGGGCAGGATTATGGTCACATTGGATCACGTGAGATGATTGACAGCTGTACAGCGAATGAGAGAGCGCTGATATCATAACTGACGCCAATCAGGAAGAAGAGACACACATCTTGCTCTGTTCGCTGTTTGAGCTCTTCAGATTGCATAATTCAGTGGAAAATGAATAGAAATGTTATTCTGTATGACGAAATATTTTACAAACATGTGATAATTTATCATTATTTCTCCAAATATGCGCACCATTGGACTAATATCCCTGGCGGATGCTGTATATTGCATGTATTTGAACACAAATAAACCGGAGAAGACGTGAATGAATGCTTTATGAGTGATGATTTCTATTCAAAATAACGATTGTTACAGGTTCATTATTTTGCACTCCTGGCAATAAATTAAGAAATGAATGTCACTGCAAACCAGTTTAATCATAAACAGTGGTCAAATATCGAAGCTGGAGTCTTAAACCTTTCTTATGATGGTCAGTTTGTCCAGATCAAGTAAGAGTGTGATGTTTTAATAAGTAATGAATGTTGAACAACAATAATCTGGGGCTGTCTTTGATCTTTGCTGCGAAAGGGGTTAATAGGTGGATTATTCATGTATAGGGCAATTCCAGCGTTATGGACGTGACATTTGCAGTCAAAACTTGAATTTTTAATTCTCAGAAAATGCATTTAATACCAATATATTGTAAACATCTGTTTATATTTCCATACTACCTTAATAAAGGAGTCCAGACATTAGAAAAATATCAGTCTACGCATGCGTTTTATATTTAATATGAGGGAAATACACATGCGTTACGGACGTGACAAAAAAAATCTCTAACTTTTTGTTGCCAAAATATTTTTTAGTAATTCTGTGAATTACACTGCGCAAACCAAAAGTAATAGTACCCACCGAATGAAGAAGGGTTGGCTCTCCACAGAACATAAAATATTAATTTTATGTTATTTTTCGTTTTCGCATTTATGAGGAAAAACCAATGTTACGGACGTGACGTTACGGACGTGACCGCTCTGAAAGCGGCACTAAATACTGCTTTAAAACGTTCACAGAGACCTCAAACAGGCATTTAAAACACCAAATATTAAGGATTGGCATTATAAGCAAAAATAATATTCGATGTTTGTTCGAAAATCGTACCTCTCCCCCAACATGCTCACCGGTAAGACGCGTTCACTCAAATCCAGCTCCAACATTACAATTGAGTAGGCATTTAGTCTCATATTAATGTTTAAATAAAATAATTGTATTTTTTATTTCATGTTGATTATATGAAAGGATAACAGCATGAGTAAGATCATAAGATGCAAATATATCGGATACGGACCGTATACGGTATATCAGTGGGCAGACATGATTTTGACCAATTCTTTAGTTTTTTTTAGTTTTTTTGTAGAAAGCCTTTCTTTAATGTGAATTTCGTTTTGTATAAATTGTATCTTAATTTTAATCAATGTTTCATCAACCAATTGCCTGGATTTTTTTAAATAAGAAGAAAATAGGCTATAGCAGACAATATAATCAGGACACAGAGGCGCCGTCGCGTGAAGTGGAGCGCGCCTCATAAATGAACCGAAACTCCGCGTATAATGTAGGCTACTTGCCTCACATACCTGAGAAATATATCTATAGGACGTCTGAAATGTGTACTTTTAAACTACTTTTAAGTCGTGAGTCAAAATGATTGCAATGTCACTGTTATTTTGTCAGCTTGATCGCGGGATTATGATGAATATTCATGTTTTAACCAAGAGGGAAAAACGCGACATCCCGAAGGAAGTGTCCTATGGCTATAAGACATATGCTCTTCTTAAAGTTGTACTGTATCATATACTACCTTCTGATATTCATATTTCGTTCTGTAACTGGCAGGGGAAGAGAAGATCCGTTAATGTGCGCTTTATCCGCCGCGCACTGAGGCGCTACAGAAATATACCACGACGTATTAAAGAGCGGTCTCTATTGTTTACATTTTGTTATAAAATAGACTGAATTTGAAAGTTGAGACATTTTTTTATATTAAAACTAACAAAGCACAAATATTATTGCGATTATTGGATATGCACTGAATATATGGTAAGCCTGAAACCGATCACAAGTGCATATTGGTGTGAAGCATCCGTAACGGTCACGTCCGTAACGCATTATTATGGTTGTTCAAAGCAAAGTAGTGGAATGAAATGTCGATCCTAGTAAGCATAAACATAGTTTAGCTTTGCATATAAAGTTTCAAGTTATTTGCATTTATAATTGTTATATTATATAAACTTAATCTTTAAAACGTTACGGACATGACAGAGCACTGAAGCGTCCAGACCTCTTTATTAAAGCCCTTATAAATTCAACAGGCAGTGCTGTTATGACCAAATTAGTATATTTATTTCTCAGGCATGCCTCCATCTTTCAGCAAAATGCTTTATGTTCGAATTAAGTTTTTAAAAGGGGGGTCTTTGATACCTCTTTTGAAAGCATGAAATATGGCTGGTTGAAATGAAAATTTTAGCATTGTTGCTCACCTCATATGTGGTGGAAAAACAAGGCAATTTTCTTAAAATTTCTGATACAGCACATTAATACAGTATATTACAGACCTAAATGGACAACTTAAAAGGGGTTTTGATCTTTAGGTAAAAACTTTATTTTTTCATGGTAAGGATGACCTTTGCGTGGAATTGCCCTATAGTGGGTTGACAGAGGTGTAGATGGCCAGGCACAATGCCAGAAGAAAGGCTATAATGCCTGAATTCAAACAAAAGAATAAGAATAAAAGTATAATGAAGATTAAGTCTCATACAGGCAGAGGTGTGAAAGGTTCGTCGATTTACATCAATAGAGCATGAATGGGCCAGTTCTCCTCGCCAGACATTAGTCAGAGACTGTAAATGGGTGTTTACAGGGAAATAAAATACTTGATAAGAATCTTATCAGCCTTATTTAAAACTTCTCCAAAGCCTCCCCTGACATGGTCTCACAACAGGCATCATAAAATGCATAATTTCAGAGATATCATCCTCAGATTTAAGATGAAGCATGGCCACAGTTGCAGCTACATTTTAGGCCTAGTTGTGGTTATAAGTTGCAATACTACATTCACATTATATTTTTATACATTTAATAAATATATTCTTAATATTTGTTCTTTTTGTTTTTATGTTTGATCTTATATATTTCAATATTAATAACAGTCTGATTAATTTTGAGTCTTAAACTGTAAACTCTCAAAGGTTGGCTTTCTAAATATATATTGATAATGTGTCTATTCAGAATGACTTATGAGCAGAAACCTTTTTATTTTGGGTATGTCATGTATGCATCATTGAGGCTGTCTTAATAAACAAAGTTCAGCTGGTCCAAAACGCAGCAGCTCGAGTTCTCAATAGAACCAGAAAGTATGACAATATTAGCCCTGTTCTGTCAACACTGCATTGACTCCCTATTAAACATCATATACATTTTTAAATATTGCGGACTACTTACAAAGCACTAAATGGTTTAGCTCCCCAGTACTTGAGCGAGCTCTTAACGCATTATAGTCCTTCACATCTACTGCAATCTTAAAATTCTGGCCAGTTGATAATACCTAGAATATCAAAATCAACTGCAGGCGGTAGATCCTTCTCCTATTTAGCACCAAAACTGGTGAACCTGCGCCTGGACCCATCCACAACGCATCCCTGAAGTGCCAGCCTCATCAGCCCTGTGAAGGCCTCATCGACGTGCCAGCCTCATCAGCCATCAGCACTAATCCTTAACAAACTTGTCTCCATACCGGCGTGACTCCGACTTCCAAACCAGATGGAACTGGATAAATATTCTGAATGTTCTGATCCAATCTGACTTCTGACCTGTAATCTTGTCTGGATCAAAATCATACACTGTTCGCTCGTTGGCCAGAGGAGAACTGGCCCCAGACTGAGCCTGGGTTCTCCCAAGGTTTTTTTCTCCATTCTGTCACCTGATGGAGTTTTGGTTCCTTGCCACTGTTGTCTTGGCTTTTGGCTTGCTTAGTTGGGGACATTTAATATTCAACAATATTATTGATCTGCCTTACTTAAGGTGGACGATGACGCAATTTTCTTCTAGAAACAAACTTTGTTGTATTATTTATGATATCACTGGGAAGCTGCTTTTATACAATCTGTATTGTGTAAAAAGTGCTATATAAATAAAGGTGACTTGATTTGACTTAATTGTTTCTCTATCTTATGCTTCTGAGAGGAAGAGAACAGTGGAGAACAAGGAATGGAGCCACTTTCTAAAGGCGGGTATACACTGTGCGATGTCTGTGCGATTTCAGCAAGGTACCTACTCACACTGAACGAGTAGATCGCATGCGATGTAAAGCCAAAGCTCAGGATTTCTGTGCTCACACTATACGGTCCGAACGTCGAGCTGCGACGCCCTCGTGCCGGGTTGCGCCTATAGATGATATCATGTATCCAGAGATATTGTCAAAACAAGCATCAGCTATCAATATCAAGATGATTTAGCATTTCCAATTTATGTATTAAATTATTATTAGTATTATTGTATATTATTATTAATATTAGGGAAGGCGACATTTTTTTTATTAAAGTGATAGGCTGTTAAATTGCCACATTTCATAGCGCATCAGCGCAAAACCAACAGCGCGTTGATAATAAAATATCACACAGAAGCTTACTCCTCCTCATTGAAAATTGTCTAAAACATTTAGGTTGATTACAATGAATTATAGGCATATAATTAATTATTAACTGTCTATAATATGTCCGAACACTGCAATAATTCATCAATGAAAATTAAAAACAGCTTTATTTCAAAAACATTGTTTAACAAATTAATAAAATAAGCAAAGTGTGCATCGCAGGTGGCTTGGAAGAAGTGGGTAATGGTTAATCCATTTTGCAACATGAACTGGAAGTAAGCAACAGTAATTTGTAGCTAGTTTGACAGAACTTAAAGATCTCCCTCTTCTCTTTCTTTTTTTTTTTTTTTGCTGCAGATGAAATGGTTAAACTTCTGTTTTCGCGCAGGCGCAGTGAGGGAAAAAACACTGAGTTTAGGGCAATCGGTTCGTATCTCTGCTTCAACTGCGCGATATAGTCACGAGGAGCGACCACAATTTCTAACGATTGCCGACCGATTGCCGGTCGGGAGAGGTTAATCGCCTCTCGTTTCCCCGTGTACACTGCACGAACACTGCACGACAAAGCTGAAAATCGGCCCGACCCGAAATAGAGTCGCACGAGTCAGAATTCGGCTCAAAATCGGACGAAAATCGCACAGTGTATGCCTGCCTTTAGTGGTTCGCAAATGCAGCGAGGCGAGGCTCGCACACTCCCAGTGAAAGCGCTAGTCTTTTATGAACGCGGGCCTGGCTCTCATGATCGAGAGAAAGACAATGCTGGAGTAAGAGGGTACGAGAAAGCAGTCTGTGAACACAGCAAGGCGAGAAATGAAGGCGTCTTGCGGGGGCGGGCCCAGCAAGTGACACAATATTATGCTTGTGAGTCTCACCTTATAGTCACAGGAGAGTGTCATTGTCAGCGCTGTGTACATCTGAGAGTAGTCAGCGCTGTGCTCGCTCTAACGGTGCAATCACAACTGAATCTCCTCTTGGCGAAATCCCCAGCCGCTAGACTCCCGCTCTCGTAATGAGAGCGTCAGTCTTCATTGAACACGGCTTGCAAGAATAATGCTCACCTGAGGGAATCCACTTGCTGCAGGGAGGGTGAGACACGCGGGGATTAAATCAGTGTTAGCTCACTCAGTCCAATTCACTCAGCACTACAGCTCTATTGTTTATTAGTCTCATGCTTGAGAGAAAGAGAACGAGGGGAGGAGCCGCAGCGAAGCAAGACTTGCGTGCTCATAGTGAGAGTGTCCGACTTCAATGAACATGGCTTGCGGGTGGGCCTGGCAAGTGGCACGCTCAGAGGAGGGGCATTTTGAAAAACGCCACCGAGAATATGAGGCTTGTTCGACTTCATCCAGCTCTGCGCAGACCGATCGGAGGCTGACTTGAATTTTGTCCAACTTGATACAGTTGTTCCACGATTGGCCAAATTCTCGAGCTCTGATGAAGACACAACTGTTCCACGATTGGCTGGATTCACCACATGACAACGATCAATTGTGTTTCTTGTTTATTCTCACACCTTTAGTTCCACTAAAGCTCACAAATCAGTTTTTTTATAACAGTAAACACTCTTTTCATGCAGTCACGATGTTATATTGTGTCATGTTCTCTTACGAGAGTCCTCTCGTACTGCGTTTTTGTAAAAACGCTACGGGAAAAACTCTTTTTTCACGAAATACTGAAGCAAAAAATTATCCTTAATTTTCATACATGTAAAGCGCGTTGCAGCAGTACACAGCTATGGCGAGACGGCTTGCTCGCTCATTGGCTGCTCTGCGGCAACTGCATAAGCCTATCGAGCGAGGCCTGAAGTGACGTCAGGCCAATGAGGCCGAGACGGGTGTGGCTAACCTCTATAAAAGGAGCTCGAAAAGGCTGATTCACTTGATTTTTCATCTCTTCAGCGAAGCGCACGCATCGCTGGATCACGAGGAAGCACGCGTCGTCTGAGGCAAGCACTTCAGCGGGACGAGCCCTTGAAGCCGCTGGCCAACGCCACCTTCTACAGCCGTACCTGCTGCGCTTTCCGACGCCATATCCTTTCTATTATTACTGTTCTCTGTGTGTGTGTGTGTGTGTGTGTTCGCCTTGCGACACTCACCCCCTAAAAGAGCTGCGTCTTTTTAAAGATGCCTTCATGCGGCTCATGCCGAGCCCCACTCACCGAGGGAGACCGTCATGTCATCTGTGTCTCCTGTTTGGGTGAGGACCATGCAGCGCTCGCTGACGGCGGCTGCCCTCACTGCGAGCTTTTGCCGATGGTGACTCTGCGGACTCGCCTGGCATTTTTCTCAGAGCCTGCATTCCCCGCCGCGCTGCCGCGCCGTAAGAAGCGCCGCTCGCAGCGGGTCCCGGAACCCGCTCCAGCCCGACTAAGCTCGCTGGTTCGCCCGCCTGCTTCACCGGCTTCTCCTCAATCACTTCCTGATGCTCAGCGCCCGCAGTCTGCCGCCGCTTCATCAGAGGAAGTCGTTTCCGAAGCCGCGTCGGGGGAGAAAGATTCCTGCTCTCTGCTAGCTTCAGGCAGCGAGGACTGGGCGAGCTCTGAGGATCTCGCGCCTCCTGCCCGTAGGCCCACGACGAGAGCTAACATCGAGAAGGAGCTCATGCGAGTACTCGCGTTGGCCGCGGCGAGCCTCGGCCTCGAGTGGTCTGCACCGGAACTCCCCTCTCGCACCCGGCTGGATGGTAGCTTCCTCCCTGGTGAGCGCACCTCTCCGGAATCCTTTTCTTCCTGAGCTTCATGAAGAAGTTGCGAAGGCCTGGAACGCTCCCTATTCTGCACGGACGCGTTCGTCTGTGTCGCCAGCATTTTCCTCCCTGGATAATGCGAAAGACCGAGGCTACCTTTCACTTCCGCCGGTGGAACAGGCGATAGCGACCCACCTTTGCCCGCCCTCTGCTGGACGGCGGACTAAACCGGTGTTGCCTTCCGAAGCCTGCCGCATGACGTCGACGCTGCTCGCGCAAATTTTCTCCGCCGCTGGGCAGGCCGCGTCAGCACTACACACCATGGCTACGCTGCAGATATTCCAGGGTGATCTCCTCCGTAAGCTGGACGAGATGGGACCTGACGCTATCTGCATCGCGGATTTGAGAAGCGCTTCAGATCTCACCCTCCGCGCTACCAAGTCTGCTGCACAAGCCATGGGACGATGTATGGCTTCCGCCACTGTTGCTGAGAGGCATTTATGGCTGACGCTCACGGAGATGGCTGATTCCGAGCGCACCGCGTTTCTCGACGCCCCGCTGTCTTCCGCTGGCCTTTTCGGATCTTCTCTCTCCGAGTTCGTGGAGAGATTTACCGAAGCCCAGAAAGCGTCTCAAGCCTTCAAGCACTTCCTCCCGAAGCGCTCCGGTTCTGCAGCGAGTCGTGAAAAACAGACCCCGCGGAGCTCTCAGCCTCAGCCCCCGCCTTCGGCCGCCTCTTCACAGCAGCGACAGCAGCGCAGCTCGAGGCCCCGCTCTCGCTTTAGCAACCGACGCCCCACTCAGCGCGGGCCGCGGCCGAGGATTGTGGTGAAGCCGGAAGCCCCGAAGAAGTCCTAGCACGCCTAGGAAAGCGCAGGTGTGTGAGTCCCGTTGCGGCCGGCCTCTCACCCAAGCGCGCCGCTGTTTCAGTCCCAAGATTTGCGACTGTTCCAGCGTTTTCTGCAAGGCGCAAGCCCGCACAGTTGCCCGCTTGCCTGCACACAAAAGCCGTTCTCACGGCTACCCAGATATATCCCGAAAAGAGTGTATTTTCTGGTGTCCCGGCCACGGCCGATGGTGCTATAAATGTAGTGTCGATGCCCACTCCTCAGTGCCCATCCCTACACACAAGCACAGCCCTACACTTAGGGCTCGCGCACATAAAAACGACTCAGGTCGATTGCGCTTCCAACATAGTAAAAGTGCCCACTTCCCAGTGCCCACGAACACTATGTCTCACAGATCACAGGCTCCCTGTAAAAACGGGACCTGTGAGCGCTCGCTCTGCTCAGACAGGCAGTGCGTCCAAAGCACTGTCCCACGAGACTTTCTCAGCCCTCCCTCACTCAGTTAACCCTCTAGGGACCAAGGTGTTTTTGGGGCCCTTGAGATGTTCTGACATGCCTTGACATTTGTGTTTTTTTCAGTTATTTATAAACATGTTAATGGCTAAGGTGTAAATTCACTCTATATAGCACAAACAGGGCTACCATAATATGCGAGCAACGTGTATGTAGATGTTTGTATTTTTAAGAGAATAATGTTTATGCGTGGTTATTGGAAAAAATAAAAATGAAAGTTGCTGAATTAAGACCACAAAACACATATTATATATGTGTCCACAAGACTTTTGACTAATGGATGTTGTCCCTTTGAGTTCTAGCTTCAAAATTATGTGAAAATAGTCTTGCTTTATCGTTCACAAAAAAAAATACATTGATTTAAATGGTGTAAAACAGGTTTTGCTTGGAAAACCATTATGCAAGGGGGGCGTGGAGGAGGAGTAGTTTGTCCCACCCACTCTGCATAATGACTCTGCCTAATGCCCATTCATTCAGGTGTGACACTGACTGAGCCACAATGCAAGGACAAAAGATGTATTTAGAAGAAGACTTATATTGACCATTTAAGATTTCGCTTGCATCTCTCTTGTAAATATGTTTTGCTATTTTATTAAAAATGTTACAATTACAACAATAATTACAATTTCAACAATATTTCAAGTGTACTCTTTCTTTGTAAAAAAAAAAAAAAAAAAAAGATTATAGGCCTACATTTTATCATATGTATTCATTAGTTTGAATATAGCCAACATTGGAACATCTAACATCTCAGTCTATGACTTTATTTTTGACAAAAATAGTATATATATATATATATATATATATATATATATATATATATATATATATTATATTATATATTATATATATATAACGTTAGATATGAGCAGAAATTGCTAAACAAAAGCTTTTTTGATGTGGCGGTATATTCTACAGTAGCCTAAAAACTGTACCCTAGTCTAGTCAACAAAATGTTGTCTTTCATACTTCGCCTGACTGTAATGTTGTTTTTATGAAATATTAGGGCATATAAATGCTAATTTGCAGTTTAATACGTTGCTTATACAAATACATTTTATTTCAACATATTCCAGTCGATTTTTTCTCATCTCAGTAGGCTATAGCAAAGCAGTTTATTATTTTACACACAGACGCGCGATTCATATTTAGGCTAAACAGTCTTTACAAATATGTCCCCTTCATTCATCTCACAGAAAGGCGAGTCATATTATAGAAATGGGATTCATCTTTTTGCGGTTTACATAGGCCTACACTAACGTTATTCCATAACGTTATTCCACACGTGAGAAAAGAAAACAGCCTACCTCACTCCTCAGCGGAATCTGCTCCTCATTTCAGGAGATATTGCTCCTCATCAGCACTGTTCTGAGGAATCGTTTCTCCATAAGGTAGGCTATAATGTCTCACTCGCGAGGAGTCGCGACGCGCTTTGTTTACAGCTGATGTGGGCGTTTCACAGCTCTGAAATGGTTCTCAGAATTTGCGTTTGAATAGCACGCGCTCTCCGGGGCGTGGTCACATTACTGTGAATCATCTCGTAATGAGGTCGACTGGAGTCGCTCTCTTTTTATACAGATTACAGAAGCTGAGAATATTTGTTTTTTATATAAATGACTTCATTTAAAAGATGCGATCTCAAGCTTTATGCCCGTGGGTCTGTTTGCCTGTTTGACTGAATTTTCGCGGAGTTATAGATCATTTTCGAACGCGTTTCAAATGGGAGTTTACTGACAGAGAGAAGGCAGAAATCGCATCATGTTAATTTTTCTTTATTTGTCAAAAAGCAAAACACTTTATTTTTATTGTGAGTATACAGAAAAAAAATAGACACTGAACAGGATCGATTGATGTATTACACGAAAATGAAAGATCAAAATTAACAGAGCATTTAGTGTTTATTTTCATTGCTAAAAAAAAAAAACGAGCAAAACGCGCGGGCGCGTTTTTGGTCCCCAGAGGGTTAAGCACTGTAGTAAGGTCGAGGACGAGCCTTCTGCCCGCTGTAATAAGCGCGCTCCCCGCCTCGAATGCCACAGGCGTAACGCCTATGTTATTGCGCCCCGAAGCACCTCTGTCGCACGGCGAACAGAGCGCGCTTCGCATCCAGCCCTTAGCCAGCCATGCAGAGGCATGGGCAGCGCTTCCAGGGGTTTCGGACTGGGTGCTAGGCATTATAAAAAGAGGCTTCTCGCTACAGTTTTGTCGACGCCCTCCCCGCTTCACAGCGCGCGTCGAAACTACGGTGACTTTAGAAGTAGCACACCTACTTCGCGCCGAAATATCAAAACTGATGAGCAAAGGGGCGATAGAGCATGTATCCCAAGCTCAAAGCGAAGGGGGGCTATACAGCAGATACTTTCTAGTCCCCAAAAAGGACGGTGGTATCAGACCCATACTGGATCTAAGATGGCTGAACAGAGCATTAGTGAAACGCAGTTTCAAAATGCTCACGACCAGGAAAATCCTCGCGCATATTCGCCGAGGAGACTGGTTTATGTCAATAGATCTGAAGGACGCGTATTTTCAAATACAGATAGCGTCACATCACAGGCGATACTTGAGATTCGCCTTCGAGGGTCAGACATATCAGCATACAGTCCTGCCGTTCGGCTTGTCCCTGGCACCTCGTACATTTACGAAATGCATGGACGCAGCGCTCGCCCCTCTCAGACTCAGAGGCATGCGAGTGCTGAACTATTTGGACGACTGGCTGATCCTAGCTCAATCACGATCACAGCTCGTGGAGCACAGAACCATTTTACTCGATCACCTCGAGAATCTTGGTATCACGGTCAATTGGACAAAGAGTTCACTGAACCCCAGTCAAGCGATTTCGTTTCTGGGTACCATTCTGGACTCACAGTCTATGACAGCGCGGCTGTCACCACAGCGCGTGCTGCACATTCAGCGCGCGGCGAGATCCTTCCGCTGCGGCGCGACTACCCCGCTCAGGACGTTTCAAAGGATGCTGGGTCTCATGGCCTCAGCATCACCAGTTCTTCAGCTGGGCTTGCTCCGCATGCGCCCTCTGCAGTTCTGGTTGAAAGCGCGAGTACCGCGCGGAGCGTGGGTGTCCGGCCGGTTACGTCTCAAGGTCAATCAGAACTGTGTGACAGCCCTGATACCTTGGTTGGCGGACGACTGGTACCGATCAGGTGTAAGCCTGGGGACTTCCTCGGGAGTGAGGATGGTGTCGACCGACGCATCCACCTCGGGATGGGGAGCGCTGCTCGAGGGCAGACCGTTCTTCGGCCTGTGGTCAGAACGAGAAAAGCTCCAACACATCAACTGCCTGGAAATGCTGGCAGTGCACAACGCGCTGACGCGTTTTTGTCCCCAAATCAAGGACCAACACGTCGTAGTCCGTTCGGACAACACGGCCGTGGTGTCCTACATAAATCGCCAGGGCGGTCTGAGATCCACATCCCTGTACAGCCTGGCGAAACGCCTCCTAATATGGGCTCAGCACAATTTGCGCTCGCTGAGAGCAGTGCATGTGCCTGGGCTCCAGAATGTGGGCCCAGACAGACTGTCCAGGAACAACATTCCCCTGGGCGAATGGTCTCTACACCCACAAACAGTCCGGCTGTTGTGGGAGAGATTCGGCAGAGCGGAGGTGGACCTATTTGGCACCCACACCCGGAGCTGTGGTCCCTTCATGTGTGGGCGCTCAACGGATATCCGTTGATCTCGCAGAGGGAGTGATGAATACCATCACTCAGGCCAGAGCACCGTCGACTAGGCGGCTTTATGCCTCAAAGTGGTCGGTTTTCTCCGGCTGGTGTACAGCTCGGGGCCTATCACCCCTCGATTGTGAGGTGACGGAGGTTCTCTCCTTCCTACAGGAGCTGTTGGATAAGGGCAGATCCCCTTCCACGCTCAAAGTTTATGTGGCGGCTATTACAGCGTTCTCTGGAACAACGCTAGGTCAGTCACTAGGAAGGAACGATTTAGTCATCCGCTTCCTCAGGGGAGCTAGGAGGCTGAATCCTCCCAGACCTCCCTCAGTCCCTATGTGGGACCTTTCTACGGTTTTGGCGGCCATGAAAGGTGCCCCTTTCGAGCCTATCCAATCTATTAGCCTCAAACATTTGTCTTTCAAAACAGTGTTTTTGATGGCTCTCGCTTCGGTGAAGCGCATAGGCGACCTGCACGCGCTCTCCGTGAGCCCAGCGTGCTTAGAGTTTGGACCTAATGACTCTAAAGTCATACTCAAACCTAAGCATGGCTATGTGCCAAAATCCCTCAACACGCCGTTTCGGGCTCAGGTTATCTCCCTGTCTGCCCTGCCGGGATCAAGTGAGGAAGGGGACTCAAGTTTTCTTTGCCCCATTAGGGCTTTAAGAGCTTACGTGTCCCACTCTGCTGTCTTCAGACAGACTGAGCAGCTCTTTGTCTCGTTCAGTGGACGTTCCAAGGGAATGGCTGTTTCGAAACAGAGCCTATCCAGATGGATAGTTGACGCCATAGCGCTGGCTTATACTGTCAAGGGCCTCCAGTGCCCGTTGGGAGTTAGAGCGCACTCCACGAGAGGCGTTGCCTCCTCGTGGGCTTGGTCCAGCGGGATTTCCTTACAGGATATATGTACAGCGGGAGGCTGAGCCTCGCCGTCTACAGTTATTAGGTTTTACAACCTAGAGGTTCCCGCCTTGCAGGCTAAGCTACTATCGGTGTAGTCGATTCAGCTGTCTAACTAGAACACTGAAATCGCATGCGCAGCGCGCTACCGACTGTCTTATGGGCAGAATTGTGTAAGACCCACATTTCCCACATTAGTTCAGGTTCCCCACCCTGTCTATGTGATGTCATATTCGCGTCTGCGGACGCGGCCATATAAGGACGGAGGGAATCCCCTCTTGTCTCTAGACGGACCGTTGAGTACTCTTCTGCGCATGCGGGTCACTTCTGGGTCATTTCACGTTCACACAGGAGATCACAAAAGGTCGCATTTAATTGGAAATGTGAACGGCCTTGCAAAAAAATCGAATTTTTTCAAAAAATCGGAATTGAGCATTAAGCCCTGCAGTGTGAACGTAGCCCTAGAAGCTCAGAGCTGAAGACAAGAAACCCTGAGCTGACTACACCTTTAATTCAAAGCGGGATTATTGTAGTTTATACTTTAATGATAGGGTTTTATTTGCTTTTACATTTTTGCTTATTATCAAAAGAAAAGTAACCAATTAATATAAATTCAATTGATTACAAAAACTGGCTTCTGAAGCTTTGATTTATAGTGTTTTAAGAATTTGATTAAGAACATACCACAGAGAAGTCTTCAGACCAAATTATAAGTAATTTAAAATGCTCATAATTTAGGCCAGATTCTATTTATTTTACCTAACCTGAGAATAATAAATAATAAGGTAAGGTGTTAAGATCAAAGTACACATTGAGAAACAACAGCTAACAAAACAAGTTAATGGAAACTTTATCATAAGGGCATACATTTCCCAAAATCTAGGGCATTCTTGTACATGTACACTGTAAATCAGGTTAACAATTACATTTAATGTTTTTATACTGGTCATTTAATTTAATATCTAACATTTGAAGGAATTTTGTGGATTCAACACAAGTTAAACTCCATCAGCATCATTTGTTTCATTAGTATTAGGTTTCAACATTATATATGTAAACGTCACTTAATTTTTTTTTTTTTCTGTGTAAATTAACATCCAGTCTTTACTTTTTTGTCAAAACATAGAGCTTATAAGCCTGTTAAGTTTAATAAGATACGCACATGGATACCAGAGAGTGGTGTGATCAGAGGTCGGGATAATCACTAGCATGTGACAATAGCTAATGTATTTAATTTAAATAAAGTCACTCAAACTTACATATGGACGTTTTGAGGTAATTATTCCTTAATTATATTAGAGATCAGGATAATCACTGCGATAATCATGTGAGTGCCACTCCATGTACTTTTTTTTTTGGGGTTGTTAGTGAAGGTTAGATAGGGCGTCATGGACGCTGAAGATCTTTGTTTTCTTTCTTTCTTTTCTTAGTTAGGATTAGAGGTTATTTAAAAGCTAGACTTTGTTTGGTTTTGTTACTTTATTTTCTTTGGCGCCGTCCACGTCCCCTCTTCCTCTTTGTGGTATTGACCATCTTACAGAAATTCTGTATCCACTGTATATATTTATCTATATTCTTTATGTGTTTGTCTTACTTCACTTTTGCCTATAACCTTGTTGTACTGAATAAAGGTGTTGGCTTTTTTACCTGGATTGGTGGGTTTTGTACAACATATAGATTATATATGTTTCTCTTTAATGTCAATTTTAAATGTTGGACCCCCGAACCCCTAGACTATATTGGGGGTCGTAACAATTCCTCATAGTCATACAGCATGTTTTATTAAGTTAGATAGTATAAATGCTAATGAAGTGTGAGATTTTAACCTGCGCTGGTGCACAGATCAGACAATCCATTCACACAACTGGAGCTTTCTTTGATCCCTTCACATGCTATAAGGGTATAAAGATGCCGACCTCTGATTTATATAAACATTTAATACTTTGAGTCAAAGTTATTTTCTGTTGGGATCAACAGTGTAACACATGTTATGAATAGAGATAAACATCTACTGAACCCGGAACATCCCTTTGATTATGATTAACAATTAACTTGAACTACTTATTTATCTGGAGCAAATGTAAATCATGTACAAAAGACAGTAAATCAGGACACTATAAAGGAATATGAGAATCTGTGAGGATGACAGAGCAAGAGCTGGAAACAAACATCAGTGAAGAATGAAGGGTTTAGTATGTTTACTGCTGCTGTTGGAAACCTTTGTGTGTGTCGTACAGCATCAGGTAGATGGAGGACTCAATGAGAATGAGATCAGTCAACAGCTCAGATCTGAGGACGGAAGACAGAATCCACCTCAAACAGACACTTTGAGAGATGAAGCTTCAACTGACAGCCAACAAAACTACCATCTGTTCTTCACTGACATCCATGCAGCGCTGAGAGAACTGACCGCCACCGTTACAGAGCAGAAAGTGAACATCAGAGAACTGACCGCCACAGTTACAGAGCAGAAAACAAACATCAGAGAACTGACCGCCACAGTTACAGAGCAGAAAGTGAACATCAGAGAACTGACCGCCACCGTTACAGAGCAGAAAGTGAACATCAGAGAACTGACCGCCACCGTTACAGAGCAGAAAGTGAACATCAGAGAACTGACCGCCACAGTTACAGAGCAGAAAACAAACATCAGAGAACTGACCGCCACAGTTACAGAGCAGAAAGTGAACATCAGAGAACTGACCGCCACCGTTACAGAGCAGAAAGTGAACATCAGAGAACTGACCGCCACCGTTACAGAGCAGAAAGTGAACATCAGAGAACTGACCGCCACAGTTACAGAGCAGAAAACCATCAACAGAGAACTGACCGCCAACATCAGAGAACTGACCGCCACAGTTACAGAGCAGAAAGGAAACATCAGAGCTTTAGAGACACGACTGAGTGAACAACAGACGTTTATCCTGGAAGAGATGAACAAGAAAAATGATGGTACCTCACCAAAACATTCACTCTTTTATCAATGATCCTCAAAGTAAAACTCCAATGCAATACATTGCATATTATACTTTGTAAAATGTGTTATCTATCTATTACAATAATCAGTGTGAATGTCATTTAACAGAATCTTCATTCCTTCACAGAAATCTCAAATCTTACTCTGAGTCAAGTGGAGGAATTGAGAAAGGAAAATAGAGGTGAAAGTGTGCTTGAATGATGTTAAATTCAGTGTATACATTCTCAATGAAATATAGTAATATGTCACTATATTGCTTATATTTTTCAATATCAGACAGAGAAATAGCTTTTTCAGCTTCACTGATGCAATCTGGCAGCGGAGATATTGGTCCTTTTACCACTGAAATCACACTAACCTACAGGAACGTCATCACAAACATAGGGAACGCCTACAATCCAATTACAGGTAATTATTAATTAATAAAATGGAGTCATAAAACTCAGTTTATAGTAATGAAAACCATTCTGCTCCATTCAGACCTCTCTGCAGTTGAGTAATGTGTATAAGAGAATTAAACAATCTGCCACATCTTTCAAAACTATTACACAGTGTAATTGGTAATTAAGCTATCATACATGAAACATCTGATTCTGTATCTCTTGTTATTTGATTTAGGTGTTTTCACAGCCCCGCTGAAAGGAGCGTACATGTTCAGAGTCTCTGTATTTGGTCATGGCCCAACTCCAGCATCTGTAGCCATTATTAAGAATGGAGAGCATATGGTTGTAGCCAATGCTCTTCAGGCTAAGGATCGGTTAAACTCCTCGAATGGAGTTGTGTTGATCCTGGAGGTTGGAGATGTTGTCTATGTGAGACTTTGGTCTGGCAGGAGGTTATATGATAGCCAGAATAACCACAACACTTTCAGTGGTTTCCTACTGTTTCCCTTAAGATAACAGGAGCTTTGCAGAATGTGATTCCAATAATTCTGAACCTTCAGCGGATGATTTATGATGAAAATCATGAAGAATCATTAAGATATGAACCTGTATTAATGAGGACTAATGTGTGTGTTTGAAATTTGCAATAGATTACTGTATGACTTTATATGAGACACTATAATCATAAGTTCTGTGAAGGACCACTACGTCAAATAAGATTGACAATTAGCATACAGTTTGGATGGTCGGTATGGTTCTGTTCTGGGCGAGAAATCCCTGCGCATCCATGTAGCCTAGCATAGATAAGAGCAGCAATAACCCCCCTTTTTTTGCAAATATATTTAATTCAAGATTTCAAAGTACAACATAATTCAAGAATTTATTCTGATTCAAGGGGAATCAGAATGCCAAATCCTGACTGACGAGAGGAGGAGCTGAGGAGGGAGGAGGGTAATAGCTCCTGAGAAACGCGATAGCTGCTGATAATTCTGAAGGAGCTTATATATGTATACAGTGATAAGTGTCGTATTCCTATAGGTAGATGTGGATCAGCTGAGAGTCAGCTGATGCAAGCTTGACTAACGTGACTTTCCAGAAATGACGCTACGCTTGATTTCTGAACTGTCTAAAAATGTAACTTTGTATAAAGAGTTTCAGCACAGAGACAGACGTCAGGACCCATGAATATCACAATGGACTCAAAAGTGTTATGTTAAAGTAGTAAATCTAGGCCCAGTTTCAGACAGGGCTTGGATTAAGCCAGGATTAGGCCTTAGTTCAATTAGTTCAATTCAATTCAATTATAAATGTACCTTAGAAAAAAACATTACTGTGAGCATCTTGAGACAAAACAATGACACTGACATATTTTACGATCTGTCAGTGCAGGTTTCTTTCTGTTAAAAAACCTCAAACATCCATTTTAGTCCAGAACTAGACTAATGCCTTGTCTGTGAAACCGGGGTCTTGAATGTTAATTATTATCTTTTTAAGTGTAGTTTGTTATTGATCCTTGATCTGTATCTCTTCATCCTATATAAATAAATAATATAATAAAGAGACAGTGTGGCATTTCCTTTTCCTCATATCTTCATGAACATTTCATGAACAAAGTTTGATTTGAAGCACTCATGGTATCATATGTATCAGTTCCACCAAGATTTCACGATGTAAAAAAAACATTCTGACCAGAATGACTGATTTCACAGAAATTTGTGAAAAAGTGTTTATCAATCATTAGGACACCCCATTTACCAGATTATGCATTATTTTAGATGCACAATAGTCATACATGGCAAAATTGACAAAATCGGATACATTTTAACTTTTAAGACAACCTATTGACATTTTTTTTTCAGGCTTGGAAAGGGGGGTATTGAGTGTAGGGCACGGTCTAATTACACAAGTCTTCACATCTGAAACCATATTATTTATTTATTTTTCAAACTTGTTAGGCTATTAAAGATAGCTAGTCTAGTGGTGTACCAGCTTTTATCATGAACATATATATGGGATTTATGAGTGTGACAAAGAGGAGGAAGCTTATGGACTGCTTTAAAAGGTAGACTAGGTCTGCATTAGTCATCATAAATAAGTGATTACAAGTACAATTATATATTAAAGCAATTGGTTACAATCATATTTATGCAAAAAAGAAGTACAATTTCCCTTAAGTAATTGAAAATTTCTCCTTTATCATATCGTTTTTCCTAGTGTTGGTGGTTTCTGTGGTTCATAACCATTATTTTGATTCCAATAAAGAATAAATTCATTAGAACTGTGTGGTACTGTAAAATTAGTCAAAACAGGGCAGCTACGTGAAGGCTCAGTATCGCTAACCCCTTGTATTTTTTTGTTTCATTTTTTTATATATATTTTTTATATATTTTATAATGCGTTTTGTTTAGTTTTTTTGCCTTTTTTTATTCTTTTTTTTTATTCTTTTCTTATTTACACATATTGTTTTCTATTTTATTCAGTTGTTATCTCTTATTCTATTTTATTTTTTATACTTTTTTGCACAGTGACCTTCACTAGATTCACCATTAGTCGTCACACTCTTCCTCCCAATGAGGTTGATTATAGTGATTCTCACAATTCCCAACTTGACATGGTCCACAAGCAGGCATGCATGGTAGTCCATATGCCCTGCAACTGCACCGTTGTGTTCGGCAGGCAGTTTTCTGGGGCAGCAGCCTTACTGGTCATAACTGGCAGGAACTGGTTGTCCACCCGTTTCCATCCCCAATCCACTGTGTTCATGTCACCTTCCTTTCCAATCCACACCATGATCTGGAGATAAACTCTTTGGTAGTGGTATCTGGATGAGGACTCAGTTGGAGGCAGACGTTCTGGGGTAACAAATTATGTGGCGTAACGATTTTCTTGCTAAAAAGGTTGTAGTGCAAAGAGGCAAGTGAATCGGTACTCTTTCCGCCAAACAACACTCCCATTGCCTTGGTCCCATGGTCCTCTATGACATTCCTTGCTTGATGTGGGAGCAGAAACACATTTGTCACCCTTTTTCCATGCCAAGCGGTGAACCAGGGAGCCACCGTCAAGGACATAATGCTCAGTTGGTGGGATGGAATCCAGGACAGTTTTGTTAGATTTCTTGCTTGAGAACTCAGTGACTGCCTGCGCTAGTTGGGGCTTGTTGGCTTTATGGAAGATTTCCTTGCCTTCGAACAGGGCTGCAGGAAATGAGCAGAGCTCATAGCTCATTACATCTTCCAGTGAAAACTGTCCAATTTTCGACATGATCAGGAACCGTTGGAACAGCAAAGCAGGATCAATGGTTCGGTCTTGGGCAACTTTGATGGTGGAGTCATCTGCAAGGGTTTTTGCCCGGTCTTTCCGTTTGAAGGATATTCAAAAAACGGGTTTTCCAATCATCTTTTCAATGATCTCATTACCAACAGTCTCAAACTCATGGACATTTACCTCTTTTTTGGCAACAACACCAGTTACAATGTTTCTCAGAGATGGGTCTGGAGAGAATGGTGTGCAGATGGTAAGCTTTTCCTTTATCTTTTCTAGATCAGAGTGATCTCTTGTCATCCTTGCTTCTGAGGATTCTCGGTGCTGCTCGCTGGTCGTGTAGGTGAGGTCATTGAATTCCTGCATGGCGTTGTTGTATTCAGATGTTATGGGTGTAGACATGGTCCACAATGCTCTCATTTCTTCAGTCATTCCACTTCCATGGGTCAAGCCTCCACTGCTTTTCAAGGATCGCATCAATGTCTGCTCGATGATAAGGTCAGAGCTAAAGCCTGCCCAGTACTGGTTGCTGCGGTGGATCACATGGAAACCCCTGGAAATCTTGTCATGTACATCAGGGTGTCTGGTCTCGAGTTGGCACATTTCTTGGAGGTAGAAATATGCCGATTTCTGGTAGTTGTAGTGCCCAGCGGCAGCAAATATTGGCAGACAGTCCAACATTGCTTGCAAGTGCATCTTCCAAGATCCTGTACGATCTGCTTTGATCAGAGCTCGGGCTGTCTGCAGCATCTTCTGATAGTTTACCCACAGCCGGCTGGTTTTTGACCTTGTGCTAAGGTGTGCCCTCTTTGTGTCCACATTTTCCTTGATTTGGTTCAGCATATCTGATGCTGCAGCACTCTCCAAAGTTGTTTCTTTCGTTACCATGGATGAGTACATCTCTCCAGCTTGGTTTACCAATGACTCAAACTGTGAGTCATCCTCCTGCAGCTCTGACACAACTAGGTGATTGAGACATCTGTCCACCAGCAAATGTCCATGAAAAGCTCTTTGCACTGACTTTCCAGTCATCATGTGCTGGATGGCATTTGATCCATAGACAACTTCCATAATGTTCCTGAGTCCTGTGCCTTCCATCAGTGTGCCTATTGCACCAAGTAGGTTCATAAAAGTATGAAAACCTCCAAGCATTAAGACTATGCTTTTCAGGGGACTAATCTGTGGTGCATCCACAATGAGCTTTGCTGCTTTCCAGTACAGTGGCTGATCAAATGTAATAATGGGTGGAGCATTGTGTTTGATAGCCAGGTCACAAACAAAACCCAAGGTGGACAAAATACATGTTTTGTCTCCGGAGTACAGGTCAATCATTGGCAGGAACACAACTGATGATTGGCCTGGATGTTCTAGTCCTTGATGAATTATATGCATCATTCCCTGCCACCCTGGGGTTTCTTGTTTGAAGTTCAGAGAGAGCTCCCACAGGACATCAACTGTTCTGTCACAGTTGATCAGTGCTGGGAGGTCGTTCAACACAATGGTTTTGGAGCACATGTTTCGCAAAGCGATATTCGATGACTGGGATTTTACTTTGCACTGCAACATCTAGGTTGGTAATGTGTCTCCTTGGAATGATACAGTCCTTTTTTCGCCCTGGAGTGATTGCTGCTATAAATCCCATTACCATCAATAGTAAGGATGTTGTGGTCAACATTGTCCCCAGCAAAAAGAAGTGCCATGTCCAGCACATCTATCCGCTAACATATCTGGGGCAACTGAATCTGCTGCATTCTTTTCAAAACGTAAAACTTCCTTGTATGATGAAGCAAATCCCATTCCATGAAGGGTATCCACCAGGAATTGTGACCGATACACATGATGTGCCTGCACTGCAAGGCCAAGTTGTAATGGAGATACCACAGCACGTGGTCTTGCTGCCTGGACAATTGCCTGTCCAATTCCTGCAACCTTTCGGCTTGTCTCCTTACCCACAAAAAAAACATTCAAAAGTGTACGGAGAGTCTCAGGAACAAACGAAAGGGCAGAGTCAAGCTCAAGTGACTTTGTGCTCGGATACTGATTCGTAATGGAGAGGACATTGGACTTGATATCACTTTTGATCAATCGCGCAGCTGTTTGAATGATCGCTTGTTTCTAGGATTCCTCATCCTTTTCTTGTTCACTGAAATAAGATCGTAGTATTTGTGATGTCTTCTCTCTCATTGTCACTATGTCATGGAGGCCTTCCCCTTCAGTGAAATGTACATTGTCCTGGTACTGTTCTCTCAATTTTCTCTTGAGGTATTGATTTCCATATGGTTCAGAATCTGGGTTTGTCAGAGATTCCGTCATTTTGTCTTGAAGATGTGTAATTGTCAACTGTTCCTCATCATTACTCTCGAGGTAAGAGCAAACTTTCATGAATGCCTGCTCCTGATCTTCATTTTTGGGCCGGCCAGACTTTCTGTGCTTTGCCCCTGGGTCTTTCTGGAACTGTATCGGGATGTTATATCCGTTACGAAAACTACTACTGCATAAGTGGTGGTAAACACAGTCTGCAACATGTAGATCATGTCATAATATTCAATCCTGCCTTTCACAGTGAAAGCCCATTGATCTGCACGATTGTCACAGCACTCAAGAATGGACTCTGCCAGCATATCAGTCTTCCACGTGTTATCGTAGTCCCACAGAAAAGACAATCGGTTTGGCTGTTGAAAGGACCAGTTTCTACTCTGGCACTTCTTTTTGGTGGCTCAGCTTTATTCTCTTGTTGGATTTTAATGTCTTTTTTATTTATGTACTTCTGTCGAAATTTTGAGTGTACTATTTCACCAGCGGAAATGTGTACGTCGTCGCCTCTTTGCACACTTGCATTGTTGATTCCATCAGCTCCCTTCTGATGAACCTCAACCACATTGGCTCTTCGTACTGGAGTAAAGGGTTTAGGCTAGTAGCATAGTGGTGGTGTTGTCGCTAGTCAAAATGCCAAGTTTTTTACGTGGTCAATTGTACCAACCGAGCCAGTGCTGGGTGCCAGATGTTCAACATTCCTAGGGGGAAGTATGGTTTTGCCAAAAAACGGCGGAGGTTATGGCTTCAAGCCATAAGAAGGGCAGATTGGGGTCCGGATGGTGAGAAAGGAGGTGAGAGTGTCTGCAGCACACACTTCATAACTGGTAAGTTTTTTGTTTTATAGCTTATATATCTCAATTCTCTATCTATGAGTTTGAGTTAGAACTGCATGCTCGTCCCTGTTCACGTTCATAAATCAATTATCATTAAACAAAAGACGTTGCTTTGGTTCAGTGAATCTGGTAGTAGCAGCTAGCTAGCTAGCAGCGCGATAGATTTCTCTGTCTCTGTCATAGAGTAAATGTTAATATAAAACATTAAGAAAGTAATTATTGCTAATCTGTCATGTTTTTTTTTCTACCAGGGGAGCCATCCTTTGACTGTGATAGTCCAGACTTTGTTCCCTCCATATTCCCTCATAGCAGCATCACCATAGACAGTAGTGGAAAAGTGGCAAGGTCTGTCCGTATTTTTTAACCTTTTGAGTCATTTAAAATATTTTGACCTCATTTATTTGACAGTTTTTCTAACAGTTTCTGTGTCCTGTCTGTATATGAAGAGTTCAGATGCAAAAGCCTCTAAGTGCCATCTGAAATTTTCTTCTAGAATGATCATTTTTATCAAACTTGTATATTTAAGTTCAGTAATTTCACTTAAATGGCAATGAAAATTACCTATTAATTGTCATTTAAGTGAAATTATTGAACTTAAATAAACAGGCTTGATAAAAATGATCATTCTAGAAGAAAATTGCAGATGGCACTTAGAGGCTTTTGCATCTGAACTATTCATATATTGTTTTGTTTGCTCTCGAAAACAGCCTAGATTGTTTGCTGATATTTTATGTTGATATGCCTTCCTCTGCTGTTGTCGTAGGTATGAACGAAAGAGAAGACGGGAGTCAAGGGCTCCTGATGAGAGACCTGGTGTCATGCCTGATCTGGAATCAGCTGCAGGTGTGTCAAACTCCTAATTTTGATTAATTAATAAACTGACACTTTTAGTTTGTTACACAATGTGTTTGCCTTAGTAAAATGTGTGTGTGTGTGTGTCTCTCTCTCTCCCTCTCTCGTAGATGAGCTTTCCCCTGAGAGTGCACTCGAAACTAACCCTCTGGGCTTCTTTGTAAAATAGTCACACTTAGCTTCCTCGCGCCCGAAAACGGACGAAGCCTTAAAATTTTACTTTACTTTTTCCCAGGATAACCAATCAAATATATTTTTGTTCTATAATGTTTTCTGATTATTATTTAGAATTTTAGGATTTTTTTATGATACTTTGCATTAATTATATAATTTTTATGAGCTATTTTTCCATTAGAATTAATATATATTTTTTAATTTAATTTATTTTATTTTATTTTTCAATAAATGCAACATTTCACATCAAAATAGAGTGCAGGCTTAAAAAAAAAAATTTCAAGTGAGAAGAGCGCCATCTAGTGGCTTCAAAATGTATTAATTTGTGTCATGTCCTATAACCGCCTATAGGCGGCCTATAGCTTTTTTATTTATTTATTTGATTTATTCCCATTCGGAAAGAAAAAAAAAATATTACTAAGCAACCACTGAATGGAACAACACAAATTATATATCATTTTAAAGCTTAGGATCTCAGCTTTTTAATGCATCTAATTACATTTATTAACTCTCTAAAACCAAGTGTACCGCCAGCAGGCGCCACCTAGCTGCGAAAATATTCTTTACCATATTTTTTAAAAATCTTGCCTTGATTAACACAAAGTTGATGTCATTTGAAAGCTTAGAGTCTGAACTTTACAGTGAATGTATCCACTTTGAAAAACCCTTAAGTATTGCTGAGTTATTTGCTGATAAATATAATTTCTTTTTTTTCATAATCTATAAAATAATGTACTGCAATGTGTCAAAAACATCATACAGCTCATGAAACATTCTCAGATAATTGAAAATGGCATTTCATTTTTTACAGCATATTATTACAATTAAAATGAGCCCAAAATTAACATAATCTATTGCTTTTATGACAAGATATTTTTCATGGAGAAAAAATTGCCCATGAGGGGGTGTCAAAGACTGTACAAAAAGGCTATCTCTTTTCCAAATGCTGTAACTTTTGATTCCTTTATCCAAAAATTATTATTTTTCATCCAGGTGCAGCTAACACGTAGGGGGACTTCACTAAAAAAGAATTTTCCTCCTACCTTATTTCCTTCCAGAGTTATTCCATGACAAATAAGAAAGAAATGCAAAATCATAATAAAAATTATATATATATATATATATATATATATATATATATATATATATATATATTGTCTTTTATCCGCTGTTTCTTGGCAGGACAATGTCCAAATGTAATGTAATTTATATTTTCAAAAAATTTAAAAAGAGTTCTTTCAAACGATACGATATTATGATTATATAATTTTTATATAGTTTGGGGCAAAATTTGCTGTTTCAGTCTTACCAGTTCATTTCTGTGTGTGTGTGTGTGTGTGTGTGTGTGTGTGTGTGTGTGTGTGTGTGTGTGTGTGTGTGTGTGTGTGTGTTTGTGTGTGTGTGGGGGGGGGGAGGGTGTCTTTTTTGCACTCTTGATGTTTTAGAGTGTCACCCCTTCATTGCTGTACACTTTTTTTTCAGCACAGTGGCTGATCTGTAGCTTGTACTACCAAAAGTTTCTCTGAGTTTTCCTGTTTTTTCTTATTTCCCATTCATTTCCTATGTCGCCCGTTTTTGACCGGGAGGAAGCTAAGTGTGACTCTTTTTTTTACGACCCTTTAACACAGGGTTCACCAATCTCGGTTCTGGAGGGCCGCTGTCCTGCAGAGTTTAGCTCCAACCAGCTCCAACACACCTGTTTGAAAGTTTCTAGTATGCCTAGTGAGACCTTGATTAGCTGGTTCAGGTGTGTTTAATTGGGGTTGGAGCTAAACTCTGCAGGACAGCGGCCCTCCAGGACCAAGATTGGTGAACCCTGCTTTAACATATCAGAATCATCTCCTTGATTTTTTTGTGTGTTCATATAGGTAATAAAACAAAAGTCACCAAGTTTCACCCATCCGATGAAGCAAAAAAATTAAACAATTCGAAACGTTCAAGTTTTCGCCCGTTTTCGGGCGAAGAAGCCCAGAGGGCTAAATATAGAGAGCTGCGTGAGGACTACTCTTCACTGAAAAGAGAGCTGGAGGCTGTACAAAAAGAAAACCAGCAGCTGAAAGAGAAACTGAAGAAATCCAAATTCGGGTTCAATTCTATTTCAGACTCTGCGCTTTGCTTCTTCACCGGTCTCCAAAATGTACAGGCTTTTTTATGGCTTTTGAGCATTCTCAAAAGAAGCTCAGCGATCACACTGAAGGGTGGACTAACATTGGAGAACCACCTCCTGTTAGTGCTCATGAAATTAAGGTTTGCCCTCTCCAACAAGGACATAGCATATCGATTCGACCTTCCCTTCTCCACTGTTTCCAAAATTTTAAGGGAGTGGGTGGGTACCCCTGCTGTCCTCCATCCTAAAACCACTAGTAATTTGGCCCAGTAAGGAAGCAGTGAGAGCAAACTTGCCTAAATCATTTAAACCCAAATTCAAAAACTGTAGATGCATAATTGACTGTACTGAATTTTTTATACAAAGGACATACAATTTGAAAGCCAGAGCTTAAACTTGGTCCAATTACAAACACCAGAACACAATCAAATATTTAATTGGCATAACACCTGCAGGCTCCATTTCCTTTCTGTCCGATGGTTGGGGTGGTCGGGCCTCAGACAAACTAATTACATTAGATTCAAACTTTTTAAACAAACTTGACCATGGTGATGTCATACTTGCAGACAGAGGGTTCCTAGTAAGAGAAGAGTTGGCGAGTGTGGGAGCAACTTTAAAAATCCCTAGTTTCACTAAGGGTAAGTCACAGTTGTCTAGTTTGTGCGTTGACACGTCCCGACAGTTATCGAGGGTTCGTATACATGTAGAACGTGTAATTGGTCAGCTGAAGAATTTCCAAATATTGAACAGCGTCATACCAATAAGCCAGGTTGACATGCTAGATCACATTGTCACCATTTGCCAATAGGTCTGTGGTCCCCCGGAAATAGACAGCAGCATGTGTATGTATAATATGTTAAAAAAAAAATTGAATAATTGTCCCGACCCCTAGTTTAAGAACCACTGCTTTATGTTGTGATCAAACGGACCAACAACTTGAATATAGCTTACAGTATAATGATTGTAAAAACAAGTGTTAAAAATATATAACAATGTGTGATGTAAGAATAATTAATGATATTTGTAATATGATGTAATGTAACAAACTAAATGAAATTAATGAATATATATTTAACAAAGATGTATGACTTGAGGTGACTTTTTTTGGGGGGGGGGGGGGGGGGGGCATCATGTGCAGTACAGTATCCACCAAGGCTATGTCTTCACATTTCCATCTTTTGGTCTGTCTGACAATGTTCACACATTTATAGTGGAATTGCTTGCAACAGTCTATGCATGTGATCATTTTGCCAAAGCTGGGTCTTTTGCAACGAGGACAGTTGACCTCTTCAGCCAACTGGGGGTCTTGGCAGCGACAGACCAGCTCTGGAAGGAGGTGGTCCATGAAGAACACTTCACCCTTTGAAAGGGTTTCTTCAAAGAAGCGGTCATCTCTCCATATCCGGCGGGTGATGCTATAGACCAATTATAGGTTTGTAAACATCCGGGATGCGCGCGCATCGTGGTTGCAGAAAGACCGTTAACAGCTGATCATTACAGCTGATCATTACACGGATACGGAAAAGAATAATACTATAATACTAATAGTTCGATTTAAAACATTTTCATATACATTTTTTATATATATTTGAGTTTATATTTAATTTTCGGAATGTTCTCCGCGTATTTTAACAGTTTGTCACCCAGCGATAAGAACTGTTATAAAATGAAATTAACGTTAGTGAGTGGGATACATCTTACAGATCCGTTTGCCATAAAACCTTCTGAATGGTTTAACGATGTAACGAAATGGCCAGCCATCCAGTGGCCAGAGATATACAATTATCTTATCGAAACTCCGAGTGTATATACCCGGGAGAAGTTAAAAGCGTACAAGTCGCTTGATGCGTACAACTTTGTTCTGTGTGGTCACGTCCAAGACATACAATTTCATGATTATCAAGTTCAAAACTTCGTTGTGCTGAAGACGGAGGTTCTGCCTAGCCAAAGACAGAGTAAGAAGACGGAAATGTACAAGGCCTGGGTTATCGTCAACAAGACAAACAACTGTATCCTTACTGCCAACTGCACCTGTATGGCTGGGTATGTAACCAAAATAAGATTACTATATTACATTTTCATTATTTACCCATTTCAGTCACTCTCAGCAATTCAATCAAACAAAATGTAACTTCTTATTTGCTGAAATCATAGATACAACTGTTGTTATGTATAGCCTAAAGCACAATGTAAACCAGTGTGTTACTATTATACAATTTTGTGCAGGTTAGGGTCATGCTGCAGTCATGCAGCTGCACTTATGTTTAAAGTTGAGCTGTGGGTCAGGATGGGAAAGACGGAGAAGTGTTGTACATCAGGGACAAATATGTGGATTAACACATCCAAGAGAGAGGTGAAACCAGCCAGACTGAGTGAGATCAGCTTCAGAAAGGCTAAGAGGACAGACACCCAACTGCAGCCAGTCAGAGTAAAGTGTAGAAAGAACAATGTAAAAGGTAGACACAATCTGAATGTAGAAAAGATCAGGTCGTACATATAACAAGCAGGTATTAATTTGTTTTATTTTATTTAAATGAAAAGGGCAATTAATGAAAAAAGACTAGTTGCAATATTGCACTAATAAAGCTTCTGAGGGTGTATTAGGACATGTTGTTCCAAGGTGTTACATTATTTCGGAGTTTTGATTATTTTGAAGCAATGGAAGTAAATGATTGATGCAAAAACACATTTACTCTACATTACTCTACAAGGTGTCCCAATCTGTGAACACATTGGAACAGCCTGTTAATACCTAAATGTTGTTTTTAACTTTGGCAGTTTGCTGCTTACTTTTGTATCATTTACTGGACTTGAACTACTTATATTTCAATAAAACTACAAAATGGGGATGTTCTCAAACTTTTGACCGGTAGTGTAATTAATGTAAAAACAGTTTTGTTAATAAAAAGTTAAAGTTATAATCAGTGCCATGTAACTATTAATGACATGTAACCAGCTTTGATTGTAGTTTGTATTAAAATAAGTTATCTAACAATTATTTTGTGTATTCAGAACTGACAGATGAAGACATTGCAGACCTGAAAGTATTGGCACCTAATGCAGCTGTGCTCACTAGCATGGACTTCAGTGACACAGACTCCGCATCAGAATCTGAAACAGAGACCGGAGACCTGCCAGAGCCACTCGTAGCTCTGTATGATGCCAATCTGAGATGCCTCTGCCAAAATGAACTACAAGAGAGGTGTGAAGAGACCTTCGAAAATCTGGGGAAGCAGTTAACGAATGACCAGTGTGTAAACCTTGAGCTAGCGACTAAAAATCAGGCCCACTCTCAGGCCTGGCACACACACAGAACTGGAAGGATAACGAGCACAACCCTACATCGTGTATGTACTGTAGTAACCGAGAGCGCTAAAACAAACCTTGTAAAACAGGTAATGCACTACAACAAACATGAGTTGTCCCATGTCCCAGCAGTACTTTGGGGAAGAGATATGGAGGACACAGCCAGAAGAAAATACACAGAAATAATGAAAGCACAACATCACAACTTTGACGTGGAGCTATGCGGTCTTGTTGTGCGGCCAGACAAACCACATCTTGGAGCATCGCCGGATGGAATGGCAAACTGTACCTGCTGTGGGAAAGCAACTGTAGAGATTAAGTGCCCATACAAATACCGTGATGGTCTGACAGGAAGTAGTGAGGACACACAGTTCTGCTTAGACAAAGCACTTAAACTAAAGAAAAATCATGAATACTACCATCAAGTTCAGCTTCACATGTTTGTATGCAACGCCCAGTACTGCGACTTCGTGGTTTGGACAAAGCAAGATATTACCATCAACCGCATCACCAGAGATGAAGAAATGCTGCAAGCAGTCCTGCCTAAAGCTGAAGTGTTCTTTAAACGCAGAGTTTTGCCTGAGCTGTTAACACACACCATGGATCCACTGATGCAAGCACCTGCAGTCTGCTCACACTGTCAAAGGCCAGACTTTGGGATGATGATTGACTGTGCAAAGTGCAAGAATCATTTTCACTACACATGTGCCAGAGTAAGAAGAAAGCTTGTGGATTGGTATTGTGATCAGTGCAAAAAATAACAACTCAGAATGAAATGTACTTCGAAGCAAATTATTTAATACAATACAAATATTTTACATAAAAACACTTAAATGTGCAATAAGTTATGTTATTTACAATAAACAGTTACATAAAGAACTAATCAAAATCAAGCTATCTTCTTGAGACTAATATACATTTACAAAGGTTTGTGTCCACACACAATCACTATATACTCTAAGAGGTCAACCTGTGTGAGTTGATTGATTGATTTAAAAAAGACACAGTATGAAGAGGGCGATAAAAAGACATCATATAAAAACCAAGTAAATAGAAAACAAAAACAATGTAAAAAAAACCTCTTCAATAAGTGGAATCTAAATCAAGCTATCTTCTTGGGACTATACATTTACAAAGGTTTGTTAATGCTCCACACACAATCACTATATCATCTAAGAGGTCAACCTGTGTGAGTGGAATAACAGTTGTCAGAATTTTAAAATTTTTCCATCTACCTATAACTCTTTCAATGTGTATTCGCACATTAGACAAACGCCTTGATATGTCCACTTCTTGAGCAGAGAGCTGCTTCTTTCCTTTGGTAAAGTGAGGGATCCTAAGGGTGGCACCACGTGTGGCAAGCTCATCTCTAATGGTAAAACCACGATCTGCTAGTATCTCATCATTATGCTCTAGAAGGTCATAAAATCCAGACTCAGATGTAATTTGTTTATCCGAAACCCGCCCGCCCCAACCTGCCGACAGAAAAGTAATGGCTCCTGCAGGTGACATGCCAACCAAATATTTAACAGTGTTGTGGCTTTTATAAGTGGAGTACGTCTGGGCTCTGGAGGTTAAATTTGTGGGTCTGTTGATGAAAATTTCTGTACAGTCAATAATGCACCTGCAACGTTTATATTTGGGTTTAAAACATTTTGGCATATTCTTTAATATTGCATGCTTGCTTGGCCACTTGATGAGAGGCTTTAAAGCCAGAGACATAGCAGGGAGCCAACTTCTCAAAATTGTAGAGATGTCACATTCTGTAACATTAAATCTGAAAGCAATATCCTTGTTGCTGAGCCCTAATCTTAATTTTAGTAAGACGACTAGTAGATGATCCTCCAGGTTCATAGAGCCACGCACAACCTCTACACTGTCTTTAAGTTTGCTAATCAACCACTCAAAAATTACACTTGTCAGACCTGTGAAAAACAGAACATGCACTGCCTTGCTTTTGATAGAGCTAAAGGAAAATTGTGTTTTTCTGAGTGTTGTCTTTAGTTCCTCATTCTCAGATTTCAGTTTTTTTATGTCCAAACGCAGGTTGTCACACTCTGTAGAAAGTTGGCTGTACTTGTGTTTCAGATCATCATGGAGAACCTTTGGGACTGTGGCTTCTGAAATAGAGATTAGATTGTAATTGACTTATAAAAGATACATTGTCACTTGTTTTAGTTTAGCTTTTCTCAATTATTTGATAAGATGTTTTCATCTTATGTTTTAGCATGTGCTAAACAGAATAATGTTCAACTTCATTCACAACACAGTTCTGTTGTATTGAACAATATAAAACAGAATGACCTGATTCATCCTAATAATAGGCTTGTTTGAATTGAACCGGCGCTGCACAGACCGATCGGTGAATGACATCAAAGTACCACAAGAGTGATTAGAGAGTATTAGGCTCCTAAAGGTTTTTTTATCGCTCTTGCGTTACTTTGATGTCATAAACTGATGGTCTGTGCAGCGCCGAACAAGCCTAGAGACTGCCATTAGTTAAGATATGAGAAGTTCTTACCAATGCAAGGACCAGCAACAGGCTCTATTCTGCAGTCATCTGAGGACAGGCAAGCTCCTACAGATTCTGATGCAATCTTATCAGTAACTTGGTCTGGTGGTCTGTGGGTGGGTTCATCCCTTTTTCTTTTCCTCTTAAATCTGATATCAAAGATGAGAGCAAACAATCAGTCCAAAACAGTTTAATTGGTTAGTAGACACAAAAACGATCTGGTCTAACAAATTATATTTACAAAAAAGATGTGACATTACTTGCCATACATTCCTTGCATATTGATGCATGCAATGTGATCCCAGTTAGCAACTAAATAAGGCAAAATTGACGATATTTACCTCTCAAGTTTTGCATCACCTTTGTTTATTTCACACTGGGTTGAGAATGAAAAGACAGAAGGGACAAAGTCGGGACTATTGAATTCCATGGATACCTCTCCTGCACAAAAAAAAGGTGTATTCTAGTGATTGACAGTACGATAGAGTGTAACAGCAAACTTAGCCTGAGTTTACTATAACGTATTAGCCAAGAACTAACTTTACTACCAAGCTTAGGCTAACTTAGTAACTAGCAAGACAACGTAACCAAATTGAAGGTAAGTTAGCTAGTAAGCAAGTTCGCCTCAAACTTGTACTTTATTCTGTGTTGTACAACTCATTATTAACCGAGTGATGTTGTGTCTAATTTAGCGTAACTGTAAACCGTTAACTTACCTGATATGAAGTGTGAACCGCAGAGTCGGGCATTTTTAATTTTGTCCTCGTTCCAGTCGGCTCTTCTGATGGCTTGTAACCAAAGACGTCTGCGGTTGGCGTTAAAAGGAGTGTGCGTTGATGGTATTCGGTAAAACTTAAGACCACTGTTTACAGATTTACGATTCTGGCATCCGACTGCACAACACGACATTTTTCCGTTTGTTGTCTTTTGGTCCCGACATGCGCAGTAGAACCTGCGTGACGCCGTGTGATGTAGGGTGATAATTCCCCTATTGTTCTTTGTCCACACCATGAAATCACACGTTCAATTGGCAAACATACATTTGCAGTTGAACCTGTGAGTAGTATGAGTGGTTTTGGCGCAGCTCATAATATTCATCTAGGCAGAAGGTAGCATCAGCTTCAGACCCCTGTAGTCCCTCTCTGTATTTGTAAGGACATTTAATCTCTAGTAAACCAGTTCCACAGCAGTCACAGGAGAATGCCCCACTGCTTTTAGGTTGAAATTTGTATGTGTCTTCCTCATTTCTGTTTCGTAACACTTACGTGCAGTATCTTCCATTTGCCTGCCCCACATGACAGCTGGTACAGTGAGCTCTTTGGTGTCATACTGCATTACATGTTTGACCACACTTTCAACTGAAGACTGCTTACATCTAACAACCCTGTTAAAAGTACTTCCAGTTATGTGTCCTACTCTGTGTATGTTCCATGTTGTGCACTTTGCCTGCTCTTTAGTCACATCCTGTAGATGTTCCAGTTTGGAAATTGTGCATCTTATTCTAATTTTGTCAAAGCTAACTTCACACTTAACTTTTAGGTCAGCTGGTGACAGGTCCCTTGCAGATGGATCATACATGGCTGTCAGAGGTTCAGGGAGTTCGTATTCAGTTTCAGAGGCTGTATCTGTGTCAGAGTCCATGTCTGTGTTGATGGCTGTAAACAAAGCAGCATCTGGGCATATTGTTTTCAGAGCCTGAAGATCATCAGATGTAATTGCCGAGTGTAGGAACAGATTTGTTTATTTTCAATAGAAAGGCAGTATATTTAATACAACTTTTTCAATGAACATTTTACTACAGTTTGTATGTTTTTTTGTATTATGAAAATGCAACACCATCATTGTAGCCTGGGAAAACCCAGACTACTTCCGGCGAATTTTAATTCTCTCTCCAGGATAGTCTGGAGAAGAGCCCATTCAAACTCATTTCTTTGTCGCCGAAATCGCGGCACCAATGAGAAACGTTTGGGGAGGGATTTACATGATGACGACAGCGCAGCGACGCTGAAGGAGTTCTCACGCAGTGAAAAATACATTGCGGAGCAGAGAGGAGACTGACAACACGCTGGCAGACAGGACAGAGCAGGTTACTTTTCGGTTACGTTTGATATTAAACATATTAAACAAAGTCTCAGCTTTCAAATTTGGTATTTTTTTTAAAGAAATTCAAACAATAAATACCGTTTTGTTGCTCTTTAATGTGCCGTGACAGATCGCTGTAGAGCATCAGTTAAAGCTGTTCTTGTGAACCGATCATCTCTTCCTTCTAGTTAATTTATAGCCTCAAATAAACATGAACAAACATAAGAAGGAATGTTGTTTTAACCACGGAAAGGCGTCAGTACACTCCGTTTTTCAAGTTCAAATCATCATATGTTAATCTACTCTCCTGACTGCTTTGTCGGACAAAATGGCGGATGGCGAAGTATGATTGGTCAGATCACCTGTCAATCAAGCTGAGCTACGTCGGTTGGTGACGCCCCTTTGGAAATGATTTGTCTACATAGCTTCTCCAGACCCTACACTCAGTTTCAACTGAGAAGGGTCTGGTTTTAACCAGGCTACCATCATTGTATTCATCATTTATTTACATGCAGGCCTATCTGTTGTGTTTTATCTGCTCATTTAAATTATACATGTTGCAAGTAATTCCAAATCTAGGCAAATGGAAGAGTGGGACAGAAGGAGGAAGTTGTATGTTATATTCTTTCTATTCATAATGGTTGCGCCTCTATGATGCAGATGGCTCAGTGTGTAGGCTACCTGGAATGTTTTGGAGTGTTGGTACACAACGAGATTGGGGTAACTCAGTTAGATGCCTTTTTGGACGGCTGAAGTTAATCATTTTTAGTTTCTGCGGCTCAACTTTTGACCAGGACATATCCTTCCACTGACTGGGTTTGGAGGTGCAGGCAACCTCCTCCTCAGTAGCATATTTCTGTCCCGACAGTTCAACTTGACACATGATGGCAGCAGCATGACTACAACAAGAGGCTAGGCTGGAGTGATGGACAGAGTAATGTGAGTAAAAGCAGAATTAGCATACATTATTTTTGTGTGATGGCAGATAGCGGCCAGAGGGATCGTTCTGCCGCCACCTAAGCTCCGCCCACAAAAAAGGCTTCCGGAGTGAACGCTGGCGCTGTTAGCTGCCGCTGCTCCTGTGATGAAATTTTATCTTATTTGCTTTTATTTAGAATTTGTTTTAATTTGTTTTAATTTGTGCCTAAATTATTTGACCCTGCACATTTACTATAAGCCAACGAGTATATTTTAGCTACCTATTATAGCGATTTTTTTTTTTGTCCCTGTTGCTCCTGGTCTATGGTGTGTGTACCTGTTGACTGTCTGCACCCCTAGCGCCTCCAGCTTGGAAATAACAATCATGAAGATCGCCGACTTACTTGGCCGGATCATTTGTCTGTGGGCCATGAAGATCGCCATTTGTTCTGCCTTATTCCATCCCGCGGGGTCGATGCTTCAGTACTCGGCAGAGGAACTTCTCCAACTTCGGTTGCGTTTTACTGATCCTCCATCAACACTACGCTTTCATCCAGACATCACCGGCCAGCACCGTCGGAAATATGTTCACCGTGGATCCCGTCGATCCTACAGCATTAATGATTCGTGTAAAATACGGTCATTTTGGTCGCAGAAAGCTCGTCCAACACGGAGGTCAGAGCAGATTGTTGACCACAGCGTCCTCTCCAATCTTAAAAGATCGTCAGGTATTGATCCCAGTAAAAACAACCTGTCATTTGGATTGCTTAACATCCGCTCGCTCTCTGGTAAAGGACCTCTACTACATGACGTGTTGTCTGACCGTAAGTTGGATTTTTTCTGTTTAACTGAAACCTGGCAGAAACACGGGGACTATTTTCACTTGAATGAGTCTGTTCCTCCAGGATATACTTTTATTTGTAAATCCCGCACTATCGGCCGCGGTGGGGGTATTGCGATTCTCTATAAGGAGAAATGGAAAGTATCACAATTGACTGTGCCCACATATTCCTCCTTTGAATGCATTGCCATAAAGATAAACGGGGCAATACCGACTATTCTCATTACTGTTTATCGCTGTTTATCAAGTTTTTTATCTGAACTTTCTGACCTTTTAACTGATCTGTGTGCCATGTCTTCCAATGTAATTATGTTGGGTGATTTTAACATTCATATGGACAATTTGAGAAATGCAAGTACATGTGATTTTTTTATCTTGCTTGGACAGTTTTGGCTTGCAGCAGTTTGTGAATTCTCCTACTCACTCCAAAGGTCATATTATTGACCTTATATGCTGCTCTGGTTTAGCACCATATAATTGTATTGTTTCTGACCTGTCTCTATCAGATCATTTTCTAGCTTCTTTCTGTGCTCAGTTGACAGTTTTTAAGTTAAAGACGGGCCATAGTATCACTTTTCGGAACATTAAGAACATTGATGTCTCTAATCTTGCTGATGAACTGGCCAGCTTCTCAAACAAAGTGAACTTCTCCACTCCTGACGCTCTGATTTCCCTTTACAACAGTGGACTAACTGAGATCTTGGATGTTTTCTGTAACTTTCCAAAAGATACCCCCTATCTTCAACTGGCCTGGACTGGTTTTCTACCCCCCTGAGCAGCTCACACTGTTCTTTGTCCCTGAGAAGCCAAAAGGCCTTCATTTATGACCTAAATAACCTCCTGCTTCCCTCAGTTGCTAGAAACCCTCACAGAAACACATGATTAAATGGAATTAACAGTTTGGAAACAAATGAATATAAGAAATACAGAATTTTTCCACAACAAATTCCTCCTCTTTATCATTCTCTGATAAACAATACATAAAAAATTCAGCCTTGTTTTCTAATTTAATCAAACCCATTTTACTATTAAATCCCCAAGAATATAATTACTTCAAGTCTTTACATCACAGTCATACCCTTCATATTTGATTTTCGTATACCTGATCACTCTTCTTTAAACTTGTAGGAAAAGAAAGGATTAAAAATGAAATAAGCTTAGGCTGTTTTTGTAAGGATAGGCCCTTAATTTTGTAGCAAGCAAGTAAAGGTTTATATAAGGCCGGGCTAGGTGAACAAGCACTGTTATTGCACCCCCAAAACTATAGATCGGACCCTCAGTCACCTCATTATAAACGTAAAATAAAGAAATAGTGTAGGTTATATTTAGTAGGAAAACAACACATCATTTCAACACATATCAATTTCAGCAAACTATTACACAAAGAAAAAGAAAAAAGTAGATAAAAAATATCCCTCAATTCAAACCCTGTCCTTGTATGCCACCTCGTAACACGGATGGCTACTGTTTTTAACTCTCTTTACACATTATCATCGTCCTTAGAAAGAAAGAATTTAGAAAGTAAGAAAATCGGAAAATGAAAAAACACCCCCCAATTTACCACGTTACTGTAGCTTCCGCTACTTCCACCGTCTGCCTAATTTTGTCCATCCTTGGGATAAATTGAACAGACATTCCAGTACTCGTATTCACCCATGAATAACAAAATTATCAGAATAACACATACAATCATAACTCCTATACATTCAGCCTTTTCCATTTATCCACACCCATCTACATATTTTCTAACCATATTTTGTTAACTTTTAATTCTATCGGGCAATGGTTTTACTTAGTAAGCTCTATACCCTATTTAATCAAATCTAACCAGAAGAGTTTTATGATTTTATCCATTCTACCCAATTTGGTTGTTAAAAAAAAATTAACTCTTACTTTTCCATTACAGACCGACTGTCCTTTTTTTTTTTTTTATGACCGTACTTCACATCATTGAATAGATTTTATACTTTTCCTGAAAACATTTGCACCAATCAAATCATTAGATCTATATCAATACTAAGCCCTAGTTTGATTTAATCAAATAAAATCATCAACATCATCACAAAACAAATTATTCTGCTAAACTTAAACCATTAGTTGGTCCACATCCTCCTCCAGGTGTGTTGACCATCTCGTTCGCCCCATGGACGTTCCGTCTTCACCAATATGACACTTTGCGTGCCGTAGAGAGGATTTTCCATCGCTGGCAAGGGAGGGTACGTTACTAGCACGTCCTTGGCCCCTCACTGTCCTTCGCGTCGGCGCGTGGGGTTGCTGAGGTTGGTTGGTGTAGTCTAAGGTCAGAGGCGTGGACCCAGGTGTCACCCTCTCCAACCATTTTCTGATCATTACAAGATTTTTCCTTATCCCGACCGCACCTTTACTGGAATTAACCATTTCCTGCCCGCTGTCACCTGTGAATGCAGACCCTAGCTATTTTGTTATTGACCGCTTGTCTGGCCGGTCGTCCCTTTTGGTGTGACCTGTTGAATCAACAGCCTGAAACATATTGTCACCAGATAATTTTGCTCACTGAACAGCACTCAGGGTCCTTTTTTCCCCTGAAAAACACTCACCCCACTTTGCTCATGTCATCCAAACAATATTTATACATTTGGAACAGAATCAGTTCTGTTCGACACAATCCATCCCGACATCCTGCAAAAGGAAAGTTTTAAGTTATGTGCTGCGCAAGGTGTGGCACCTCTCTGCCACAATAATAACACAGTTTACTGGGCACAGTCTGCCCTGTATCAAAAGTCTGCATCCTCTGTAAAGAAAAACAAACGTCGAGGTTATTGTCAGATAGTAAAGTACACAGTTTCTTTTGTCTGCTGTGCTGCCGCGTCCTTCGCTGCCGAATCTGCACACTTACAGACAGCAATTTTGTTACGGAGAAAAATGACTTCTTACAGGGCTTTTACCCAGTTAAACGCAGTGTCCTCCCAACATTTATTGTCCCACCTGTACGATGGCTTTCAGCTAATTTGAACCCCTTGGTATGGCAATTGTTACCATCCCCCTTTTGATGCATGATACACAATGGTGTTTGGGTAAACAAAGTTTTCAACACTAACCCAAATGTTGTCCTTCAGCCAAATTTCCCCCAGACATCTTTCTCTGCCTCTGAAACAAAACATTACGTAAGCCACAATCTCATCTTCTTATCTAATAATTTGAAGGGCACCGGTCCTGAGTCTCACTGCTTTTCAGGCCTGTTATTTGGTCTCTTTAGTCAGTCATCTACAAACATTTTCCAATGTCAAAGTCATCAATTGTTTCTATCAGGTCAGGTCGTCGTGTACAGACTTGGTCAGTATCAGTCAAACAACATTCTCTCTCTGTTCACAATAATCTTCAGAGCTTGATGACCAAATTTCTTTCAAATTTGTCATTTGCCTTAACCCATCTGTAATGATAAAACTCATTCCAGAGGTTAATGAGACAATATACACACTATGGGGACAGAATAGCTTCCCTAAACTAACACATACCAAACATGAATCAACACTCATAAAACATACAATACTGTCACCATCCAACACACACACATACCTGACTATAAACCGCTCATATTCTCATATTCATATCTTTGATTTTAACTCTAAACATATTTACATTTTAAATAAGATTTTAAACTTCTCATTTTCCTGTAGCTTTTATCTAATTTTACATGGTCTCTTTACCAGTTTCAAAGCACGTTTGTTCATTATTCATTTTCTCTTAGAAAATTCAGCTGGGTTGTTTTGATTCATTATCATTATTTTGCTTCAGCTTGCTTTAGCATGCCGATAACAGAAAGACTGACAGAATACCATCCGTTCCTTCACTCAAGCAGTCTCTCTCACTATAAACAAATAATCTTTTCAACAGCCTCCTAAGACTGTAATTTAGACAAAATCTAATAATAAATTAATTTCAATAACCTTTGACCATTAACCTTTATCCAGACTTTTCTTGAATCTACAAAAGCTGTCTTCACCTTTAGCCACCACCACGTCTAATGACCTTCAGGATTTAAAACTTACAAAACATATCTTACATATCTTACAGACATATTATTTCAATATCAACTTCTATCATATTTTCCCTTGCCCATAAGGCAACCAGCATCATGTTCCTGATAAAAATTAAGTTTTGTTACTGTCTCCACAACAAATAATGACAATCACCTCACGGTCTCAGCTGGCTCTTGAAAGCCCATTCCCATCAGCTCTTTATCTATAATCTTCATCAGGGTGTTGTCCCCTAGCATGGTTGCAAACACTTGTCATAATGAAAAACAAGCCATACAATGAATGTGGTTTCTTGCAAGTGGTATATAGAGGAACTCACATTTTCTGGGGCAGACTGCCGTAACTCCTTACAGCTCATCTCCCCTCTCAATGTTCTGCTGATGCTGCTGGCCTCACAGTCACCGCTCAACTCTAATACCTTTCTCACATAAAAACACCTTGCTTCAGGAGATGGCCAGTGTCGGCGTGACCCCCTGCCTTAGGTTGACCTCTGGCCAAAGGTTCTTACCCGTCCTTGAGTAGCCACTTCGTGCACACTGGTAGCCGCTCTTTCCCACCACAAAATCAGTTTTCCCCAACAGACTCAGTTGTTTTCTGGAGCTTAGGAAAGGCACATTCAAGAGTCACCGGAGCACTCTGGACTGCCTAATAGTGTTAACACAGGGAGACAGGTTAATAACACACAGTATTTAATCACCTAAATCTTTTAAACATCTTCAGATCAGCAAAATCGCAATTGAATCAACCGTCCATTCAGTGTACTGTTACATCTGTAGCCGGAGCCATCAGCCCTGTTTCATGGTGGAGGCTAAAATCAGACAAAGAAGTTACTGGTCCTAAACTAGTCAAAAATGTCACTTCTATCGTTTAAGACTTTAAGATCCACACCACGGTCTCATCTAAATTAGAGCGCGTCAGTCTGTCCACTGTAGTCATACCATTATAACTTATATTCACGGATTGTAGTGCTGTAATTGATTAGTGCACGATTGATAGCTTTCTAGTGGGGTGCTGTGCTTATGCTGTGTTTATCTATTGTGGAGATACTGGCTGTTTTCTTCCTGTTGTGTGAGTGTTGTGCTGGTGCGTGCGGTGATTGACAGGTGGCCTGCTGCGTATACGTCACTGCCTGGCGTGAGACGGACTTGCGCGAGAGGGACTGCTTATGGACTGTGCACCTATGGACTTCCAGTGGACTTGAACGTGTTTGTCTGATGTCCAGCTTTTTCCTTGATGAATAGTTTTAAAAGCCTGTGTGTGTGTGTGTGTGCATGGGCACCTACTTTTTCTATTGAATTAGAGATTATAATACATTTTTTTTACTAAATTTGTTGTCTTGGTGAATCTGTTGTGTTGCTCCCACCAAATTAAAAGAACTTGCAGTTATTTAATTAATCGAGTCCCAGCTCTTCAATTGGGTGGCGTAGTCGAGCTACATTGCCTGCATCACACAAGCATGATTTTAAATTCATCCAGTTTGGGAACAAGGCTTCTCATGTTTAGATGACAAATTTTGAAACCTCTAATTCTACCAAGCTGGCATAAAGTAACTGGATTTTTCTTTAGACACGATGGTCTTTTTTTGTGCTCTAACAGGTTTAGAATTAAAGCCTGGAATAACAGGAGGAGATTTAAATAGCAACTGAGGTATAGTCGATGTGCCTACAGGTTGTTGAATGCACTGCAGTTGAGATAGATCCATGTGTGGGACACCTGCATGTAAACCCAGACCCAGAGTGTAATTTAAAACCTGAGTATAAAATCCCAGGAAATATTAAAAAAGTGGACATAAAGGAATTTTTGCCAGATGTCTGTAACCTTTCATTTGCAATAATAAAAAGACATGAGCAGACATTTGTCCATTACTGTGTATAATATAAAATACTGTAAGTATCTTTCTCTGTCTGAATTTACTTGTGCAGAGTCACACACTCAGTTAATTAATTATTCATAAATTGTTTGGATAGGGACAGTATGAACAACAGCAGTGACACGGTGTTGAGTGCAGTGCTTACGTTGGAGGGAGTGTAATAATGTAAACTGCAACAGAATAGTCTGGAAGGAAGGATTACAATAGATTTTTTATTGAGAAACAGAATTATTTCAAGTGTGTTGGGGTTTAGACGATTCCTCTTCTTGGTCAAAATCTCTCCAGCCTTGGAAAAGATCCTTTCACAAGAGGATGCAGGGGAACATAAAAATGCCAGTGCCAGCTGGTATAAATGAGGATACTGCTTCTGTTGAGCCCAGACAGGGCAGGATTTCCTCTTTCTTTCTGGCTCCATTACCAAGAAAAAGGAAGAGGTCACAAAAAGCGAACAAAGCCAAAAGGGCAATCCAAATCAAAAAGCAGTTCAATCCAGATCCAAAAATAATCTTATCTAATTAATATAACAAGACTATAATATAGCTAGGCCTACTATAATTAATAATAACAATATACTATAACTATTCTAACCTGATAATGTAACAATATACAGCCCTAACACATATATGACACAATAACGACAATGACAATGATAGTTATCTAACTCTCTGACTCTCTGACACTACTACAACTGCTTTTACTACTCCTGACAACACCCACAAGGGGGCGCGAGTTTCGAACCGCCTTTTATCCGAACCGACACTCAGACCGAACCGATGACGTATCCACACAAACCGAGGCCTCGTTTGTCATTAGTCACGTGATTTTCACGTTAACAACACAAGCCTGGAATCGCGGCTTCATCTGGCACGCCCACTTTTTCTCGCCCACTTTTTCTCGACGCCTCGCTTCAAATGTCACATCACTAATGCTCGCTATTGCTGCCTAAAGGGCTGTAACTAGTGATGGTGAAATGAAGCTTTGTGAAGCACTGGGCCTTTCCCCCTCGACTGTATTGTAAAATGGTTCATTACTCTAAGCTTTTCAACATGTTGCACACTAATGACATCTTGTGGTCCAAAGGTGGAAAAGCTGCCTTTCTGTCCCAGAAGTTGTATTTCTGTATTTGTATTTCTGACCATTTAATTTTTAATTTTTTTTTTAAATTTAATAAATCACTTTGTGCTCTGTAAACCACAAAGCAATGCAATTAATCCTCATAATTCATGTGTTAGTGTTGATGTAGTTCTTATACAATGTATGAACAAATACAGTACAATACGATTACAACTGTATGAATTAATTTATGAAAATAATAATAAATGAGACTAATTCATTTGTACAGAAACAATTCTTATGAATCTGCTTTGATCTACAAAGCAGCCTTATTCACATAAACTTTAGCCTCAGTCCTAATCCTACGAGTTCATAGGCAAGGCTCATAGGCATATATAATCAAAATAAAAGACAATTGTTGTAGAAAACTGGGTAGTGAAAGTGCTTGTGAACTGGGGAGCTGACATTTTATTTTGTGGGTAATTTAATAAATTAAAGTTTGTTTTTTATTAAGGAACAGGACTTGTTCAACAGTGTGAGGGCTAAGTCTATTTTTTTATTTATTTTCTACTACCGAAGAGCATGACACTCAAAACCTGCTGAATCTGAATACAAAGCAGTCACGTGACTGTGTGTGGAAACCATAGACTGTAAAAAAATATGGACGTAGTGTCCGTGACGTCACCCGTAGAGTTCTGAAGACCGTTTTTGAAGCCTAAAGTGGGCGTAGCCGACCGTCGCCGTCACTCCCGGATCAACGAAAATGGGCAAAGAGGCGGTACGTGGGTGGAGCTGGAGGAAAACTTTACACAAACAAATAGATAGTTACCTCTTCACAGACTACTGTCAAGTAATAGAACTTAAATTACTACAGTGTCCAAAAGATTGTAACGTTAATAAATGTATTTTAGCTTAAGAATTTGTGGCGGACATCACAACTAGTCCTCATTCTGCTTCGTTGTACTGTCTATTGAGTAATTACAGGCTAATTTCCTACACATATCTTTGAGGACATGTCAAAAAATACTTCCAGTATAGTCAGTGTTAGTAAATGTTACGCTAAATTATGAAATGCAGGCGTAACATTATATGACGTTCAGACGTTTTATATGTTACAGTCCATGGTTTCAGCCTACAGCTAATCACAGTCTGTTGGATCTTGGAGTGTAATACAGTTTTAAATGCAATTATAAATAATAAATAAATTATTCGAAATAAAATGAATAAATGAAATTATATTAGAATTTCACTCACCGGAAAAAATGTAGTCCAGTCTTCTGGGACGATCTGTTAATACAATTAACCCCACCCTTAATTATGCAGAACTTTAAAGATTAATCAACTAAACAGATGAGTTATAAAAAAAATTCACCCCCTCACAGTAGTCATGAAGGGCAAAATTAGCTGTATAGACCAAAGCCACATACAGACACCAGGCTGTAAACACGTTTTTTTCTGCTGTACAATTTGGCATTTTAACATGGGGGAGATACAGATTTGACTCACTTTTGACACCAGCCTCAAGCGGCCAATCAACGAATTGCAGTTTAACTCACTTCCGTGTTGGTTTCAAGAGAGAGACGGGGAGGTTGCCGCTTGGTGGAAACAAAGCTTTGGATGTCAGAGATCACGTGATTATGGCAAAACGAATCAAGCTCCATTCGCATAAATACACTGCTTCAATGTGTGATGTTTTGTTTTTTTGATACAATCTTCGAAGCCTCGGTGCCGAATGTCACATCACTAGCTGTAACTATATTTTATCACAACACAGTCACGTGTCAATTCAAAACCATCTGTGGTGCCGGTCATCATTTTGGTTGCTCTCTTCTAGCCTCTGCTATACCCACGTGGTGGTCGTTATCAGTTTATATATTATATAATCCTTCAAAATGCGGTTTATTTTAATTTCGGTGAAGATTAAAGACCCCATGAGCACTTACTCAAAATACTTTAATTCAGTGTTGTTCATTCCAAAGTCTGCTTGAAATTATTAAACGCGTCTTTTTTCTGTCAGTAAGATTATGAGAACGATTGTTTAGTTAACATGACCATAATTACAGGTGAAATATCATTTATTTCCAGTTTCTGTGGTTCCCAATCTGAATAAACCCAGATTCAGAAATAATGAACTATTTATTTGCACAGTCATTCTTTGTGTGACATGAATCAATGTGTGTTCAGGGTCTGATCTGAAGATTTTACTGCAGGCCTGTTTAACAGCCTGAATGTCGTTTTTATATTTGCACATTTCAAAAAAATACTTTCACATTACCACTATATACTTGGTGGTTTACACATCCTGGTGGTGTTACATAATGCAGGATGATGGGTGATTAACAGGGTGTTTATTGAGCAATAAGTGGAGTGAATGATGGATTTTATGATGGGTGATGAGGCATTTGAACACAGGAGGGAATGGAGACAGGGAGATCGCTGGAGACAGGGAGAATAGTCTGCTGTGTAATCGAGACCGGACCATGAGCTGGGGTGAGGTGTCTGTATTTATAGAGGCGGTGATGATTAGTGTTGTTTTTGGCAGCCTGTTTTAATTTTAGTTTTAGTCTAGTCTTTGTGTCAAGCTGTCATTTAGTTTTTATTAGTTTTAGTCACGTTCATACTCTTTTTAGTCTAGTCAAGTTTCAGTCGACAAAGTCTGAGCATTTTAGTCTTATTTTAGTCAGAATTATCCATGACTATTTTCATCTAGTTTTAGTCGACGAAAACTGATGACATTTAGTCTAGTTCTCTTACGAGAGTTCTCTCGTACTGCGTTTGAAAAACGCATTGGGAAAAACTCTTTTTCACGAAATACTGAAGCAAAAAATTATCCTTAATTTTGTAAATAATGTAAAGCGCGTTGCAGCAGCACACAGCTATGGGCGAGACGGCTCGCTCGCTCATTGGCTGCTCTGCGGCAACTGCATAAGCCTATCGAGCGAGGCCTGAAGTGACGTCACTTTGCGCCCTCCTTGCCACTTCCCGCCGAAACGGGCGTGGCTTAGCCCTATAAAGGTAGCTCGAAAAGGCTGATTCACTTGATTTTCATCTCTTCAGCGAAGCTCACGCATTGTTGGATCACGAGAGAAGCAACGCGTCGTCTGAGAAGCACTTCAGCGGGACGAGCCACTTTTGAAGCCGCTGGCCAACGCCGCCTTCCACTGCCGTACCTGCTGCGCTTTCCGGCGCCTATATCCTTTCTATTCCAACTGTTCTTTGTGTTTGTGTGTGTGTTCGCCCTGCGACACACACTCGTAAAAGAGCTCGCGTCTTTTTCAAGATGCCTTCCTGCGGCTCGTGCCGAGCCCCACTCAGCGAGGGAGACCGTCATGTCATCTGTGTCTCCTGCCTGGGTGAAGATCATGCAGCGCTCGCGCTCGCCGATGGCGGCTGCCCTCACTGCGAGCTTCTGCCGATGGTGACTCTGAGGACTCGCCTGACAGTATTCTCCGAGCCTGCATTCCCCGCCGCGCTGCCACGGCGTAAAAAGCGCCGCTCTCAGCGGGTCCCGGAACCTTCTCCAGCCCAACTGAGCTCGCTGGTTCGTCCGCCTGCTTCACCGGCTTCCCCTGAATCACTTCCTGATGCTCAGCGCCCGCTGTCTGCCGCCGCTTCATTAGAGGAAGTTGATTTCAAAGCCACGTTGGGGGAGGAGGACGCATGCTCTCTGTTAGCCTCGGGCAGCGAAGACTGGGTGAGCTCTGAGGATCTCGCGCTTCCTGCTCGTAGACCTAACGCAAGAGCTAGCATCGAGAAGGAGCTGATGCGAGTACTCGCGCTGGCCGCGGCGAGCCTCGGCCTCGAGTGGTCTGCACCGGAACTCCCCTCTCGGACTCGGCTGGATGGTAGCTTCCTCCCTAGTGAGTGTACTTCTCCGGATTCCAAGCCCGCTCCATTTCTTCCTGAGCTTCACGAAGAGGTTGCGAAGGCTTGGAGCGCTCCCTATTCAGCACGAACACGTTCGTCTGTGTCACCAGCATTCTCCACACTGGACGATGCTAAGAACCGAGGCTACCTTTCACTTCCGCCGGTGGAACAGGCGATAGCGACCCACCTTTGCCTGCCCTCCGCTGGACGGCGGACAAAACCGGTGTTGCTATCCAAAGCCTGCCGCATGACGTCAACGCTGCTCGCGCGAATCTTTTCCGCCGCTGGGCAGGCTGCGTCTGCACTACACACCATGGCCACGCTGCAGATTTTCCAGGGTGATTTCCTCCGTAAACTGGACGAGATGGGACCTGACGCAATCTGCATCTCGGATTTAAGAAGCGCTTCGGATCTCTCCCTTCGCGCTACTAAGTCTGCTGCACAGGCTATGGGACGGTGTATGGCTTCCGCCACTGTTGCTGAGAGACATCTATGGTTGACGCTCTCGGAGATGGCTGAGTCTGAGCGCACCGCGTTCCTCGACGCCCCGCTGTCTTCCGCTGGCCTCTTTGGATCCTCTCTCAACGAGTTCGTAGAGAGATTCGCCGAGGCCCAGAAAGCGTCTCAAGCCTTCAAGCACTTCCTTCCGAAGCGCTCCGGTTCTGCAGCGAGTCGTGCTAAACCGACCCCGCGGAGCTCTCAGCCACAGCCTCCGCCTCCGGCTGCTTCTTCGCAACACCGACAGCAACGCAGCTCGAGGCCCCGCTCTCGCTCTACCAGCCGATGCCCCGCTCCGCGTGGGCCACGGCCGAGGATTGCGGTGAAACCAGAAGCCCCGAAGAAATCCTAGCATGCCTAGGAAAGCGCCGGTGTGTGAGTCCCGTTGCGGCCGAACTCTCACCCAAGCGCACCGCTGTTTCAGTTCCAGGAATTGCGACTGTCTCAGCGTTTTCTGCAACGCGCAAGCCCGTACAGTTGCCCGCTTGCCTGCACACAAAAGCCGTTTTTACGGCTACTCAGATATATCCCGAAAAGAGTGTATTTTCTGGTGTCCCGGCCATGGCCGATGGTGCTATAAATGTAGTGCTGATGCCCACTGCCCAGTGCCCATCCCTACGCACAAGCACAGCCCTTCACACAGGGCTCGCGCCCATAAAATCGACTCAGGTCGATTGCGCACCCAACACAGTAAATGTGCCCACTTCCCAGTGCCCACAAACACTGTCACACATGTCACAGGGTTTCTGTAAAAATGAAACCTGTGCACACGCTCTGCTCAGGCAGACAGCGCGTCCAAAGCAGTAAATGAGTCCCACGAGACTCGCTCAGCCCTCCCTCACTTGGTTAAGCACTGTAGTAGGGTCAAGGACGAGCGCTCTGCCCGCTGTGATCAGCGCGCTCCCCGCCTCGAATGTCACAGGCGTGATGCCTATGTTACTGCACACCGAAGCACTCTGTCGCCCAGCGATCGGAGCGTGCTTCGCATCCAACCCTTAGCCATCCATGCAGAAGCATGGGCAGTGCTTCCAGGGGTTTCGGAATGGGTGCTAGACATTATAAAGAGAGGCTACTCGCTACAGTTTTGTCGACGCCCTCCCCGTTTCACAGCGCGCGTCGAAACTACGGTGAATTCAGAAGTAGCACACCTACTTCGTGCCGAAATATCAAAACTAATGAACAAAGGGGCTATAGAGCCTGTATCTCAATCTCAAAGCGAAGGGGGGCTATACAGCAGATACTTTCTGGTTCCCAAGAAAGACGGTGGTTTCAGACCCATACTGGATCTAAGACAGCTGAACAAAGCATTAACGAAACGCAGTTTCAAAATGCTCACGACCAGGAAAATTCTTGCGCATATTCGCCGAGGAGACTGGTTCATGTCGATAGATCTGAAGGACGCGTATTTTCAAATACAGATAGCGTCACGTCACAGGCGATACTTGAGATTCGCCTTCGAGGGCCAGACATACCAGTATACAGTCCTGCCGTTCGGCTTATCCCTGGCACCTCGTACATTTACGAGGTGCATGGACGCAGCGCTCGCTCCTCTCAGACTCAGAGGCATGCGAGTGCTGAACTATTTGGACGACTGGCTGATTCTGGCTCAATCACGATCAGAGCTCGTGGAGCACAGGGCCATTTTACTCGATCACCTCGAGAATCTTGGTATCAGAGTCAATTGGACGAAGAGTTCGCTGAACCCCAGTCAAACGATTTCGTTTCTGGGTACAGTTCTGGACTCACAGTCCATGACGGCATGGCTGTCGCCACAGCGCGTGCTAAACATTCAGCGCGCAGCGAGCTCTTTCCACTGCGGCGCGACCACCCCGCTCAGGAAATTTCAGAGGATGCTAGGTTTCATGGCCTCAGCATCACCAGTTCTTCAGCTGGGCCTGCTCCGCATGCGCCCTCTGCAGTTCTGGTTGAGAGCGCGAGGGCGTCCGGTCGGCTGCGTCTCAAGGTCGATCAGAGCTGTGTGACAGCTCTGAAACCTTGGATAACGAGCGACTGGTACCGATCAGGTGTAAGCCTGGGGACTTCCTCGAGAGTAATGGTGGTGTCGACAGACGCCTCCACCTCGGGATGGGGAGCGCTGCTCGAGGGCAGATCGTTCTTCGGCCTGTGGTCAGAACGAGAGAAGCTCCAACATATCAACTGCCTGGAAATGCTGGCAGTGGACAACGCGCTGACGCGCTTTCGTCCCCGAATCAAGGACCAACACGTCTTAGTCCGTTCTGACAACATGTCTGTGGTGTCCTTCATAAATCGCCAGGGCGGTCTCAGATCCCGAGACCTGTACAGGTTGGCAGAGCGCCTCCTGATATGGGCTCAGCACAACTTGAGCTCGCTGAGAGCAGTGCATGTGCCTGGGCTCCAGAATTTGGGTCCAGACAGACTGTCCAGGAACAACATTCCCACGAGCGAATGGTCTCTACACCCGCAAACAGTCCAGCTGTTGTGGGAGAGATTCGGCAGAGCGGAGGTGGACCTATTCGCGTCCCACGAAAACGCGCACTGCCCCGCGTTCTTTTCCAAGAACGAGAGCGTGCTGTCCCGAACGTGGCCGCGCTGTCCGCTCTACGATTTTCCCCCCATCTCCCTCCTACCTCAGGTGATAGAACGGGTCAGGGAAATGAAATGTTCAGTGCTGCTTGTAGCGCCGCTCTGGAAGAACCAACCATGGTTCCCAGTTCTGATGCAGTTAGCAGACACTGCCCCGTGGCCAGTGCCATTGAGGAGGGATCTCCTCTCGCAGGCCAGGGGTTCGATTTGGCATCCTCACCCGGAATTGTGGTCCCTTCACGTGTGGGCGCTCAACGGGTACCCGCTGACCTCTCAGTGGGAGTGCTGAATACTATCACTCAGGCTAGAGCGCCGTCGACTAGATGGCTTTACGCCTCGAAGTGGTCGGTTTTCTCCAGCTGGTGCACAGCTCAGGGTCGATCACCCCTCGATTGTGAGGTGACGGAGATTCTCTCCTTCCTACAGGAGCTGTTGGATAAGGGAAGGAGCCCCTTCCACGCTCAAAGTTTATGTGGCGGCTATCGCAGCGTTCTCTGAAACGACGCTCGGTCAGTCATTAGGAAGGAACGATCTAGTCATCCGCTTCCTCAGGGGAGCTAGGAGGCTGAATCCTCCCAGACCTCCTTCAGTCCCTATGTGGGACCTCTCTACGGTTTTGGAGGCCATGAAAGGTTCCCCTTTTGAGCCCATCCAAACAATTAGCCTCAAACATCTGTCATTCAAAACAGTGTTTTTGTTGGCTCTCGCTTCAGTGAAGCGCATAGGTGACCTGCACGCGCTCTCTTAGAGTTTGGGCCTAATGACTCAAAAGTCATACTCAAACCTAGGCATGGTTATGTGCCAAAATCCCTCAACACACCGTTTCGGGCTCAGGTTATCTCCCTGTCTGCCCTGCCGGTGTCAAGTGAGGAAGGGGACTCAAGTTTTCTTTGCCCCATTAGGGCTTTAAGAGCTTATGTGTCTCGCTCTGCTGTCTTCAGACAGACTGAGCAGCTATTTGTCTCGTTCAGTGGACGTTCCAAGGGAATGGCTGTTTCGAAACAAAGCCTATCCAGGTGGATAGTCGACGCCATAGCGCTAGCATACACTGCCAGAGGCCTTCAATGCCCTTTGGGTGTCAGAGCGCATTCCACGAGAGGCGTCGCCTCATCGTGGGCTTGGTCTAGTGGGATCTCCTTACAGGACATATGTATGGCGGCAGGCTGGGCCTCGCCGTCTACATTTATTAGGTTTTATAACCTAGAGGTTCCCGCTTTACAGGCTAAGCTATTGTCGGTGTAGCCAAATCAGTTGTCTGATTAGATCACTGAGATCGCGAGCGCAGTGCGCTGCCGACTGTCATATGGGCAGTGTTGCGTAAGACCCGCACTTCCCACATTAGTTCAGGCTCCCCGCCTTGTCTATGTGATGTCATGTTTTGCGTCTGCGGACGCCACCATATAAGGGACTGAGGGATTCCCCTCCTGTTTCCAAGACTCTCTGTGAGTCCATCTGGTTATTGTGCACTGTAAACCCTGGGCTTCGCTTCCAGGTTTATCGGTGTTTTATCCCAGCATGCACAGCGTTTTACACTGGGTTCCCAATGCGTTTTTCAAACGCAGTACGAGAGAACTCTCGTAAGAGAACGTACTCGGTTACTAACGTAACCTCGGTTCTCTCTAGAAGAGGGAACGAGTACTGCGTTCCTTGCCGTGCGTGCGGTTCACTCTGGTTCGCTTCGGCGATGAAAATAAATCAAGTGAATCAGCCTTTTCGAGCTACCTTTATAGGGCTAAGCCACGCCCGTTTCGGCGGGAAGTGGCAAGGAGCGAAGCGCCCTCATTGGCCTGACGTCACTTCAGGCCTCGCTCGATAGGCTTATGCAGTTGCCGCAGAGCAGCCAATGAGCGAGCGAGCCGTCTCGCCCATAGCTGTGTGCTGCTGCAACGCGCTTTACATTATTTACAAAATTAAGGATAATTTTTTGCTTCAGTATTTCGTGAAAAAGAGTTTTTCCCAATGCGTTTTTCAAACGCAGTACTCGTTCCCTCTTCTAGAGAGAACCAAGGTTACGTTTGTAACCGAGTACGTTTTATTCAATGAAAATTGTATTTTAGTCTCTTTTTAGTAATGCAATTCTATTTAACCCAGTCAATATAGTATTTCAAACAAGGTTATCTTATTATATTTACCGCGGTGGTAATGGTTTAACCCTCAGACGTTCCTCGGTCATTTCTGACCGAAGCATTTTCTGTTTTGAATTTCTAAAAATCACAGCTTCATCGGAATGTTATGAAACTTGGTGACTTTTATGGCATTAGGTATGTGAACACAAAAATATTTAGGTCATGATCCGAGCATGTTAAGTGGTCGTAAAAAAAATAGTAACGATTTTGGTCTTTGGTCAGAAATGACCGACCCATAGGAAATGAATGGGAAATTGACAAAAAAAAAAATTTTCTTCGAATTTTTGTGTGTACAATCTACAAATCAGCCACAATCCTAAAAAAAGGTACACAGCTGTAAAGGGGTGACACTCTACAACATCAAGAGTGCAAAAAAGACACACCCACCCACACACACATACAAACACACTTTTATATACATACACACCAATATATTTTGATTACAAAAAATCTATTTTGAATTTTTAATAATCACAGCTTCATCGGAATGTTACACAACTTGGTGACTTTTATGGCATTAGGTATGTGAAAAAAAAAATTAGGTCATGATCCGAGCATGCTAAGTCATCGTAAAAAAAAATAGTCACACTTGTGGTCTTCGGTCAAAAATGACCCCCATAGGAAATGAATGGGAAATTGACAAAAAAAATAAAAAATAAAAAAATAAATTAATATTATTATTTTACATAAAGTGTTATAATTGAATGAATTGCATTTTTTGTTCACCAAAATGAGATCGTCAAGTAGTTAGAGTAAAAGTACAGATAAGCAACAGATGCGTCATTCCGGTCGTCAAGGAGACCCTCGTTCGCTAAAAGGAGATCGTCAAGTAATTAGAGTGAAAGTACAGATCGGCAGTAAATGCGTCATTCCAGTAAAAGACAAAGGAATGGTCGAAGACAGCTTGCAGAGAATCCAACTCCGTTCCGAAGCGCTCCAGCTCGAATAATGACTACCAGCTGCAGGCAATCCTAAATTCACTGGACCAGCAATGTGTCGCATAAAGCCCAACAGCGCCCACGAAGCCTGCTGCAACACCTGGCCTCCCGTGCCACTGCATATGGTAACACACCGCCCAGTACACTCGATAGCGTGCCAATTATGGCCTCACATTGACAAATAGTTGTTCGACATGTCTAACATACTCCTCAGCCACACACTCCTGGACAAAAACGGCGCGCCTGAAATGACGTCAATCCCAGGACCAAGAAAGACGCGCCTAGTGAGATGTCAATCTCACCTTTTATACTCATTGAACGTACCGTATCCGCCCCTAATCACTACCGTAATTGATCACATCACCACAATCCACCCCCCCATTAGTCATCATAGTCCCGACGATGAACAAACCTCAGGAATCATCCCAGAGACTAAAAGGAGAGCCGATTCATCACTGGATTTGACACCAGAGGATGACATAGCACCTCTTACCACGTCCACCACTGCCTTTGGCAAGTGATGGACACTTAAAACAAACTGACCAGTTATTTGCCTTAACCTTTAAAAAGACAACCCCTGAAGGGAAACTGGCGACATGGATGCTAAAAGAATGGAAGGAAAGCGTGAATCTTGCACGACAACAATACCCAAGTTCCCTGCCATCGAGAGTGCCCCGTCTAACACAGATAACGGGGAGGCCAACAATCCCACTAGTAGGTCAGATTTAGAAGGCTCAAAAAGCACACAGTCATGGAGAAAACACTCCAAACATTTTACCATTACTAATTGAAAATGCCCACTACCCCTCTGCCATACCCTACAACCGCATACCTTGACGGAATCTTGCGGGTGGAACAAGACTGGGAAAACCCCTTATGACAATGTTGGGACATGCATTACAAAATTCACTGCTACCACAAAGGTTGACTCTAAAGGGAAGGGTGCGACAATGCCAATGATGCCACACTTGAACACGAGACACTGGTTACAGGTGCTCTGCCACGATGGCTAACGAGAAACACGAGACACTGGTTACGAGTGCTCTGCCATGACGGCTACAACGAGAAACATGAGACACTTGTTACAAGTGCTCTGCCACGACGGCTACAACGAGAAACACGAGACACTGGTTACAAGTGCTCTGCCATGACGGCTACAACAAGAAACACGAGACACTGGTTACAAGTGCTCTGCCATGACGGCTACAACGAGAAACACGAGACACTGGTTACAAGTGCTCTGCCATGACGGCTACAACGAGAAACACGAGACACTTGTTACAAGTGCTCTGCCATGACGGCTACAACGAGAAACACGAGACACTGGTTACAAGTGCTCTGCCATGACGTCTACAACGAGAAACACGAGACACTGGTTACAAGTGCTCTGCCATGACGGCTACAACGAGAAACACGAGAGACTTGCTACAAGTGCTCTGCCATGACGCCTACATATGACTGAAAACAGCCATATAATTCCCGCAATGCTAAAATAATTTTAGTGCAATCCCCCCGTTCAACACTAGGGTGATGCCTAGTCTCCTCCAGTGCTTCCCCTCGCACCTCCAACAGTGTTGCAGCAGGCTTCGTGGGCGCTGTTGGGCTTTATGCGACACATTGCTGGTCCGGTGAATTTAGGATTGCCTGCAGCTGGTAGTCATTATTCGAGTTGGAGCGCTTCGGAACGGAGTTGGATTCTCTGTAAGCTGTCTTCGACCATTCCTTTGTCTTTTACTGGAATGACGCATTTACTGCCGATCTGTACTTTCACTCTAATTACTTGACGATCTCCTTTTAGTGAACGAGGGTCTCCTTGACGACCGGAACGACGCATCTGTTGCTTATCTGTACTTTTACTCTAACTACTTGACGATCTCATTTTGGTGAACGAGGGTCTTCTTGACTACCGGAACGACGCATCTGTTGCTTATCTGTACTTTTACTCTAATTACTTGACGATTTCATTTTAACCCCTTGCTCATCACCCCCAATTTTGGCAAGTGCTGCATACATGAAATGCCCAAAATAAAAAGGTTACTGCTCATAAGTAATTCTGAATAGAAACATAACACACATACATTTAGAAAGCCAACCCTTGAGAGTTTATAGTTCAAGACTCAAAATTAACCAGACTGTTATTAATATTGAGATATATAAGCTCAAACATATTTTGAACTAAAATAATCTGGGATCACCAGTGATCCCTGTCAGGTAAGGGGTTAAGGAACGATAAATGAAAAAGGTAGCTCCTCGACTACCGGAAAGAGAGCGCGTTCACAGCCGTAGTGACGCATCTAAATTTAGACTTCTCCAAAATTGACGTTGAGACTGAGGGAATTGCAGTGGCGAGAAGCTACTGATTTTCTTTGCCACTACTATTGTTTTATTGTGTATATTATGTCTCTTTGAATGTCGGTTGTTTGTGAATGTTTTTGAGTATTGTAGTGTGAGAATACATTTTTATAGGGCGGCGCTGGGCTGACAGAGTTAAGTAGTACCAGCCAGTAAATGATTGCATCATTTTGATAAACCGATTCTTTTGGCAGCATGTGACAAGTGTAATTGATAGACCATAACATGGAACGTGTATTTGTGTGTTTGTTTGTATCTCATTTCCCACTCAGAATTGGGGTTCCAGATTAGCCAGAGTCCTCTGTGTGTGGTGGTGGTTCGGCTATTGATCTGCAGTGTTCACAGCGGTTGAATTTGGTGTGGTGTGAGAGCACAAGTAGTTGCTGTGTTTATTGGATAGGCAAGACGAACTCCCCAATTCTGAAGTGGTAAAGTGTGTGTATGTGTGACTGTGTATCGTGCTGCATGATTGATGCATTTCCCCTTTTTTTAAATGTTTGTATACTAAACATACCAGTTTGTATTCTATCGTACGAAGTATTGAATAAAATCTGTGAATTGTTTATCCATTGTTTGATTTCTGACTTAGCCACTGCGAATCTGCGTGCTTTACAGTTTATGTGACTGGGTCCCCGGCCCATTTCCGGGGTGGCGTAGTAGTGGTAGTGCCCGAAATTGGCATTTTAGTAAACATTTGAAATCCAGATTGCCACATAGTGTATCATTTGGTAGAAGTGCATTGGTGCAGTTAGCTTATTATGGCGTATGGTAAGCATTTATCTCGATAAAGATTGAAAAATTGTGTTTTTATTGGTTGGTGTCACGTGGTGACCAGGGCCGGAACCTTTCTGCACAGGAGTTGTTGCTATGGAGGAACACTTCCGGTGCAACACCGGGCCGGTTCCGGTGACTCACGAACAGGGCGGAAATGCAGCGAGAGCTGATCGGGCGAAATCACCGGCACGTGCGAGGGGAAAAAATCCCAAACGTGATTGGGGCGCAGCGAGGGAAGGAGGAAGAAACAGCGGGAGACACAGTAAAGACGCGAGAGAAGGACGGAGGACTGAGGAAGCAGGATTCTTTCAGCTAAGTGGCTAACTTTCTTTGGCATGAATATTATATGAGGAACGATTATATTGCCTAAGGATTCTTGTACTCTGTTTGTTACCCGGGAGGTGGTTATCCGGCCTTATTGAACCCCGAGGTGGGGGTGTTTTGCTGGGAAGATAAGTGATGTGGAGATGATGGTACAATAGATTCCTGTGTTTTGCCAGCGCATGAAGATTCCATTCATCGAGGTCTCCATCTGAGCCCGAACACTGCCTTATCCATTGCAAGGTTTGGAATGATTTGCAGTGCTGAGTTGATATTTTCACGTGTGGAGTTGAGAGTTTTGTAGTGTACACACGAGTGTGGGATCCCCGCGGATTGTTCGGGCGACCGAGTGGATAAACACCCTTTATGTAACTGCGCCGGCTCATGGAATCCAGTCTTTCCTGTGAGTAAGAAATACAGAGTTAATGTTGACATCCTCGTCTGTCCTCCGTCTGTGCTGAAGCACATCAGAGCTGCTGAACTGAGTCTATCTCCTGCTGTCATCCAGTCCTGTGAGTAAGAAATACAGAGTTAATGTTGACATCCTCGTCTGTCCTCCGTCTGTGCGGAAGCACATCAGAGCTGCTGAACTGAGTCTATCTCCTGCTGTCATCCAGTCCTGTGAGTACGAAATACAGAGTTAATGTTGACATCCTCGTCTGTCCTCCGTCTGTGCTGAAGCACATCAGAGCTGCTGAACTGAGTCTATCTCCTGCTGTCATCCAGTCCTGTGAGTACGAAATACAGAGTTAATGTTGACATCCTCGTCTGTCCTCCGTCTGTGCTGAAGCACATCAGAGCTGCTGAACTGAGTCTATCTCCTGCTGTCATCCAGTCCTGTGAGTACGAAATACAGAGTTAATGTTGACATCCTCGTCTGTCCTCCGTCTGTGCTGAAGCACATCAGAGCTGCTGAACTGAGTCTATCTCCTGCTGTAGTTCCGACCCAGGGATAAGAAATACAGAGCCAATGTGTGTTGGAGAGACAAAGGAAGAGACTGCTTGATTTTAAAAGACATTCTTTTAATAAATAAAAGTTTAAATTGTATCTCCTGTCGTCTGACTTCTTCTGTCCAGCGGGGTAGCTCCTCAGGGTGGTGTGGTAGTTCTGCGCCAGCACACCCCCAGCCTGTGACATTGGTTCTGTAAAAGTTTTTGGTTCATATGCCGAGTAGTCTGTCTAAAAGTGCTCTGTATGTAATACTACTGTTTGTTTGTGCACATCTATTTCCTATTCGTATTTTACCCTTTGCTTGCCATTGTGTTTTTAGATTCTAGTTTGTGGTAAGCAGGGCGGGGCTGAAAACCATGAGAGAACGGCGCGAGGCCGATGGCGTGATTGATCATGAGTCACCTGTGAGCCACACCGGTCTCGTACAGATGGTACTCAACCAGAATAATACTTTTACCGCCGCCGTTCCTGCGAGTGTGTATTTGCAGCCTCTTACCGTTAAGAGGCGCTACAATCACAGACTTTGCAAAGTGTCAGTTTATACTGTCTATTGCGTAATCTGCCGCCGCGCCGCGGCTCATTGAGAGTGATTGAAAAAGACACTCGGTTACTAACGTAACCTCGGTTCTCTCTAGAACGAGTGTTGCGTAAGTTTAGCTTACGCTACGGGAAAACTCATTTTCTCGAGAATACTGAAGCAAAAAATTATCCTTTAATTTTTAGAATGTAAAACGCATTTGCTGCAGCAGGCAGACCTAGGCGAGACAGCTCGCGCATCTATTGGCTGCTCTGCGGCAACCTATCAGTGCGTCAGGCATGACATCAGTGCCAATGAGAGGTTCGCCTCTTGCAGCGTCATGGGCCGCCAAAATGGGTGTGGCCTTAGCCTATAAATATCCATTGCTCAGGTTGCACTATGATTTCAGTCGACTGGAAGCGAAACCATAAAACAGCACAAGCACGGCAGGCTCCGCAACACTCGTTCCCTCTCTAGAGAGAACCGAGGTTACATTAGTAACCGAGTGTCGTTCTCTTACAAGAGTACTCTCGTGTTGCATAAGTTTAGCTTATGCTACGGGAACCCTATGTAAAGCGCCGTGTGTGCTGAGAGTCCAACACTTATGTCCCAAGGGCAGTAGCCCGGGGCTCATGTATAAGCTGCAGATGCTGCAGTTGGGCCATGACCATATGCAGAGACTCTGAACATGTACGCTCCTTTCAGTGGGGCTGTGAAAACACATAAATCAAATAACAAGAGATACAGAATGAGCTGTTTCCTGTATGATTGCTTTATTACCAAGCACACTACGTAAAAGCTTTGAAAGATGGCAGATGATTTCAGGCTACGTTTACACGACAACAATTTCCTAAAAACAGAAAAAAAAATCTTTGCGTTTTTCGCATACTGGCAACAACGTTGTCAAAACAATCCCCATTCACACAGACCCATGGAAAAGCTTTAAAATGCTGTATTCTGCTGCCAGGCCAGTAGTTGGCGATGTCTCTTTGTAAAGAAACACTACGGATATAGTAGTATAGATTATAGACTGATCATATAATACGCATGTGCATGACATCACCATTTTCACAAATTCAAGTTTTTGTAGTTTACACGGTGGCGATAACGGTATTGTTTCCAAAAACTTGCACTTTGAAGCCCCCCCCCCCCCTTTTTAAGTTTGCATTTTCAAGCCGCCAAAACGCTTACAAAGTTTTCAGTTTGTTGTTGAAACCGGTGTCGTGAAAATGGCCCCTAATGCTCTAATACACATTTCACAACTGCAGAGAGGTCTGAATGGGGCAGAAGGGTTTTCATTACTATAAACTGAGTTTTATGACTCATTTCATTGATAATTACCTGTAACTGGGTTGTAGGCGTTCCCTATGTTTGTGAAGGCGTTCCTGTAGGTTAGTGTGATTTCAGAGGTAAAAGGACCAATATATCCACTGTCAGATTGCATCAGTGCAGCTGAAAAAGCTATTTCTTTGTCTGTTATTGAAAAACATAAGCAATATTGTGATATATTACTGTATTACACTGAGAATGTATACACTGAATATCCTTCAGGGGTAACGCTTTAGATTACAGCCCGGAAAGTACTGCGTAATTAAAATGAAAGTACAGTATAACTTTCGGTAATTACAGTTTACCTATAAAGTACTTACGTGTAAGTATAGGGGAACAATATGTAAAGTCTTGGGAATAAAGGTGTAGCAACCAGGAAAATACTGCGTAATTAAAACGAAATTACAGTGTAACTTTTGGTAATTACAGTGTACCTATAAAGTACGTACGTGTAAGTATAGGGGAATAATATGTAAAGTTTTGGGAATAAAGGGGTAACAACCAGGAAAATAACAAATTAATTAGGCAAATTATTTATACTAAGTATTTTAGAATCTTACTTTTGTGAGCAATTTAGCGAGTACATACACTGCACCTTTTTGTAATAATAGTGTATAAAAATACATAAAGGCTTTTTTTTTTAATTACGGGGTACATATCAGTGCATTTATAAAGTAGGCTAATTTGTTATTATTGCAAAGGTGCACTGATTAAGTTTCAAGGCAAGTTTTTTTTTTTTTTAAATGCTGGGAAAATATACTCTTGTTCCATGTAGTTACAGGGTAAGTATGACATCGCGGGCTGTAAATTAAAGTGGTGCTTCTTACCCTCTTGTTTCATAGTTACAGGATAAGTCTGGCATTGCGGGCTGTAAATTAAAGTGGTGCTTCTTACCCTCTTGTTTCATGTAGTTACAGGGTAAGTACAATAAAAACACATGTACACACCTATTTTTTACAGTCTATGGTACACACACACAATCTGATATCACAAACGGATTTACAGCACTTTGTTTCTCTTGCTTGGTTTCCTCCTCCTCTTGTTCCTCTTCTTCTTTTTCTTTCTTTCTACTGATGAATCTTAAGAAGGAATCCCGACACGTCTCTTGCTATTCTGTATTATGTGTTAAGAAAATACAGTACAGAAATGTCCTCACTATTTACTCATCTTTTACCTTCATGTCATCCGAGATGTATACGAATTTCCTTCTTCAGATTAACACAAACAAAAGTTTTTAGAAAAATAAATAATCTCTGTGAATGCATATAATGCAAGCTCATGTGTTCCTAAAAGTTGACAACAGCACATACAACAATACAGTAATCCATACGACCCCAATGGATGAATCAATGTCTTCTGAAGTGAAACGATAAGCGTTTGTAAGAAAAATACCAAATATTTTACATTTTTAAACTAGACTATCGCTTCCGACCAACTGTCACCTGCGCGTTCATGAGAGGGTTGAGTAAGTTTACGCTTGACAATTTAGGCGTTACGTAAGCGCACCGAAAAACCGAATGTCGAATTATTATTATTTTTTAATGATTTTATTATTGTTAACAACAAAATACAAACAATAAAAGATAATAATAATGAAAAACAAACCATGCAGAAGAACAGAGACGTCTCGTGCGAGTTTCACATCAAACTCCCGCGAGGATGCAATGAACGCTTAAAGCTTCACCAAACGCGAAGCCATTCAAGCCGACCAGCCGACTCTCATGCACTCACTGGTGACAGTTGGTCGGTAGCGAAAAGATGAGTAAATTATGAGAACATTTCTGTGTACGGTGTACACAGTGTACTGTGGTGTACTGTATTTTCTTTTAATACATAATACAGAATAGAAAAAGACTCCTTCTTACGATTAGGCTAATCAGTGGAACGATAGAAAAAGAAGAGGTGGACCAAGAGAAGGAGGAAGCCATGCAAGAGAAACAAAAAAGGACAAAACATGCTACTTTCTGTCAGGACTTTAGTATTTGAAATGAAAAGTTGATTTGAAAAAAATAATAAAGAATAAGAAGTGTAATATGTTGTACATCTGTTTTGAAATAAGTTGTTTTTCAAATAAAGGTTTTCCGAGTGATATCAGATTGTGTGTGTGTACATGTGTTTTTATTGTAGGCTACTTACCCTGTAACTACATGAAACAAGAGGGTAAGAAGCACCACTTTAATTTACAGCCCGCAATGTCATACTTACCCTGTAACTACATGGAATACTTACAGTCTAAATAATTTGCCTAAATAATGTGTTATTTTCCTGGTTGTTACCCCTTTATTCCCAAAACTTTACATATTATTCCTCCATACTTACACATATGTACTTTATAGGTACACTGTAATTACCGAAAGTTACACTGTAATTTTGTTTTAATTACGCAGTACTTTCCGGGCTGTAATCTAAAGCGTTACCCATTCAAGGCACACTTTCACCTCTATTTGCCTTTCTCAACTCCTCCACTTGACTCAGAGTAAGATTAGACATTTCTGTGAAGGAATATAGATTATGTTTAATGACATTTACACATTATACACTTACACTAACATTTACACTATGCAATGTGCAAGAGTGAATGTTTTGGTGAGGTCAAAAACACGAAGCTGGTGTGCACATCCCAAACACCCAGATTGGGCTCAGGTGCAGGACAACTGAGTGATATAAACAAAAATAAACACATTGTGCCTGATGAAGACCTGAGGGTCGAAACGTTGCCTTGTTTAATAAAATCCATTTGGAAGCAGTTTACGTCAGTGTGCGGACTTCACACTTCTTTATTTTTGTTTTGGTGAGGTACCATCATTTTTCTTGTTCATCTCTTCCCTCAGTCTCGTCTCTAAAGCTCTGATGTTTGTTTTCTGCTCTGTAACGGTCAGTTCTCTGTTGATGGTTTTCTGCTCTGTAACTGTGGCGGTCAGTTCTCTTATGAGAGGTTCTCTCGTATTGCGTAAGTTGCTTACGCTATGGGTAAAGTCATCTTTTCTTGAGATATGAAGCCAAAAAATTATCCTTAATTTTTGTATTTATTGTCAACGCAAAGCAGCAGCAGGCAGACCTAGAGCAGGCTGTCTAGCGTGCTCGTTGGCTGCCCTGCGGCAAATGCAGCAGCCTACCACCGAGCCTCACATGACGTCGCGCCCTCAACGCGTCATAGCCCGCCAGAATGGGGGTGGCTTAGCGTATATAAGGAAGGGCTCGGAGGCTGCTTACCTGATTTTCATCTCTTCAGCGAAGCTCTACGCATTGCTGGACTCTGAGAGAAGCCGCCGTCGAAACAAGCGACCAGCAAGCTTAGGACAGCGTCTGAGGAAGCCGGTCGTCTTCGCCGCCTTCAGCCTTCCGTGCCTGCTATGCTATCCGGCGACAGTATCCTTTTGCATACTTCTCTGTGTGTTCGCCGCTGTGACACACCTGTCTAAAAGAGCTTGAGGCATTTGTTGCAAAATGCCTCACACTTCCTGCGGCTCTTGCAGAGCCCCACTCAGCGACGGAGACCGCCATGTGATCTGTGCTCTCTGCCTGGGACGAGACCACGCAGCCCTCGCTCTGTCTTCGGGAGGCTGAGTCCACTGTGATGAACTGACAATATCGACCCTGCAGGCTCGACTTGCCGTGTTCGACGCTGAAGCTGTCACTCCGCCTGTCTCTTGCGGGCTGCGCAAGAAGAAGTGCCGCTCCCAGAAACCACCGGAATCCGATGTGGCCTTCGAGTGCTCGCCGGAACCTTTCCCTCGAGCCTCGCTCTCCCCCTCACCGCAGGGAACCGTTACCGCACATGTTGCTGGCTGCACTGCTTCGCGCGCTCATAAGAAATATAGATCGTGCTGTTTTCGTTAATTTAGAATGCTAACTTAACTTGTTTTGGCTTTAGTCGACAAAATGTCCAAAAAATCTAAATCTTTTGTCTGGCTGCATTTTACTGAAATCGCTGATACAGCCTTTAACTGAGTAATTATTCATAGTTAAAAACAATGATTTTTGCAATATCTAAGCAGTTTCTTCACATTACATCTCAAATCTGAATATGGCATTGAATTGCCCATGTAGGAAAATGTACAAAAGCCCATTTATTTCATGTTTGTACCTTGTTTAGTCAAAAGGATATACTGAAAAATAGATTTCAGCCTGGCGGTGGCGGCCATTTTGAATTTCTCAATTTTGAGGCATTTTGGGGCATTTTTGAGCTTCATATACAGCAGATTTGGATTCAGCACCCCTTAATACCCCTAGAAATGTTGTATAATATAAATAATCACAAAATGCCTTCGGGGTTCTGATTTTGTGAAAATTGACCCTGTCTACAAGCTTTGTGGCCTAAAGCTAACTTACCACAGCTCAACGACCAATATCACATAAAAACAGTAAGCGAGATATACGTGTCAGACAGCTTGCTGTCTAAAAGTTTATATATATTAATAAAAACAATAATAATAAAAAAGTTTATATATTTTATTGGTTATGTAGGTGCACCCCCAGGCCATGCCACAGGCGTCAGGAAGCACCCAGACGCAACTGGAGTTTGTCCATCCTCTGTCAGCGAAGAGAAAGGAGGACATCACTAAGGGCATTGTGCATTACATCGCCCAAGATATGAGGCCAGTCAACACGGTGGAAGGAGAGGGCTTTAAGAACATGTTTAAAATCGTCGAGCCAAGATATACTGTGCCAGCAAGGGAGACTGTCATGCGTGCGCTACGTTCGCGGTTTGATGGCCTTAAAGTAAATGTAAACCAGTTACTCCAATCCTCCGAGGCTGTAAGCCTCACAACTGATTGGTAGTCTTCGCTTAGAATGGAGGCATACATGACAGTTACGGCCCATTTTATCGATGCGGACTGGAAAATGAGTAGCGTTGTGTTAGAAACAAAGCAGATGGATGAAGCGCACACGGGAGAAAATGTCGCTGCGCGACTCACTCAAGTCGCGGGCGCTTACCACATTCCACCAAAGAAGTGGGTGTCAGTGGTAACGGACAACGCTGCCAACATGGTCCTCTCAGTGGAATTACTGAAGGGATCCGGTCAGTGGCCAGACATGGAGTTGGTTAGGTGTGCAGGACACACCCTGCAGCTGTGCGTAAATGCTGCCTTAAAAGAAGACCCGGTGTCGCGCACAGTGGCTGCGGCACGCCGTCTTGTTGGGCACTTCAAAAAGGGACACAAAGCAAAAACAGGTCTCAAAGAGAAACAGGTGCAGCAAAAAATTCCTGAGCACGAACTCATCCAGGATGTGGCCACCCGGTGGAACTCCACCTGCTTTATGTTGGAGCGACTGTTGGAGCAGCGCTGGCCCATCACCGCTGTTTTATCGGACCCCAATTACACTAAGAGGAGTGACAGCAGCACTTTGGACATGAAAACAGAGCAGTGGAATATGGCTGAAGACATCACAGACGTTCTTAAGCCCTTTATTACACTGACCGAGCTGTTGTCGGAGGAGACTAACACATCCCTGTCTGCGGCGTTCTCAAGGCTTGAGAATCTAAAAAAATGTCATCTTGCCGTCACAGATAACGACAGTCCAACAAAGAAGATGAAACTTAAGCTTGTGCAGGAAATAGATAGTCGATGGAAACTCAAAGACCGAGTTGTGATGACAAGCAGCCTGTACATTTTAAATGCAGTACTGGACCCGTGCTTCAAACAGCTACCTTTTCTTAATGATGAGAAACGGGATGAGGCCTATTCTGAAATTGTAAAACTTGCACAAAGGCTAAGCCTCTCAGGAGACCGCGCAGAGCAGACGGGGGACCCGTTGGCGAAAAAACAGAAAACTGCAAAAGAGAAGGAGATTGCAATGCTTCTTTGTGGACATGGTGCAGAGGATGACCCTGATGAGCCAAGCGCACAAAGATCCTCTTGCGACGAAATGAAGGATTATCTTCAGGACAGAAGTAAAGTGGACACTGCTGGGCCACTTGCGTGGTGGAAAAAAAATGAGGAGAGATATCCACGACTTGCTCGGGCAGCCAAACGCCTGCTCTGCATCCCTGCAACCTCCACTCCTGCAGAGCGCATATTTTCCAAAGCAGGATTTATTGTTAACAAGTCGAGGAGCTGTCTTTTACCCAAGAATGTGGACATGTTAGTGTTTTTGTCCCACAACATAAAAAGGGTGGACTAGGCCTGCATATCTGTAAGTAGCCTTAACGGCTTTATTATGCTGACTAAATACTATAGATTGTGTTCTTATGTTTTTGTTTTCAGTTTGAAAATAGTCTAAATAATGTACCAGCCTGTATAAAAGAGTTCAGCTTTTGTTAGGAATTTTTGTTTTAGCAATTATATTTTGTTAGCGTGTGGTGTGGTCAGGTGCACGATTGGACAGAGCTCACTTAAAAAAAAAAAAAAAAAAAAAACTTAATTTTCAAAGAATTGTAATATTATTATTATAGTTTTATTTATTATTGATGTTTTTTCGTTGTTGTTTTATAAATGCTCTGACAATTGTTTAATAAATGTTCAATATAAATGCTCTGACAATTGTTTAATAAATGTTCAATTTAAATGTACCTAGCCGCCACCAAGCGCCTGCCTCTAGGTCAGCACCCTTCCTGCCAGAGCTCCATGCTGAGCTCTCTAAATCGTGGAACGCTCCATTCTCTGCGAGACTCCGCTCTCCTGTCTCCTCGACTCTCTCTCAAGTAGACTGAGCCGCCGAGAAAGGATACAACCAAATTCCCCCAGTGGAAGAGGCGGTCGCAGCGCACCTTTGCCTGCCATCTGCGAGATGGCGCTTAAAGTCTGCCCTCCCATCTAAGGCCTGCAGGACCACATCAGCTCTCGTCAGCCACGCTTTCTCCGCCGCTGGACTGGCTGCTTCCGCCCTGCATTCGATGGCAGTCCTGCAGATTCTCCAGGCCGTTCTCCTCCGCTAAATGGATGAGAAAGGCCCGGTCCAGACTGTCGTCACGGACCTGCGCAGCGCAACGGATCTTTCTCTTCGCGCCACTAAGTCCGCAGCCCAGGCCATTGGTAGATGGTACATGGGTGAATCTGAGCGAGTCGTGTTCCTCAACGCCCCACTCTCCCCAACTGGTCTCTTCGGCCCAGTGGTGAGCGGGACTGTTGAGCGTTTTTCGGAGGTACAGAAAACCACGCAGGCCATGAACCTCTTCCTGCCACGATCCCCCCTGTGTCTCTCACTATCACAGAGCCCACTCACATAAAGCTGGCACGTGCCGCTCAAGTGTTAAATGTAGGAAATGTGCCCATGATTCAGTGCCCACACCTACTCACTGCCCGCTCTGTTACAAGGTTATCCCAGGGGACGGAACCTTCAAAGCATACCGGCTGTGTTGTGAACGTAAGACGAGAGTGAATTTAGAAGTAGCACACCTACTTCGTGCAGAAATAGCAAAGCTGCTGTGCAACGGGGCAATAGAGTTGGTACATCCTTCTCTGAGCGAGTCAGGCTTTTACAGCGTTACTTCCTCGTGCCCAAGAAGGACGGAGCTCTCAGACCTATCTTAGATCTGAGATTTTTATTTAATTTCATTTCATTTACTTTATTTATAAAGCACAATTAAAACAACGTGATGTTGACCAATGTGCTGTACAGTCAGTCACACAATAAAATTACATAATAAAATGTCTTTTTCAGACAGAACAATGACTAACAAACATCTGAAAAGAGCCTCTTACTAGTTAACCTACTGAACCAAACGCTAATTCTAGCAAATGCAGTTTCAGATTTCGTTTAAAATAACCTAAGGAAGGAGCCAGTCTGAGATGTAGAGGCAGGTTATTCCAGCGCTTTGGAGCTGACACAGCAAATGCCCGATCACCACTCAATTTTAATCTAGTCCTTGGAATGTCTAGGATCATCTGATTTGCTGATCTGAGAGACCTAGAAGGTTTGTGTATATGAAGAAGATGCGCAAGGTATGATGGGGCCAAATTATGCAAGGCTTTGTACACAAATATCAATAATTTATAATCAATTCTGAACTCCACCGGCAACCATTTAAGTGAGGCTAAAATCGGTGTTACATGCTGCTTTTTACAAGTCCCTGTTAAAAGTCTAGCAGACGCATTTATAACCAATTGAAGACGATTCAGAAGTGCTTGGCTGACACCTACATATAGCGAGTTACAATAATCTAGTCGTACAGAAATAAAAGCATGAATAATCCTTTCAAAATCACTGGGGGACAAAAACGGTTTAACCTTTGCTATTGATCTTAAATGGAAAAAACAAGTTCTCTTACGAGAGGTCTCTCGTATTGCGTAAGGTTAGCTTACGCATCGGGAAAGTCTTCTTTCTTCGAGATCTGAAGCCAAAAAATTATCCTTAATTTTGTATACATTGTCAACGCAGTGCAGCAGCCGACAGACCTAGGCAGGCTGTTTAAGCGTGCTCATTGGCTGCTCGGCGGCAACTGCTTAAGCCTATCGGTGAGCGCTCTGAACGCGGCAACCAATGAGGGCTCCACACCCTTCTAACCGTCAGAATGGGTGTGGCCAGCGTGTATATATTCAGCGCTCATAGGCTAAAATTCTGATTTTCTTGTCTTCAGCGACGCTCTTCGCATCGCTGGATCTTGAGAGTCGCCGCCGTTGAAACCAGCGACCAGCAAGCTTAGGACAGTGCCTGAGGAAGCCGGCCGTCTTCGCCGCCTTCAGCCATCCGTGCCTGCTACGCTATCCGGCGACATATCCTTTACTTTATTACTGTTTCTGTGTGTATTCTAAAAGAGCACGAGGCGTTTTTGTAAAAACGCCTCGTTTTTGCGGCTCGTGCCGCGCCCCGCTCAGCAACGGAGACCGCCACCTCTCTGCGCTCTCCGCCTGGGCCGCGGGCACGCCACCACCGCACTCTCCGAGTGTGAAGAGCTTTCAATGTCGACCCTGCGGGCTCGACTTGAAGCTTTCGACCAAGCTGTCGCTCCGCCTGTCCCTGCCGGGCCGCGCAATAAGAAGCGCCGCTCGCAGCGACCACCGGAGACTGTTGTGACTGAGGAGCTCGCCGGAACCTCTCCCTCGAGCTCTCTCTCGCCCTCTCCCTCCCGGCCGCTCAACCGCCGGCTCTCGCCCGCGCCGCCGCCGCGTCAGGAGATGAGGCGAATGTGATAGATACCCGTACTCTCCCTCTGTTCGAGCCGTGCAACTACGCCGCTCACAAGGGATGGCAGAAGCGGACGGTCTCGGAGCGAGTTTCCTCTCCCTCTGTTCGAGCCGCGCAAACTGAGCCGCTCACGAGGGATGGCAGGAGCGGACGGTCTTGGAGCTCTCTTTACGTTACAAGAAAGCTACTCCGTCCTCGCGCGTCACTCACCGGTGAAAGGGGAACAGAGTGTTTTCGTCCCGCCGTGGCCTGGACTATAACCTCCATTTCTCACACATTTCTCAGTCCCCTCTTAAGTTCAGGCGACTGGAATTGTTACTATTGCAGTATACGAGCCTGTTATAAATACACGCTCGCCTGCAAGCAAACGCCGTCACAAGACATGATGACGCTAACCGAGTACTAATGTATTCTCCCCTGTGGCTCAGTGGCGGAATCCTAGACTGTCAAGCCAGAGAGCCGGGTTCGGTCCCCGCTCTCGCGGCAGATAAAGTTTATGCTGTTCGCTTCTCCGAGCTCGCGGCCAGTTTTTCTTACATACAGAAAACAAGCCCGCTCTCTCCCTCGTTGGGCCGCGCAGATTGCGCCGTTCAAGGGATGACAAAGCGGACGGTCACGAGCAGCGTTCAGCGTGCGCGCCTCACTCACCGGCGAAAAGAGAAGAGAGTGTGTTAGTCTCGCTACGGCTGGACAACCGCCAATCCTCACACATTTCTCAGTCCCCTCTTAAGTTCAGGCGACTGGAAATATTACTATTGCAGTAAACGAGCCTGTTTTAAACACACGCACGCCTGCAAACAAACGCCGACGCGACACATGAGGTCGCTTTTTATATGCTCGCGCTAACTGAAAGCTAATGTGTTTTCCCCTGTGGCTCAGTGGCACAATCATACGCTTTCATGCGGGAGATCCGCGTTCGATCCCAGCTCTCGGGGCAGATAAAAATTTATGCTGCTTGCTTCTCCGAGCTCGCGGCCAGTCTTTCTTACTTACAGAAAGCGAACCCGCCTCTCGCACCACACCTTCTCAGGGTGCTCGAGTATTTTTGAGCGTCTAAACACGAGAGAAGAAAAGACGGTTAAATCCCGCAGCCCTGCGGCTGGACCACCGTCGAAGCTTAATGCTCTGTCAGTCCCCGTTGCCACGGCTACTGCAGCTGTTTACCTCGCAGTCAACAAGCCGGTATATCTACCCGCTCGCCTGCGCGCATCCGCCGTTCTCACGGCAACCCAGAGAAATTTCAAAAGAGCATAATGTCTGGTTGCACGGCTGACGCCATATGTGTTTCTAGTACAGTGAATGTGCCCACGTTTCTGTGTTCACCCCTGTACACAAGCACTATACATCCCGTGTCTCTCACAGAGCCCACTCTCATGAAGCAGGCAAAAGCCGCTTTAGTGTTAAAAGTAGGTCACGTGTCCACTTCTCCGTGCCCACACCTACTCACTGCCCGCTCTGTCACACGGCCTCGCACGACCGGTCATGTTTTAAATGTAAGTCCTGTGCCCGCCCTCGAGCGCTCACACATACTAACTAACATTTTCGCCCCGACATCGCGCGTCGCGCCTCACACTATATGTTCCCCGTCCAAAGCCACCGGGACACTGTGTGTAAAACGGCCAGCTATCGCTACGTGCGATCCGCCGTATCTAAGCACCAAGAGCGCGCGCGCCGCGCCCGCCCCTGAATGTAAGTCCTGTGCCCGCCCTCAAGCGCTCACACATACTAACGAACATTTTCGCCCCCGACGCCGCCATCGCGCGTCGCGCCTCACACTTTATGTTCCCCGTCTAAAGCCACCGGGACTCGCTAAAACGGCCAGCTATCGCTGCGTGCGATCCGCCGTATCTAAGCACCAAGAGCGCGCGCGCCGCGCCCGCCCCTCCGTTTCGAGCTCTCGAGCCCGCGATGCGCGGCGATCGGAGCCCGGAGGCCATTCTGCCCCTGGCTGCACACGCAAAAGCGTGGGAAGCTATTCCAGGCGCATCAGAACGGGTGCTAAGCACAGTAAAACAGGGCTATACTCTGCAGTTCGCTCGCCGCCCTCCGCGCTTTCAAGCGCGTATCGAGACCAGAGTGAATGGGGAAGTAGCACATCTACTTCGAGCAGAAATAGCTACGCTTCTGTGCAAAAGGGCTATAGAACCGGTTTCCCCCTTCCATGAGCGAGTCGGGCTTTTACAGCCGTTATTTCCTCGTTCCCAAGAAGGACGGAGCTCTCAGACCAATTTTGGATCTGAGACGTTTGAACAAGGCTCTTATGAGAAGACCGTTCAAAATGCTCACAACCAGACAAATTCTCGCGCAAATTCGCCCGAGGGACTGGTTTATATCTCTCGATCTAAAAGACGCGTGCTTTTCAGATCCAGATAATACCCCGTCACAGGCCATTCTTGAGATTCGCCTTCGACGGTCAGGTATATCAGTACACGGCCCGCCTGTCGACACAGCGCGCGCGCTGCATTCGACGCCTGGCCGCGTTCCTCCGGCCGGGCAGCACCGTACCTCTCAAAACATTTCAGAGGTTACTGGGTTGTATGGCCTCAGCCGCAGCAGTGCTTCGGCTGGGTCTTTTACGAATGCGCCCGCTACAACGCTGGCTTAATGCCCGAGTGCCTCACAGAGCATGGGCTTCCGGCGGTATTCGCATCAGAGTGACTCAGAGCTGAGTTTCAGCTCTGAAGCCCTGGTTAGCGGCCGACTGGTACCAGCGGGGAGTGACAATGGGAGCTATCTCACACCGCAAAGTTATCTCGACGGACGCTTCCACCTCAGGCTGGGGCGCTCTGTTCGAGGGCAAACCGGCTTTTGCCTCCACATAAACTGTTTGGAGATGATAGCGGTCGAGAACGCGCTCAGGCGCTTCCTCCCATTCATACGGGATCACCATGTGCTAGTCCGCTCGGACAACACGTCCGTGGTATCCTATGTGAACCGACAGGGCGGTGTCAGATCCAGGAATCTGTGCAGGCTGACAGAACGCCTTCTCGTGTGGGCTTACCGCTCGCTGCGCTCGCTGAGAGCCGCGCACGTGCCGGGCCACCTGAATGTCGGTCCAGACAGACTGTCCAGGGACAACATTCCCCCGGGAGAATGTTCTCTGCACCCCCAGACAGTCCAGTTTCTCTGCGGCCTATTCGGCAGAGCGGAAATCGACCTCTTTGCGTCGAAAGACAATGCTCAATGCCCGAAGTTTTATTCGAAGAGCGAGGACGCGCTGTCCCAGACATGGCCCAGCCTCCCGCTGTATGCTTTTCCTCCGATCTCCCTGTTGCCACAGGTCATTTCGAGGATCAGAGAAACGCACCACTCAGTGCTGCTTATAGCCCCGCGATGGGAAAACCAAACTTGGTACCCAGAGCTAATGAGGCTGTCGCACTCACCCCCATGGCCGATCCCGGTGAGAAAGGATCTCCTCTCCCAAGCCGGTGGATCGATCTGGCATCCCCATCCAGAGCGCTGGTCGCTGCATGCATGGGTGATCAACGGATACCCGTTGACCTGTCAGAAGGGGTCGTGAACACGATCACACAGTCGAGAGCCCCCTCCACGAGACAGCTCTACGCGTCTAAATGGTCGGTGTTTTCTAAATGGTGCGCTACTAAAAACTTGGATCCGCGCATGCGGGGTCCCGCGGGTGCTCTCCTTCTTACAAGAGCTGTTGGAAAAGGGCAGATCCCCTTCCACGCTCAAAGTATATGTGGCCGCTATTGCAGCGTTCGCTGAGACGACGCACGGCCGGGCAATGGGAAGGAATGAGCTCATTATCCGCTTCCTCAGAGGAGATAGACGGATGAATCCCCTGCGGCCCCCCTCGGTTCCCTCGTGGGATCTGTCCTTGGTCCTAGCGGCCCTAGAGGCTTTTCCCTTTGAACCGCTTGAATCTGTGGATCTAAAGTATCTGTCGCTTAAAACCGTTTTTCTGATAGCTCTGTCTTCAGTCAAACGAGTGGGTGATTTGCACGCGCTATCTGTTAGCCCTGCATGTCTTGAGTTCGGGCCGAATGACTCGAAAGTCATTCTCAGACCGAGACACGGTTACATCCCCAAAGCGATTGGAACCCCGTTTAGGGCACAAGTTATGTCCCTCTCGGCTCTGCCAGCATCCGACAGTGGGGACAGTGATAACCTCCTATGCCCTGTCCGGGCGCTGAGAGTTTACATCACGCGCTCCGCCGCTTTCAGGTGTTCAGAGCAGCTCTTTGTTTCCTTCGGCGGACGCACCAAGGGTCTTGCCGCCTCGAAGCAGAGCTTGTCCAGGTGGATAGTGGACGCGATAGCAGCAGCTTATGCCTCCAGACACCTGCAGTGCCCTCTGGACATCAGAGCCCACTCCACTAGAGGCATGGCCTCGTCGTGGGCCTGGTCCAGCGAAATTTCTAATCACGGTATTTGTATGGCGGCGGGCTGGGCCTCCCCGTCAACATTCGTGAGGTTTTATAACCTGGAAGTTCCTGCCCTACAGGCAAAAATACTGTCAGCATAAGTGACATGTATGCTCTGCCCATTTCTCGTGTGCAGACTACGTTCACGCGCTGTTGTCGGTGCTGGCCCGCGCTGCTGGCCGCCCGTATTATTCTCTGTCGCGCGGGAATTTTTCCCTTCATGTGAGACCGACTATGTCGTTTTTCTCCTACCCTTATGAGTGCTTATGTACTGTATGGGCTCGCTCTGCCGGCCCTACTGTTTGTACTGTTATATGTTTATAGACCGGCCGCGCCGCTCTATTTCATATGCTGCATGAAGTGTCTGTACTGCGCTGGCCCGTCTCTCCGACCGGCCACATTTCCCAGCAGAGTGTTTTCCCCGGTTTCCCTGGGATTCATGGGCTGGATGCTCGGCGCACACGGCGTTGACAAAGGGTTCCCGATGCGTAAGCTAACCTTACGCAATACGAGAGACCTCTCGTAAGAGAACGTACTCGGTTACTAATGTAACCTCGGTTCTCTCTAGAAGAGGGAACGAGTATTGCGTAACCTGCCGTGTCGCGCCACGAGCTTTTGCGCTTCAGACTGCGAAAACCAGAATTTTAGCCTATGAGCGCTGAATATATACACGCTGGCCACACCCATTCTGACGGTTAGAAGGGTGTGGAGGGCGCGAAGCGCCCTCATTGGTTGCCGCGTTCAGAGCGCTCACCGATAGGCTTAAGCAGTTGCCGCCGAGCAGCCAATGAGCACGCTTATACAGCCTGCCTAGGTCTGTCGGCTGCTGCACTGCGTTGACAATGTATACAAAATTAAGGATAATTTTTTGGCTTCAGATCTCGAAGAAAGAAGACTTTCCCGATGCGTAAGCTAACCTTACGCAATACTCGTTCCCTCTTCTAGAGAGAACCGAGGTTACATTAGTAACCGAGTACGATTTCACCACAGAATTAATCTGTTTGTCAAACTTCAAAGAGCTATCAAATTGGACGCCAAGGTTTTTCACTACAGATTTACAAAAAGGAGCTAACTCACCCAGATCAAAATAATTTTTAGTGTCAGGGGCCCCGAACCAGATTATTTCAGTTTTACTTTCATTCAGATGCAGAACATTTTCAGACATCCAAGATTTAACTTCTTGTAAACATCTCAATAGTGACTCAAAATAATTTTTGTCCTGTTTCCGCAACGGTAGATACACCTGAGTGTCATCTGCGTAACAATGAAAGGATACTCCATGCTTGTGAAAAATAGAACCTAGAGGTAACATATATAATTAAAACAAAATTGGACCAAGAATGGATCCTTGTGGAACCCCACTAGACAATGGGGCCACTTTTGAATGTTGTTGACCAAAATTAACTGAAAACGACCTATTAGAAAGGAATGATTTGAACCAATTGAGTGCCATACCCCGAATTCCCACTGTCTTTTCTAGGCGGGAGACTAGAACATTGTGATCAATGGTATCAAACGCTGCACTAATATCTAGCAAAACTAAAACCACTGAGCTACCAGAATCAATCGCAAGCAAGATATCATTTAAAACTTTCAACAAAGCCGTTTCTGTACTATGCTTTGATCTAAATCCTGACTGAAAATTTTCAAAAATCTCATTTTGTACCAGAAAAGTCTGTAGTTGGTTTAATGCAACTTTTTCAAGAAGTTTAGATAAAAATGGCAATTTTGAAATAGGCCTGTAATTAGATAAAACATTTGGATCCAAATTCGTTTTTTTTTTCAAAAGAGGCTGTACTAAAGCATGCTTAAATTCCATTGGAACTACTGCTGTTTCAAAGCTTCTATTAATTAAAGTCAATATACTAGGACCAATAATATCAAAAGTCTGCTTAACTAATCTAGATGGAATAACATCACGGCTACAACAAGTTTTAACTGCCCGACCACCTCAACTAAAGAATGAAAAGAAATAGGTGAAAATCTATCAAACACAGCAGAGGTGAGACAAGTAACCGTGGGATCATATGAACCAGGTACAACTTGTGTCCGAATATCATCAAAAAAATTCAGCAGATCCTCACATGTGATGATGGACAAAACAGGACATGTAGTAGAGGGATTTAACACGGAATTGATAGTATTGAATAAAATATTCAGAGTACTTTGGTACCTTAAGATTAGATCAGCAAAATATTTTCTCTTAGATGACTTAACTGCATTTTGATAAGCACTTAAAGACTCACGTAGTATATCATAGGACACTTGTAATTTATCCTTCTTCCACACACGCTCTGCCTTTCTACAAGCACGCCTCAAGCCCCAAGTAACCTCATTCAGCCATGGTTCTGGTTTGGCCTTAACCCTCTTAACCCTCAAAGGAGCAATTGAATCCAGAATAGAAGAACATACATAATTAAAATGATCAAGTGACACATTCACATCTGAATACAAAGGGCTCTCCAAATTAAGATTAATATCAGATTCAATGTATGCAATTTTAAACCGCTCAATAGTGGCTGCATTTAAGTTCCAAACCTGGTGAATTGGTAATGAAGTATTACGAATGACACAAGGCAGAGTTACAGTACAAGTAACAGGCATATGGTCAGAGAGGGCTAAATTATGAATTTTAACATTCCCAACAGAGAGACCATAAGTTAATATTAAGTCCAAGGTATGTCCATGAACATGAGTGGATCCAGAAACATGTTGTGTGAGGTTAAAAGAGTCAATCATATCCAAAAAATCTTTTGCTAGCGCATTGGAAGGACAGCAAACATGCACATTAAAATCTCCCACAATTAAAAAAGAATAATATTTTAAACAAATCTCACCTACAAAGTCTGAAAAATCCTGTATAAAATCCTTGTTATATTTGGGGGGCCGATATATAATTGCACAAACAATTGGTTCTGTAGTGTTTAGTTGAAACAATTGCAGTTCAAAACTGGTAAACGCTCTGGTGTGAAGAAAACAACAATTAAAAGATTTCTTAAAAATAGATGCCACACCACCTCCACGACCAGAGGCCCGAGGGGAATTCAGAAAACCACAATTTGGAGGGAGTAATTCCGAAAACGGGGTTGAGTCACCAGTATTTAGCCAAGTCTCTGTCAGACTCTGAGTATTAAAAAAGTCGCTTAAAATAAATGTTTTGTTTGCTAGAGATCGCACATTTATTAGAACCTTTATATTATTAATATTTATTTTTATTATAAACCTTAGTTCAGTAGAGGCCTCGGTTACATCCATTTCGCGACGCAGTGATCGTAGATTTTGCGAAGTCACTCTCCGTCTACGAAGCACAGGGGACCGACGCAGCGGGGGCTGATAAAAGAAGTCTGAGACAGGTGTAATCCACTGGAACGGCGTCTCCATAGAACGGACGGCGATAAAATAGTCGTTCTTCTTAATTAGATCACATAAGGGTGAATATGGTAAAACCATCTGGGTGGATAGGCTTGCCTTCAGTTTTACCAAAAGGCCGCCTCGATTTCCGCGTCTTCTACGGCGCTTTCTCCGGCAAGGTAAGCAGTACAGTCGACAAAGATACTTCGGGAACGGACAGCGGGTAGGAAGGCGATGAGTGTCGCATCCTGGTATGATGGTATGCAATCCTTCCATCGAAGATTTAATGTCGAATAGAGTTTGACGATCATAGGTTAACACAGCTTGTAGACTCATAACAGTAGGACGTACATCAGCAAGCCACATACACCGGCGCCATCTTGGACATTTTGAATGAGATATTTGAACAAAGCTCTCATGAGGCGACCGTTCAAAATGCTCACAAACAGACAAATCCTCACACAAATTCGCCAGAGGGACTGGTTTATTTCTCTCGATCTGAAAGACGCATACTTTCAGATTCAGATTATACCCCGTCACAGGCCATTCTTGAGATTCGCCTTTGACGGTCAGGTATATCAATACACCGTCCTGCGGTTCGGCCTGTTTTTAGCACCCCGTACATTCACAAAGTGCATGGACACGGCCCTCGCTCCCCTGAGAAGTCAGGGTATGCGAATTTTGAACTATTTGGACGATTGGCTGATTTTGGCACAATCGGAGATAGAACTCATATCTCACAGAACAGTGCTTCTCAGCCATCTGGAAAGCCTGGGTCTCACGGTCAACTGGACCAAGAACTCATTGCTGCCCCGTCAGTCAACCTCTTTTCTGGGAATAGAGCTGGACTCGGTGGCTATGACGGCCCGCTTGTCGACACAGCGCGCGTGCCGTGTTCGGCATCTGGCCGCGTCTTTCCAGAAGGGCAGCGTTGTTCTGGGCTGTATGGCGTCAGCTGCAGCAGTGCTCCAGCTGGGTTTACTGCGTATGCGCCCTCTGCAACGCTAGCTGAATGCTCGAGTGCCTCACCGAGCCTGGGCTGCCGGCGGCTCGCGAATCAGAGTGACTCAGAGCTGCGTTTCAGCTCTGCAGCCCTGGATACCAGTTGGGAGTCGTCTCGTACCGAAAGGTGATCTCGACGGACGCTTCCAACCTAGGTGGGGGCGCTCTTTTCGAGGGCAGACCGGTCTATGGCCTCTGGTCAGACCGGGAGAAAAGCCTTCACATAAACTGTCTAGAGATGATAGCGGTCGAGAATGCGCTGAAACACTTCCTCCCATACCTGCGGGGCCACCACGTACTGGTCCGCACGGACAACATGTCTGTGGTGTCCTACGTGAACCACCAGGGCGGTGTCAGATCCAGAAATCTCTGCGCTCTGCCAGAACGCCTCCTCGTTTGGGCTCAGCACTCACTGCGCTCGCCCAGAGCCGCGCACGTGCCGGGCCACCTGCACGATGGCCCAGACAAACTGTCCAGGGACAATGTTCCCTCGGGGGAATGGTCTCTGCACCCGCAGACAGTCCAGTTACTGTGGCGTCTTTTTGGCAAAGAGAAAGTCGACCTCTTTGCGTCAAAAGACAACGCTCATTGCCCAAGGTTCTTTTCGAAGAACGAGGACGCGCTGGCCCAAGCTTGGCCCAGCTGCCCGCTGTACGCTTTCCCTCCGATCTCACTGTTACCGCAGGTCATCAGGAGAATCAGGGAAGCACGCCACTCGGTGCTCCTCATAGCCCCGCGATGGGAGAACCAAACGTGGTTCCCAGAGCTGATGCGGCTGTCAGACTTAGCCCCATGGCCGATCCCGGTGAGAGGAGATCTCCTCTCCCAAGCCGGCGGTTCGATTTGGCATCCTCATCCAGAGCGCGGGGCTCTGCATGCATGTGTAACCTTTGGCCAAATATTAAAAAACCCGACTACGCCACCTAGGTTACTTCACCTAGGAAAATAAAAGTAATAAAAATACCCCCAAAAAGAGAGTTAAACCAAAAAGGATTACAACAAAAGGAAGGACCCTGCTGGTTCGGATTGTATCAAAGACAGAGACGTGACTTTCAAAAAGTATACAATATTTATTTCGCACAGGGAGAATCATTCATTTAAAACATCCTAAAAATAGATCTCGTACAATTACCAATTAAATACCCACAGTTAACCCTGTCGGCTCTGAGGTCGGCAATCCGAGGTTACATTAGGTAACCGAGTACGTTCTCTGATGTTTGCTTTCTGCTCTGTAACTGTGGCGGTCAGTTCTCTCAGTGCTGCATGGATGTCAGTGAAGAACAGATGGTAGTTTTGTTGGCTGTCAGTTGAAGCTTCATCTCTCAAAGTGTCTGTTTGAGGTGGATTCTGTCTTCCGTCCTCAGATCTGAGCTGTTGACTGATCTCATTCTCATTGAGTCCTCCATCTACCTGATGCTGTATGACAAACACAAAGGTTTCCAACAGCAGCAGTAAACATACTAAACCCTTCATTCTTCACGGATGTTTGTTTTGCTCTGTCATCCTCACAGCATCTCATGTTCCTTTTATAGTGTCCTGATTTACTGTCTTTTGTACTTTATCTATATTGCTTCAGATAAATAAGTAGTTCAAGTTAATTGTTAATCAGAATTAGTGGAATGTTCCGGGTTCAGTAGATGTTTATCTCTATTCACTACATTTGTGGCACAAAGTTGATCTCAACAGAAAATAATTTTGACTCAAATATTCAACCATCAAACAAATCAACTGATAGTGTTATCACTGCATCACACCACACCTGGTAGCTGGAATACTGTCTCATCTAGAACAAGCAGCCAAATAAAAATAAAGAAAACAAAGACAAATAAACTATACAATATTCACGTAACAAAGTCAGCCAAATGAAAATAAAGAAAATAAAAAACAAAACACAATTGTACATAAACTTTAAATACTGGGAAAAACAGGTCTAATAGTGTTTCCCAACCACTGTGCCATGACAGGTTGTCAGGTGTGCCGTGGAAAATGACCAAATTCCAAAAAATAAGTAAAAAATAAATAAATGCTACAAATAAGAATATCATCGGGCTGTAGAGCCAAAACCTTGTAACCTTGCATATAGCTACAATAAACTATATCCTGTATTCCATTATATCTGTCATTCACTGGTCAAAAATCTTGTAACTCAATTTGAGCTTGATTTTTAATAAAATGTAAATATTATAATGACACGATGCATGCAAGTGTCTGACCATAGCTATACATTCCTAAAGAACCTAAAGGATTATTAGGAACACCATACTAATACTGTGTTTGACCCCCTTTCGCCTTTAGAACTGCCTTAATTCTACGTGGCATTGATTCAACAAGGTGCTGAAAGCATTCTTTAGAAATGTTGGCCCATATTGATAGGATAGCATCTTGCAGTTGATGGAGATTTGTGGGATGCACATCCAGGGCACGAAGCTCCCGTTCCACCACATCCTAAAGATGCTCTATTGGGTTGAGATCTGGTGACTGTGGGGGCCATTTTAGTACAGTCAACTCATTGTCATGTTCAAGAAACCAATTTGAAATGATTCGAGCTTTGTGACATGGTGCATTATCCTGCTGGAAGTAGCCATCAGAGGATGGGTACATGGTGGTCATAAAGGGATGGACATGGTCAGAAACAATGCTCAGGTAGGCCGTGGCATTTAAATGATGCCCAATTGGCACTAAGGGGCCTAAAGTGTGCCAAGAAAACATCCCCCACACCATTACACCACCACCACCAGCCTGCACAGTGGTAACAAGGCATGATGGATCCATGTTCTCATTCTGTTTATGCCAAATTCTGACTCTACCATCTGAATGTCTCAACAGAAATCGAGACTCATCAGACCAGGCAACATTTTTCCAGTCTTCAACCGTCCAATTTTGGTGAGCTCGTGCAAATTGTAGCCTCTTTTTCCTATTTGTAGTGGAGATGAGTGGTACCCGGTGGGGTCTTCAGCTGTTGTAGCCCATCCGCCTCAAGGTTGTGCGTGTTGTGGCTTCACAAATGCTTTGCTGCATACCTCGGTTGTAACGAGTGGTTATTTCAGTCAAAGTTGCTCTTCTATCAGCTTGAATCAGTCGGCCCATTCTCCTCTGACCTCTAGCATCAACAAGGCATTTTCGCCCACAGGAGTGCCGCATACTGGATGTTTTCCCCTTTTCACACCATTCTTTGTAAACCCTAGAAATGGTTGTGCGTGAAAATCCCAGTAACTGAGCAGATTGTGAAATACTCAGACCGGCCCGTCTGGCACCAACAACCATGCCACGCTCAAAATTGCTTAAATCACCTTTCTTTCCCATTCTGACATTCAGTTTGGAGTTCAGGAGATTGTCTTGACCAGGACCACACCCCTAAATGCATTGAAGCAAATGCCATGTGATTGGTTTATTAGATAATTGCATTAATGAGAAATTGAACAGGTGTTCCTAATAATCCTTTAGGTGAGTGTATATGTGACCCTGGACCACAAAACCAGTCATAAGGTTCAATTTTTTAAAAATTGAGATTTATACATCATATGAGATCTGAATAAATAAGATTTCCATTGATGTGTGGTTTGTTAGGATAGGACAATATTTGGCCGAGATACAACTATTTGAAAATCTGGGGGTGCAAAGAAATTTAAATATTGAGAAAATCGCCTTTAAAGTTGTCCAAATGAAGTTCTTAGCAACGCATATTACTAATGAAGGGAATAATGAAATATCTATTGGCTTACCTCTGTAATGACTTTGTGGAGAGTAGATGAGACCGGAAGCTTTACAGAGATCCCAAACTTGAGTGGGTACTCTCTGTAATTCCCAAAGAGCTGGCAGCAGCAAGTGAAGTTTGTAGGCGTGTTTCCGGCCATTTTTGTTCGCAATTTTGCCACATCCACTCAGAAAAAATAATTTTTGATATATTGATGGAAATTTACAAAATATCTTCATGGAACATGATTTTTACTTAATGTCTTAATGATTTTTGGCATAAAAGGAAAATCGATCATTTTGACCCATACAATGTATTGGCTAGTTTTGTGGTCCAGGGTCGCATAAATATATATATATATATATATATATATATATATATATATATATATATATATATATATATATATATATATATATATATAAGAAGCGGGAAGTCCGCACACTGAAAATAGCAACTCCAAACTAATTTTATTGATAGCACAACAATTTGTATGTTTGATAGCTATATAAAGCCACAATACCAACTTCGAAGACAGTGTATAAATGCGAGGTTTCCGTTCGACAATGACGATATATAAATTTGTTGTATTAACATCATCAACAATATTATACTATGATCTTATTGTGTTCCTACCTGACTTAATGTTTCACATTAAATGAGTCCTACTTTTAATATATCTAGTTTTTATATGCCATTTGAATCAATGAATGTTTTTATATAGTGGTGTGCCGTGGGATTTTTTACTTATCAAAACTGTCCCGTGGGAAAAAAAAGTTTGGGAAACAATTCACAATCAGCTCACAGATAAGTCTGCCAAAACATAATACACATGTTTAATACATCTACATTCATACACCATTAAAATAAACAGATTGCATTTAGATCATACATTTCAGTTGGTTATACATGTTTTTTAATAAAATATAAAAACATATAAAACATTCAATTACCTCCACAATGTTTCCTTTATTAGATTGAACACGTCATATCAAGTCAGCGACTCCGATGCCAAGTTTGTTCCTACAACGAAATAAACAAAACATACACGCTGAAGAACAAACAACGCACTGTTTATTGCACATAATAAATCAGACAGCCAACCCGAGTATTATCAGAAACACATACAGGTTAGAAGCTGATGACACAAGCTGTACACTCCGTGTGCAGCAGCTCTCCGCACTCACACGCCAAACCACCACGTGCGTGTACCACGCCAAACAACCACGTGCGTGTCTCACGCCGCATTGCGCCATGCACCCTTTAGCCCATTTGGGCGGAAATTACGCGGGCGCATTTTGCTGTGACGTCACCCCCCAAAAATTTAAACATACACACTACAAACCCACAACACATTAAGGGGCGGTTTCCCGAACAGAGATTAAGCCTAATCCTAGACTAAAATTACCCTTTAAACCAGATTAACAGAAATCTGCTTTCTCGGTCAAGGCTTTAAATAGTCCTAGATTTAGTTTAGTCCAGAGTTTAATAAGCTGATTTCCTGGAGGAAGACTAGAGTTACTCCAGGACTAAATCGAGTCTTAAAGAGCATCTTGCAGGTTAGAAGACCCAACAAGTCAATGTACAGATGTGGCCTTTAAAAATGCGCGTCTCAGAGAAAAGAATGCCACAAGCACTTCCGAAATTCTGCGGGATCGTGCAGAAGGGGGATTAGGTGTTGGACGCAGGAAATACTAAAACCTGTAGATGGCAGTAGTGTTTCATGTGGCCATACTGAGTTGACGAAGTATGACGAATACAATGTTTTCTTTTGCCAGTTACATAAACAGTCACATATTCTTCATAAAAATCCGACTCAAACGCGCATCATTTGTCTTATTTTTTTTTTCCTGTGTACTTACAGTAGAAGAGACGTGATGTAGGCTATGATAACTGAGTCTTATAACACAATAATTTGCGAAGACCTTTAAAGAGACCGAGATCATTTGCGCAATATCATTATCTAATTTTACATTTAGTTCATTTTTGCATCTTAACGTTTTAAATAGATTTAACATGGTTGTAATGCGCTTTTCTGCATTACACACAGTACTTTTTATACTATCATGTTTCCCTTATAGGCGTCGATTTCGGTGGGGACGGTGGGTACGCACCCACCAGATTTCGTCATGAGTCATTTTGTACCCACCACTTTTAACTTCAGTCCATATTAATTTGACTTTTGGTTCGATTTTTTTTTTTACCGTTTTCAGTGGTTATGAGGAGCTTAATTAATTTAACCTGAGATGTGCGTTATATCGCTTTTTGATCATTCTTTGTGTTGTCGAATTTTGACACAGTTTCATTATTTGTTCATAATAATTTGATTCATAATTATGTCATTTTTTTCTAAAAGTAAAAAAAACAAAGTTTTTTCTAAAAGCAATATTCTAAAGAGATACAAAGACATTGTACGTGTACCCACCAGATTTCGTCATGAGTCATTTTGTACCCACCACTTTTAACTTCCGTTGACCGTTTTCAGTGGTTATGAGGAGCAATATGAGAGAAAAATTTTGTAATCATTGTCTGACACAACAAAAAAATATATAATATTCATTTTATTTTAATTTTCGTGTTCGCATTTATGAGGGAAAAAACAACGTGTCAGTTTACGGTTATGGACGTGAGCGCTCTAAAAGCGGCAATAAAAGTCTGCTTTAAAACTTTCACAGAGACCTCAAACAGAACAGCTGCCTTTCTTTAAATTGAATTTCGTTTTGTATTAATTATATCTTAATTTTAATCAATGTTTCGTGAACCAATTGCCTGGATTTAAGAAGTAAATATAGCAGACAATCACGACATTGGAGGCGCCGGGCGATATCTCATAAATGAACCGAAACTCAGCGTGTAATGCACATTCACATTTACAGTGTATTTAGACACATTTAGACGCATTCATAATCATTACTTTTACCGGTTCTTTGTGGCAAGCTTTATGCGTGCGGTCGTGCGCTTGAGTGCGGCTATATTACGTAAACGCTCATGATCCATAAGTAGGCTAATTAAATTAATATAAAGGGGCGATTTGTCCACGAATTACTTAAATGAACAACTAGCCTAGTCGACTACAAAAAAACAACAACTTTTAGTCGAAAGCAGCCCGTATTCCACATATTTTCGAACCAGGCAACAGGACATCTGTGTTGAGCGAGGCCGTGGACCCTGAGCGGAATGAACGAGCGGAGCGGAATATTCAGAAATGCGCTCTCCACTCACGAGCTCTGATCGGAACAAACCCGAACCTCACTGTCTGCTGAACTTGCAGAATCATCAAAATATAATATTTTCTAAAGAAGAATTTTAAAACTTTATTGGTGGTAGTTGAGAAGAATTCCTCTTTCCATATCTAAATCATTTCGAGTGCAATATAAATGTATCATATTGTTATTCTTATTATATAAGAATAATACGTATTTTTTACAACATTTTTAACATATAGAGAATACAAGTTTAGCGTGTTGTGTGTATTTCCTAATTATAAGCTTTTGGTGAAATTGCAACAAAACTAAAAGAGTAAAAGTGCATAAAAACATAAAAACATGGCGTCGTCTCAAGAAATATCTGCGTACACACTAAACCACTGAAACCGACTCAAAACGATGTAGCCTAGTATACATACCAGACCAGGCACTGCAATTCTGCCACAGACATACACTAAAAACGGAGAAGACTTAAAGCATGCGCATAAACCTTGCGCGCTATACAACAATAATATTAGGCACAGTAGCTTCTTTTTTTTCTTTTCTTTTTTTATCAAGAACTTTGTTGAACAATATGAACAACCATAAATGGTCTGGTACAAAATATGAGTCACGATATTCGATAGTTAACGGATGCATAAAGCTTGCCACAAAGAACTGACAAAAGTAATCATGTGTCAAATATAGCAAGGAGACATTTTAATTGTTTACTAATCAACTAGTGTTTTATGTGTCAGTCAAAGATGTTGACAATGCTGACTCGTCATCTTCGCAGATATTGTGAACGTGCCTATAGAGAGAAATGCACACTTACAAAAGAGAGTTGTCTGTTTCTTTTCGTTTTGAATTGTTTTGTTTAAAAGTGGACATTTCAAGCTTTCTAGATACATTTCTGAGTTTCGGTTCATTTATGAGACGAGCTCAGTTCACGAGCAATGCAAGTTATATCGCGCCGGTGCCTCCATTTCCTGATTAAATCGTCTTAAATGCGTCTCCGTGTGGACAGAAACCAATGTAATCTTCCTGATTTAATCACGTAAAACACAAGTCTAAACACAAGCACCACTCTTCTGAATGATGGTAACCACAAACCTCCAAGAGTTTGTAAACCAATTGTTTGTAAAACATATTTAATATTTACAAATTCAAAAAAAAAAAAAAAAAAAAATGTTTTACAGTGTATAAATAAAACGACATGAAGAAAGTTATTTCCAAAATGTAATTAATTGCACAGTCTTTGTTTTAGCTGCTTGTTTTAGCTGCTACCAATTGCACAGAGTCAAGAAATTACAACCACCCACCCCCCAGGTCTGCCGATTCAACCCCCAATGCTAATCGATCTCCTCTCAGGGAATCAAAAGAAAACCGGTTTTTCCAGTTTTCACCAGCGTGTGGGCGGGGTTTTAATCCCTTGCAGTTCCTTTGTTTAAATGCTATTTAAGCAAATATACTATACATACGCCTTAAGTTATTTCAAATTAATGTTTATAGCTTAATTTGTTGATATCGCGTAACTTAATTTGACATATGTTGATATAACCAACTGACATTGTAGATTCCATTGCATGCCAGGAAGAGGCTTATGCTTTGTTTTAAGTAATGAGCATTTACTATAATATAGCCGCACTCAAGCGCACGACCGCACGCATAAAGCTTGCCACAAAGAACCGGTAAAAGTAATGATTATGAATGCGTCTAAATGTGTCTAAATACACTGTAAATGTGAATGTGCATTACACGCTGAGTTTCGGTTCATTTATGAGATATCGCCGGCGCCGGTGTCGTGATTGTCTGCTATATTTACTTCTTAAATCCAGGCAATTGGTTCACGAAACATTGATTAAAATTAAGACATAATTAATACAAAACGAAATTCGATTTAAAGAAAGGCAGCTGTTCTGTTTAAGGTCTCTGTGAAAGTTTTAAAGCAGACTTTTATTGCCGCTTTTAGAGCGCTCACGTCCATAACCGTAAATTGACACGTTGTTTTTTCCCTCATAAATGCGAACACGAAAATTAAAATAAAATGAATATTATAATTTTTTTTTGTTGTGTCAGACAATGATTACAAAAATTTTCTCTCATATTGCTCCTCATAACCACTGAAAACGGTCAACGGAAGTTAAAAGTGGTGGGTACAAAATGACTCATGGCGAAATCTGGTGGGTACACGTACACTGTCTTTGTATCTCTTTAGAATATTGCTTTTAGAAAAACTTTTAGTTTTTTTACTTTTACTTTTAGAAAAAAACGACATAATTATGAATCAAATTATTATGAACAAGTAATGAAACTGTGTCAAAATTCGACAACACAAATAATGATCAAAAAGCGATATAACGCACATCTCAGATTAAATTAATTATATAAAAAACAGGGAACATTTTGTAAAAGCAAAACTGAACAAAATGCATACTTAAAATAATTGTATTAGGCTATGTGTTACCGAATATTTAATACCACTTCCCCATAATGTTGTAATTATTTTTTTAAAACAACATCTGTCAAACTGTCAATCAGATACCTCTTATCTGGTCATTTTTATTTTATTTTAGAAGTCATAACTGTTGATCACCCTTTGTATGGAATTTGTGAATATGAATATTTAGAAGATTTACAAACTGTCGGCAAGACCTCAAACCAACCCCGGACATTCTGAGACTAACGTGGAAAAATCTTTATGCTTAATGCATTAAGACAGTTCAATTAAAATATTTATTAATAATGTAATGGCAAATCAGATGCGCCCAAAATATAAATGCTACGCGTTGAGCTGCAACATTACCTCACAAGAAATATCTGCACAAGAACAATCACACAAGAAATATTTTCACGAATTAAGAATCTGGGTAAGTCGCATTATTTAATTGCATTATGTTAGGATGATTTTGTGTTTATATATAAAAAATACTGCTGGGTTTTTACAGGCAGAGTCACGTGTATTATGCTCACACTAAATTCTCTGTTGCACTTATATAAATGCGCATTGCATGCACAATCATCTTAATAGTTGTACAAAAAAGTTATGCGCTACTGGCAAGAACGTCACTTTGCTGTTTTAATAAAAGCAATGTTAAATATTCTGCATGCACTCATCTCCTGGAAACCACAGCAATGACAAAGCATATAAAAATTCGTAAACGTTGTCCAATACCCCTTCTTGTCTTAATGAACCTTTTGCATTTACAAATATTTTCAAATGTCTGTATAATACAGTAGCCTACTGTAAATATTTGTGTCTATTACTATTTATAATTTATATTTTATTGTGGATGTTTTCTCACAATCGTGACGTAATGAAGTAAAAGAAAAAATCTAATGTAAAGTTGTTTTTTATGCGCCACCTGGTGGATATTCTGTGAAGCGAAACACATTGAGGGAATTTGTAAGTAGCGCCCCCCGAAAGCACTTGCAGAATTCTGCGAGACTCTACGAGACGAATTGCCGAATGCCGCGGGAGAAAACGCGCGTTTTTAAAGGCCAGATCTGTATAGAAAAATAATGTAGGAACTAGAAAAAATTATAAATACGCTACAGTGGCTTCTGGAGGCGTTTTTGTGAGAAAATTTTACTTCCGCATCTGAAAATGGGCGTGACGGGCGTGACGTAGCACGAGGGAGAGCGGTCGATTCAAACAACAGGGAAAAATAGATCGCAATGACATTTCGGACGCTGAGGAAATTGTTGACGGACCACAGCCATACAATTATGAGCCTGCTAGGCTGCCAAGAGAGCAGGGACAGCCCAGGATTAATGTTAGACAGAACATATTGGAACTTACAATAACAGAAACTAAGCTTTGATCAGGCGTTTGTCATGCTCATTAATATCCGCCCAGACTAACGTTACGTGATATAACTTTGCAGTTTCTCATCGAGAGAGAGAGAGAGAGAGAGATTTATTCCTGATACATTTTTTGTTCCATAGGTGCTTGTGTGGGAAATGCGAGGCAATGTTTACAGCTGAGGAAAGTCAGTGTTGCAGGGAGGTGGATGCATACTGGGCCTTAGTGGAAAATGCCAAACTTCCATGGTTGCAGTTAGTGTTACTACAGTAAAGCCATGGTGAATGTTGCTGATCTGTGGACACTGGATAGTTCGTTCATTCATTGCACAATGTTTATTCCTGGTTTCCACGTCAGCGCTGTTTGATCCGTTAAAAAACGGAGAAATGTGAATATTTCTCACTAGATCTCGCAGCGATGTTATTACTTCAGTGGCGAATTCAAATGCTTTATTTACTGGATCTCGCAGTTACAGTGTTGCTTGATCAGGCTCGCGCTGCACTGGTCCAAACTGATAAACGGTCCACACAAACACAATAACGAGTAGCTCAGTTTCGTTCCGCTTACATTGCGTTTGCCAGTTGATGTTGTGCTCGCGCCTATATCCAGCGGGAGAACCCGAAGATGCGTGCACTGAAGGAACCGCACCGCACCAGCTCTGAGTCTCATCCGGTTCTTACTTCGATATCCCATGTTGAACTCCATCATATCGCATCAATCCTCCGATCTGAAGTGAACGCTACACACGACCGCGTTTTCCGAAGCCGACGCGGAAGAGAAATCCCGTCTCTTCACCTGCACAAACCGCACCCAGGCACGAAAGATAGCACCGTCCTTTTTCTTGTTAGGAAACCGGTGGACTCGAAGTCCTGACAGGCTGGAGTTTTTGCAAGCTCCACAAACACAAAAATTTACCATGACGATGATAAATTGAAATACAAAAAAAACTACTGAAAACACACTGACTCACGACCGCTCTTACTGAATACCATACTCTGCACTGAGCTGCGGCAGAGCACAGCACACATCTCCCTCGTGTGACGTAAAATGACGCGATGTTGAAAAAAAGCGGTTTGTACGAGCAGTCAAAGAAACGCTCACTTTATCTAAATTGGTGTCCTTATGTCGTTTTAAAACATTTTAAAACCTGCATTATCTTTTCATATGGTATTTTCATACACGGTTATATTCATTTAGATTTTTTTTTTTTACATGCAAGATGCTCTTTAAATTAAACCTGCCAGGAGGCAGGTTTAACTTCAGATTAACATTGTGTTTCAAAGTGGACACGTGTTTTACTTGGATACACACACACACACACACACACACACATATACATATATATATATATATATATATATATATATACACACTACCGTTCAAAAGTTTGGGGTCAGTAAGATTTTTAATGTTTTTAAAAGAAGTATGTTCTGCTCACCAAGGCTGCATTTATTTGAATAAAAATACAAACAAAAACAGTAATATTGTGAAATATTATGACAATTTAAAACATCTGTTTTCTATGTGAATATACAGTAAAGTGTAATTTATTCCTGTGATCAAAGCTGAATTTTCAGCATCATTACTCCAGTCTTCAGTGTCACATGATCCTTCAGAAATCATTCTAATATGATGATTTGATGCTCAAGAAACATTCATTATTATTATCAATGTTGAAAACTGTTGTGTACAATTTTTTTTTCAAAATTCTTTGATGAATAGAAAGTTCAAAAGAACAGCATTTATCTGAAATCTAAAGCTTTTGTAACATTAAACACTACCGTTCAAAAGTAAGTTCAAAATGTATTTTTGTGGGAAAGAAATAAAATAAATCAATACTTTTATTCATCAAGGATGAGTTAAACTGATCAAAAGTTACAGTAAAGACATTTATAATGTTAGAACATATTCTATTTTAAATAAATGCTGTGATAATTCAGATTAGCACAGTTGGTTTTAAATTAATCTGGTTTATTTTAGTTCAGGACTCCATAGTCCAGGTGTAACTAATCCGTACCTAATCTGTGTTACAGAAAGCCATTTTTTAAGACACGATTAACTATTCTAGATTAAGGCCTACTCCTGGCTTAATTTAAACCCTGTCCGGGAAACCGCCCCATAATGTTTAAGGCTTGTAGCTATTATATTTTAAACAGTGTGTATTTTAATGTTTACTGCCTGGCTCATTTACATCGATTGTAAGTGCCTGACAATTTTTTAAACTAAAGACCAGGTTAACATTTATTTCTGTGGTGATTGATATCATACCACAAATTATGCTGATGGAGTTTAACTTGTGTTGAATCCACACAATTCCTTTAAATGTTATTCCACATATATACAGAGAATTTAGTGTGAGCATAATACACGTGACTCTGTTGCACTTATATAAATGATATAAATGCGCATTGCACGCACAATCATCTTAATAGTTGTACAAAAAAGTTATGCGCTGGCAAGAACATCACTTTGACAAAGCATATATAAAAATTCGTAAACGTTGTCCATTGCGCATTTATATTTGTGCAACAGAGAATTTACTGTGAGCATAATACACGTGACTCTGCCTGTAAAAACCCAGCAGTATTTTTTTTTTTTTTTTTTATACACAAAATCATCCTAACATAATGAAAGGCTTAAATAATGCGGCTTACCCAGATTCTTAATTCGTGCAGATATTTCTTGTGTGATTGTTCTTGTGCAGATATTTCTTGTGAGGTAATGTTGCAGCACAACGCGTTGCATTTATATTTTGGGCGCATCTGATTGCCATTACATTTTTAATAAATATTTTAATTGAACTGTCTTAATGCATTAAGCATAAAGATTTTTCCACGTTAGTCTCAGAATCTCCGGGGTTGGCTTAAGGTCTTGCCGACAGTTTGTAAATCTTTTAAATATTCATATTCACAAAATCCATATAAAGGGTGATCAACAGTTATGACTTCTAAAATAAAATAAAAATGACCAGATAAGAGGTATCTTATTGACAGTTTGACAGATATTGTTTTAAAAATTAATTACATCATTATGGGGAAGTGGTATTTAAAATTTGGTAAAACATAATACAATTATTTTAATTACGCATTTTGTTCGGTTTTGCTTTTACAAAATGTTCCCTGTTTTTTATATAATTAATTTAACCTGAGATGTGCGTTATATCGCCTTGAATTTTGAATTATCGTGTTGTCGAATTTTGACACAGTTTCATTGTTTGTTCATAATAATTTGATTCATAATTATGTCACTATTTCTAAAAGTAGCAATATTTTAAAGAGATAAAAAGACAGAGAAATGACAGAGAAATTATGTTAGTCTGGTCACATATGGCCAGGGCTGCGTTCTCCGAAACTACCTTAACGCTACGTCGTTCTTAAGTTGTACCTTAAGAAGTACCTTATCGTTAATACGTGGTTTCCGAAACCTTCTTAGTTAAGTATACCTTCTGTAAGTCATACGTTCGTAAGGTTGGTCTGGAGCGCTCTTAGCTATACCTTATCGCTGCTGACGGTTCATACCGCTAGTGGCCACCACTACGCAAAAAGCTTTTTTACGTCGCAGTTTAATTACACATAGAAAATTTTATATGAACATTTAATATAAAATCTGATTTAGTATTAAAATTAAATTTTTACTTTACTTTAAAATTTTACACATAAAATACTTAAGTTGTTATAGCCTACACCCAGTGTATGGAAGTGTTTTCATTAATAAAGTTTCCATACACTAATGGTTGTTAGCTTTTTTAATTACTATCCTAAGGCACATCAGCTGGCGAACCATTTGACAGAAAAGGCTTAGGAGTCTATATAAAGAAAGATGAGTTTACACAAACTTTATAGCTATGGCAGCGAGACACAGCGAGTACTTGTTTTAAATCAAATACGGTGCCGTCCGTATATATGTCAACTACATGGCTGGTGGATAATCAGCATACGTTGTGGAGAACATTAACACACTTATGGCCGTGAGGGTTTGGGATTGCACACTTGCTAAATTATAAACACATACTCATATTTATTTCTGCATGTACATATTTCAATGAGCCCCGATAAATGCAGTTTGTACTATTTCTAAAACGCTTCTTTATAAAGAACATTGTTTTCTCAATACTTTACCTATACCGCTGTGAAGGAAAGAGCACACAATCGATCATCAAGGCATCGATATCAACCTATTCAGCGCCTCCACCATGGACAGCGCCTGCTAAGGTCGAACTTAAGAAGGTTTACCTTAAGCAACATCCTAAGGTATAGTTCGGAGAACACACGTAGGAAATGGATACCTGTAGTTAAGGTGTACCTTTTGAGTCTTCGTAGCGCGCTAAGAGACAACATTATCAGAGAACGCAGCCCAGATCAATTAATCTATTGCAGAAATACAAGACTTCTAATACAATTAGAAGTTTGCAAAAGAGCACAGTTCAGATATTGTTAACTGTAATTGAAGCGGTTTTTATAGGCTACACGTTTCTGCTTTTTTTTAATTGACAATTTAAAATTTTATTCGCCAACACGTCAACACGTTTTGTGATTGATTTACGGATTTAATACAGATTTATTACAGACACTTGTCAGAAGCAAATATATTGTACTAGCATAGGCGTCGATTTCGGTGGGTACGCGTACGCACCAGATTTCGTCATTTTGTACCCACCACTTTTAACTTCCGTCCATATTAATTTGACTTTTGGTTCGTTTTTTTTTGTACCGTTTTCAGTGGTTGAGGAGCAATATGAGAGAGAAATTTGGTAATCATTGTCTGACCCAACAAAAAAACATTATAATATTCATTTTATTTCATTTTTCGTGTCGGCATTTATGAGGGAAAAAACAACGTGTCAGTTCTCGGTTACGGACGTGCATGAGCGCTCTGAAAGCGGCACTAAAAGACTGCTTTAAAACTTTCACAGAGACCTCAAACAGAACAGCTGCCTTTCTTTAAATTGAATTTCGTTTTGTATTAATTATATCTTAATTTTAATCAATGTTTCATGAACCAATTGATTAAAATTGATAAATATAGCAGAATCACGACATGGAGGCGCCGGCGAGTGAACTGGAGTTCGTCTCATAAATTAACCGAAACTCAGCGTATAATGCACATTCACAGCCTATTTAGACATATTTAGACGCATTCATAATCATTACTTTTACCGGTTCTTAGTGGCAAGCTTTATGCGTACGGTAGTGCGCTTGAGTGCGGCTACGTAAACGCTCATTATCCTGTAGGCTATATAAGTAATTAAATTAATATAAAGCGGCGATTTGTCCACAAATGACTTAAATTAACAACTAGCCTACTAGTCGACTAGAAAAAACTTTTAGTCGGAAGCAGCCCTTATTCCACATATTTTCGAACCAGGCAACAGGAAATCTGTGTTGAGCAAGCGACCCTGCGGAATGAACGAGCGGAGCGGAATATTCAGAAATGCGCTCTCCACTCACGAGCTCTGATCGGAACAAACCCGAACCTCACTGTCTGCTGAACTTGCTCAGAAACATCAAAATATAACCAGCTTTTTAAAATGGTTTTTAAAACTAAACACTATTTTAGCACAAATTATGAGCTTATTGGCGATTTTTTTATATATATATATATAATTATTGACAAAATTAGAATATAGTAAAAGTTTTTTTTTTATTGTTTTTTTTTTATTTTTTAAAAAAGTTTTGGGTGGGCCTGTTGAAAAGTGGGGCCGTGCCTGAGCTACAGGACATCGTCTTTCAAAACATAACCTGCGCGAAAGAGAGAGAAAAAAATGAATGCGTCATTGTACCCAGCACTTCTGAAAATGCACTTCCGAATGCGTCTCTGTCCCAAACAGCAGAGTTTCCAATGATCAGCAGAGCAGCAAACAGCAGAGTTTCCAATGATCAATAAAACAGCATGTTCTGTAAATAAATTTAACTCGTCCATAACATAACAACATTAAGTAGAAAAAATAGCAATGACAAATAAGATAAAACTAGCAATTTAAATGTCTTTTAGAAATCTGTCTACTCAAGTAGGCCTACAGTATAGTTCACTTAACCACCATTTACAACCAATTAAAACCGAAAAAAAAAAAACGAAATCTAAAAACTTAAATCTGATGGTGTTAGTTGTGTTTTAACATAATCGTAATTTTTCACAATCTTTTGACCTGATTCACTGAACTCATATAGGTTTACTTTATTAATTAAAGCAGCACTGTCCTGGTACAGCATAATATTTTTTTTTCCATTTCAATGAGATTTAAATAATCAAATTAATAAAAAAATAAAAAAACTTCAATTATTTTTTTATGTAGGAGTTAAATTTTTTATGTTAAAAATTGGAGTAGGATTTACTTAAATAAAAGCTAGGAAACAATTTTCACTCAGAAAATGCTAGTAAATTTAAACAAAATTATCAGCAGCTTTAACTTTATTACTTTTTTATTCTTATTCACTCTTTGTTTTAGCGATGTTTATAAGTATACTATATTTTTGCATTTTGTTAACAAACTGTCCTACACTGAAAAGAAACCAATGTAATCTTCCTGATTTAATCACGTAAAACACAAGTCTAAACAAGCACCACTCTTCTGAATGATGGTAACCAAACCTCCAAGAGTTTGTAAACCAATTGTTTGTAAAACATATTTAATGCTAACTTTACTTACAAATTCAAAAAAAATATTTTTTACAGTGTATAAATAAAACGACATGAAGGAAGTTAATTCAAAATGTAATTAATTTCACAGTCTTTGTTTTAGCTGCTTGTTTTAGCTGCCACAGAGTCAAGAAATTACAAACCACCCACCCCCCAGTCTGCCAATTCTTTGCCAACCCTCAATGCTAATCGATCTCCTCTGCAGGGAATCAAAAGAAAACCGGTTTTTCCAGTTTTCACCAGCGTGTGGGCGGGGTTTTTAATCCCTTGCAGTTCCTTTGTTTAAATGCTATTTAAGCAAATCTACTATACATACGCTTTAAGTTATTTCAAATTAATGTTTATAACTTATAAAAATAAGTTGATATCGCGTAACTTAATTTGACATGTTGATATAACCAACTGACATTATTATTATGGATGAATTAAATTTATTTACAGCACATGCTGTTTTATTGATCATTGGAAACTCTGCTGTTTACTTGCACTTATGCTTAGTTTCATACCATGTAAAGGGAAACATGATAATATAAAAAAGTGCATTACAACCATGTTAAAGCTATTAAAAACGTTCAGATGCAAAAAGGAACTAAATGTAAAATTAGATAAACTAGTTAATGATATTGCGCAAATGCTCTCGGTCTCTTCTAAGGTCTTCGCAAATTATTGTGTTATAAGACTCAGTTTGAGCAAAAATGAGTGAGAAACAACCAGAAACACCTCATATGTGCTGTAAGTAAGGGTCTTTCCTTGCCATTAATGCTTGGATAACAAGCATACGTTTCCTTCCATTAATAATAATAATGTCTAGTGCGGTACGTGGCTATAGCAGCGTTTCCATTACAGATTTGCGCAAATGTTTTGCGCTATTATCTAAATATCGATAAAAAAACTATTGCAAAATGACGGCGTTTCCATTAACCGATGTTATGCGACTAAAACGTCCTTTTTTTCTCTCGCGATAAGTCATTCCAAAAATCAAGGCAACGGACGTTGGTTATAATATCACAGCCACCGAATTAGACATTATTATTATTATTATTAATGGAAGGAGACGTGGCGTGTTATCCAAGCATTAATGGCAGGGAAAGACCCCCGAACGACACATATTAGGAGTTTCTGGGTGTTTCGCCCTCATTTCTGCTCCGAGGATTTGATTGTGGCATTTCTTTGAGATTTAGAATCCAGTATTCCTATAGGCTAATTATTGTTTCTTTTATTAATTTAATAAATAATTCTGTCTCGTATTCTGTCCAAACAATCCATGTATGCTTTTGTGTCTATTTGTTTTTCCTTTTTTAACCCCTAATTGAAAAACGAAAAATGAACGGTTGTTGTCTTTTTAAAACGCAAAGTTGAACACCAAAATTTTAATTTGAACTGGCTACACCAGCTGCTGCGCAAAAAAGTAAATATCGACGAATTTTCAGATTTTTGTTTATGACTTTTTGCCCCTTTAGGCGGCGCTCACATATCGCGCATAAAAACGCGTCGAAAACGCTAGGCGCGCCGCGTTCTCCTTTTTCCAAAGCGCTCGAAGTGGTTGCGCTTCGGAGGCGTCTGTCGTTGCTAAGCTTGGTTCTTGTCACGTGACCTGCGGTGCGCTTGCGGCATTCTGAAAAGTTGAGATGTTTTTATCTCGATGCGGCGCGGACGCGCTTGGAAAAAACGAGCGCGTCGCACCGCGACCGCGTCGTTTCCATTATGAGCGCGCATACCGCGCGGCTACATTTGAAATAACGAACTTGCGCGCGCAAAAGACGCGATATGTGAGCAGGCCCTTATTAAACATTTAAAATATTCACAAATTAATATGGAAAACATGTAGATTTTACTGGTTTTCTAAGGCCAAATTAGAAACTGGAATTGATGTCTTTCCCGCAGTGCTGAACGAGAAGAGCCATTAATATTATTAATAAACTATTGTTTTCTAAGTGTCGGCTAAAATCACATCTCCATCTCCGCTGTTAAGCAGATGCGCTTTTAGAGAGAAATACATCTTTCATACGCATTACATAATCAGAAGGTATTAGCTTTCGATTCGAATTTGTTCGTTTTAAAGTGGACATTTCAAGCTTTAGCCTACATAGGCTATATTTTGTTTCAGTTCTCGCGCTCCAGTTTACGGAGATCATGAAAGTGCGTCTGATTGTTTCTTTTATTTTACAAAAGCACAGCGTTTTCTTGTTATTGTGAGTTTACACAAATAAAAGTAGTTGAGAATAATGTATTATTATTTTCTGTATGACCAGAAATGATAGAGTATTTTAAGTTGTTTCCACTGTTGATAGGAAAATGCAAGTGTTCGCGCCCGCGCCTCCGTGCCATGCAGTGCGTGCTCCACGCTCAGCTTTGTTCCTTTTTTGCACAAAAGCGTCTTCTAAATATAGCCTATTAAATGTTATAATAAAATAATATAAAATTATTATTATTTGTGTAGCTATACATGGACTTCAAACACACCGCGTCTTCTAAAGGCGGGCGTACACGGTGCGAGTTCGGAGCAGGTTCGGACACTCGGGAGGTCGTGAGATATTGCACACGTTGCGAGTCAGTTTAACTGATAATCGCGTCAAAGCAGCTGGTACACGGCACGACTGTCCTGCACAAATTTTATCCCGAGCCGGCAGCAATCACGTGAGCTTTCGCGCTAAACACAGAGACCGTCAATGTCGCATGCAGGCAAAGCTTCAGATAGAAAAAATGACAGAAATGTGTGTGCAAATGATTTGTTGTAAAGCAGAGAACAGTAGCCATTCCTTTCAACATAAAAACTTTGAGAGAGAGAGAGAGAGAGAGGTGTGTGTGTGAGACAGAGACAGTGTATGCGCACGCTGTATGGTTGCTGCCACTGAGGTATAGCCCCATCGACGTATGATTTAGCAATAGGGGACAGCTGGTGAAAATCAGGCCGACTCCCCGAATTTTTTAAACATGTTTAAAAATGATCGGGAGGTCGGGGAGGTGCTCATAACGTGCTCGGCTCGGCTCGTTATTCCTCTCACACGCTGCGAGCCGCGACCATGCGAGCATCACCGATTCCACCCGATTTCTCCCGAGTGAAAAAAATCATCTGCGAGCTCATAAAAACAGCAAAAATCGCACCGTGTACGCCCGCCTTAAGTCAGGTGACTGTAAATGCGCAAAAACTGTTTCCATTGCAGTTTTGCGAAATATTCCTTTTTCGAATTGCCTGAAAAAACACCTCATGCGAGCATAAACACTTTGTTGTGATAAATGGGAGTTTTTGCGCAATTGACGTGTTTCCATTAAGCGTATTTTCAATTCGCAATTTCAATTTGCGCAATTTGAAGGGTAGGCCTAATGGAAACGCGGCTTGTGATATAGGCTATATAAACCTACCAACGTCCGTTGCCATGATTTTTGGAATGACTTATCGCGAAAGGAAAAAATGACGCTGTAGTCGCATAACATCGTTAATGGAAACGCCGTCATTTCGCAATAGTTTTTTTTCGATAGGCCTATTTAAAAAAAAAAAATCTCAAAAGTTTTGCACAAATCTGTAATGGAACATTGACTTGACATTGACAACTAAAATTGACTTGTTGTGCATTAAAATAAAGATATCTGCAGAGGAGCTGTGAAAGAGCAGACGCGACTCTCTCGTTTCTATCATTTTATCCTGGTTATGGTTATGGTTAATTAGATTATGCTTAATGTTCAAAAAGTGCAAGTCAGAACTCACTTTCTCCATCACGTGCTGTCTCCATGTTTCCCTTAAGCCGATCTCTCTCCCTCACCTCATGCGGCTCTGTCCCTTTATGATTTACATACAGTATGTATTAATATCCTACATGAATTCCCTGAATCTAGTAGTTCAGGGTTAGAGTTAAAGAAGCTATATGCAACTTTTTCCCCAAAATAAATGTAACAATAGCCTTTTTATTTGACCATTTATGACTCAAACATCTCCTGATGAGCATACTGACACCTTGTCAGCTCACAGTGGGTGCACCTATAAGCCTGTATCCTATTTTTCCTATTTTCTGTCGGGTCGGATTTTTCGCGCGCTGTCTGCGGATGTGACGTCAAGCGCATTCATGTTAAACGTTTCAGATCACTCTGCCACCACCGCTAGTCAGCAAACAAACTTAGTTTCTCAAACAATATATGTATTTGACTGTTCTTACCTCTGTAAACATAATGTTGACTTCTTTGCAGCGGATGACTTGTGAAGTGTGCACGTACGAGAGCAAGCAGAAAGGAAGAGCAGTTCCGTTTTTTGGCCACAGGTGTCAGTCGCGAGTTTAAATTTCAGAAAATCGCATGTAGCCTCTTTAAGTTGATTGTGAATGCTCAAAAGAATATTCGGTAACACTTTATAATAACTGCACACTATTAATCATTGTGGCGAGGGGGGCGTGGTTCTGCGGAGTCTGTAGCGGGAGAGAGAGGAAGGAAGCGAGCGGTGAGTAAGTAGGTCAAGTGCAGATGATGAACACCTGTGTCTGATTTCAGTAATTGGCATGGAGAGACCGGATATAAACCCGACCGGGAGAGAGTGAGAGAGAGAGAGAGAAAGGAACTGGGACATCGCGCGCTGCTGTCTACCGAGAGAGAGAAAAGCTGACGATTTATATTCTGAATTATTGTCTGTGTTTATGCTGTGCTGCCGCACGGTGAACGCACTATGCGTGCACCTTTTTATTTTGTATTTTCGAATTGAGTGAATAAACGCGAGTCCCAGTTAAAGCCGACCCCTTGTCTTCTTCCTTCCCTGACTATAACGAACTGAACCTCATCACACTGGTGCCGAAACCCGGGAAGGGAGAAGATCGCCGCCGCCATGCAGTCCCCGCCAGGCACGCCATTTGCGGATATCCAGTCGCTCGCCGGTCTTCACCAGGAACAACATCAACATCTGCTGGCGATAAAGGAGGAGCAAGACAAGCAGTTTGAGGCGCTCCTCCGATCCCAGCATGAAGACCGAGAGCTGTTCCGGAGCTGGGTAGACCAGGAGGTTCGGGCCATCCCCCCAGCAAAAGAGACTCCATCACCGCTGCCGCTCAACAAAATGGGTCCTCAAGATGATCCAGAGGCATTCCTGGATCTTTTTGAAAAATCCGCGGAGGATCGGGGATGGCCCACTACGGACTGGCCAATGCGGCTGATCCCTCTGCTGTCCGGGGAGGCGCAGGTGGCCGCACACCAACTGCCTGTCCAGAATCTCCTGGTCCACCAAGACCTCAAGCGTGCCATCCTCCAGCGGGTCGGTCGGACTCCGGAACAACATCGACAGAGGTTCAGGACGCTGACCCTGGAAGAGTCCGGCCGGCCCTTCGTCATGGCACAACAGCTCCGGGACTCCTGCCGCAAATGGCTGATGGCCGATCGAAGCGACGTCGAGGGAATCATCGATCGTGTGGTACTGGAGCAGTTCGTGGCTAGGTTGCCGAGGAAGACTGCTCAGTGGGTCCAGTGCCACCGCCCGACGTCGCTGAACCAGGCCATCCAACTGGCAGAGGACCAGATGGTGGCGTGCCAAGGGGTCGGCGAACCCCTTCCAGCTGCTTCTCTCTCTCTCTCTTTCTCTCCTCCCTCTCTCTCTCCTAAACCTGTTCCACTTCCCAGGTCGCGTGGAGGGTTCCCGCCGAAGCCAGCACCGAGGTGGACGACGGGCTTGTCGACGAAACCAACGGCTGGCACTACGGGGATCCAGGACAATTCATCGACCGGTGTCCAGTGATGGAGGTGGCAGGCTTGTGCACAATTCAGAATTGAATTGAGAATGACTCCTTAATTCCAATTCAATTCTTGAATTTGAATTGAATTTGAATTGATGTCAAAAACAGAATCTAGAATTACAATTCGAATTTGAATTAAAAGAAGCAGAATTGCAATTCAATAAAAATTCAAAGAAATTCATATACATATTTTATGTGAAGTGTTTAACAATTAAGCTTTACAGTATATGTCAGATATGATTGTATTATAAATGATATTAGTTTGAACTACTTGTACAGATTACATTACATTAAAAGGATATGTTTTCCCCCAGCAATGAATGTTAAAAGCTCTAGTCACAGAACAAATAATTACGTTTGATTTTTTGTAATTGTAATTTTGTGGAACATGATGGAACATGACTCCATTTCCCAGAATGCTTTACTTTACCCAAGTATTTAAAATGGTTGCTAAACAATTTGAGGTGGACATTTGTTTGAAAGCACAATTTGATGGGCAACACTGGACTTTTTAAGTTTCAGAAGTCCCTTACAACTTCACTCTGCACCTGTTGAGAGAATCTTTAGTGTTGCAGGAAAGATATTCACACCAGAAGGGTGCAGACTCAATGAAAAAACATTTGAGGAGCTATTGAGAATTAAATGCAACAGTGTTGCTCAGTAATTTTTTGCATTGGAATAAATGCTAACTGCATTTACAACAACTTTGTGTTTGTGTGATTACTTTGAAATGAAAGTTACATTGGAACAAAACTAATTAAAAAACATTGAGGGGGTAATTTATTTCAAGAATTTGATCAATATCTATTTTAGAACAAAATGTATGCAGGTTTGAGAAGTAGCCTAAATAGTTACGTGAAATGAAATTCTAATGTAAATGAAAATGAAATAAAAAATTAATGTAATTGTATTTAGTTGTATAACTGAGATAAAATGTTTCATTCAAATCGTTACTAATCAACTTAAAACGAAATTGCTTTGCATTGATAAAGTTATCCAAATAAAGTAATCCAAACCACATTTATAATGGGTAACTATTAACAGTAAGCAATAACATTTCCAAAGTAATCTTCCTAACACTGAATGCATGCGAGACTCAACACATTCTTTCTGTTGTGTGACTGTGTGGAATTTCTTTGAATTGCCATGAATTTAATTCCACTTCATGTCATTCCAATTCAAATTCAATTCAACGTCCTGTGGGGCGGAGTAAATTCAATTCAAATTCCAATTCATGAATTGAATGGAGGCCAATTCTGAAATTCTGAATTTTGCACAAGCCTGCTGAATAGTAGATGTGACTGACTGTAGAGATGTACTGAAGTAACTTTGTGTAGACATACAATTTATTAGCACTTAAAGGACAAGTTCGGTATTTTACACTTAAAGCCCTGTTTACAGATCGTTTCTGATGAAATAGAACGGTTAAGATTAAAATTTGGACAGATGCTGCTGTCCCGAGAATTTTAGGTTTCTTTCGCTTTCCCCAAAACCTCCAGAATGGGTGTATAGGTGCACTCGAACAATCCTTCCTAATACGCATTAAACTTTCGTTTACAAAGACGTGAAACTCACCGAGTGGTCAGGGGTGTTCACTGATATGCTCACACAAAAATCGCTGCAAAATATGCTTTCCAACAGGTTTTATCGTAGTTTTTGTCTCCTCCATTGACTTGTATTGGATGTGATGTGAGGTACGGTATTACTCCGCGCGGAAACTGAAATGGGGTTCAGGGGTTGTTTTCTTCTTCTTCTTCTTCTTGTGTTTTTTTTTTACGGCGGATCGCAAACTGAAATGCCAGTGGTTTGCTTGCAAAGGTGCATTATCGCCACCAACTGGGCTGGAGTGTCTATTATTCAAGCTCTCAATGGAAGAAATTCGGGTGTGAGACGTTTGGAAAAATAGATCCACAGTTTTACAACGAATGGTAAAATACCTGTTGGAAAGCATATTTTGCAGCGATTTTTGTGTGAGCATATCAGTGGACACCCCTGACCACTAGGTGAGTTTCACGTCTTTGTAAACGAAAGTTTAATGCGTATTAGGAAGGATTGTTCGAGTGCACCTATACACCCATTCTGGAGGTTTTGGGGAACGCGAAAGAAACCTAAAATTCTCGGGACAGCAGCATTTGTCCAAATTTTTATCTTAACCGTTCTATTTCACCAGAAACGATCTGTAAACAGGGCTTTAAGTGTAAAATACCGAACTTGTCCTTTAACATAACATGTCTAGACGTCTTTAAGCAATTTTCCTTGTGTTGTCAAATAGGCCAGACCTCAATATACTCACATTTTGTCGTAATGTATTACCTCTAGTATTTGTAGTAACGGTGTACTCATGGTAAATAATAACAAGCAAATTGTTCCAAATTTTGGTTTCTTCATGAGGTGTGTAACCAAGCTTTCCTTTGAATAGGGACAGCAGAATGAAGAGAAAAAGCGATATCACCAACTTTTTCCTAAAGAAGCAAAAGTCAGGTGCAGATCAGGGCCAAACAGATCCCAGTCCCAGTGTCAGCTGTTGTAGTGAACCATATGTAGGTGGTGGACAGGGAAGTCAAGAAGAGAAAGATGATGACACACAAGAACCCAGTGTATCACCAGCAGGTCAGAGCAGTGAGCAGAGGCAGTAAATTGTGTCTTAAATTCAGATTGTGTGATGATTTTTGTGCAAAGTATTATGGTATAATATCCAATGATAATTTTATAATGAATTCAAATTCAGAAGAAGACCAGAGTGAGACGGTTATTTCTACCAGTGATGAGGAAGACGGCGAGCCAGTCCTAATAGAAAAAGAAGAACAATGCACTGAACTCCCCACACCCAGCTCAAGCATCACATGTGCACCAAAAGGACCAAGTGGTAGGTACATTAGCCATGTACAAAAAAACATTAAAGGGATACTCTACCGAAAAATGAAAATTCTGTCATCATATACTCAGCCTCATGTTGTTTCAAACCTGTATGAATTTCTTTCTTCTGCTGAACAGAAAGGAAGACATTTTGAAGAATGTCAGTAATCTGTTTTAGATACCATTGACTTCCATAGTATATTTTTTTTCCTACTATGGAAGTCAATGGTATCTAAAACTGTCTGATTACTGACATTCTTCAAAATGTCTTCCTTTCTGTTCAGCAGAAGAAAGAAATTCATACAGGTTTGAAACAACATGAGGCTGAGTATATGATGACAGAATTTTCATTTTTCGGTAGAGTATTCCTTTAACAGTATAATAGCCATGATCTAGACTAGTGTTGTTCACTTCTTGATCTAGTATAATAAAAAGTGTCTGTGGTATTTATTTCATTTCATTTTTACTTAAAGACACCTTAAGATCGAAGGATGAAGAACCTGTTCAGCCATGTCTTGCCAGGTTTCCACGAACCCCATTTGGAAAATTTACAAGGTCATTCAACAGCTTTTGGTATAAGGACAATCCATGGCTAGAGTACTCTGTAAGTCAAAATGCGAGTTACTGCTTTGCCTGCCGCCACTTTTGCCTCCCAGGTTCCACGGAATCTTCCTTTACATCTGAATGTGGGTTTTCCAACTGGAAAAAGGCATTATTTAAAGATTCTGGTTTTAAACGTCACTCAAGATCAGACCAACATGCAAATGCAATGTATGCTTGGGCAGAATCCAAAAGAAGCAGGGAAAGTGAGAAATCAATATTTGATGCCTTAAATGAGAATTGAAAACAGCAAGTTGAGAAAAATAAAAATTACATCAAGACAATTGCCGAGGTCTTACTCTTAACTGCTACTCAAAACATTGCACAGAGGGGCCACAGGGAGGGTGGTGAGTCTGAGAATGAAGGCAATTTCTTAGCCATTTTGAATCTCGTTGCAAAGCATGACCCCTTTATTGATGAAAGACTTGCTGCACAGGGCAATGGTAAGTACACTAGCCACCAAATCCAAAATGAGATGCTTCAGGTTTTAGCAGATATGGTGCAGAAGCAAATTGTTGCAGAAGTAAAAGAAAGCGAAGTGTTCAGTGTATTGGCAGATGAAACAAAAGACTTGCAAAAAAAAGAACAAATGTCTTTAGTGCTGAGATACTATTACAGCGGTGCTGTACACGAAAGCTTCCCAGCAAACATTGAGACGTGTAAAGACCGTTGAAAAGACGTCCCTTCGTCACGTCCCGTTATGGTTGAAAAATAGTTCCGAAATGAAAGTTGAACCGACGTCTTTGACGTCTTCTGGCCGTGAAATGCACGTCTTTTCTGGACGTCCACGGACGTCTAAATAGGTCATCTTCTGGATGTTTATAATAAGATGTACTGCTGCATAATTTACGTGTGTACATTAAAATATAAAATAAACATACCATATTGTCTAACATCGTGAATGCATTATGTCTCGAGGTTTACACATTTGCTGAACTTGACTAAGGTTCCAAAAAGGTCCAAAAGCGGTCCAGTCCGACCTGGACGTCTATAAAATGTTTTTCCCATGTGTACTTTACAACCAATAACACAATATTTGTGAGCTTAAATATTTTACTTTACCACAAGATACCATGAACTTAACATTTTTGAATAATATCTTCCAGTTATTAAACATTCAAACAAGACACTACAAGTATTGCAATTTAGTTAACCAAATCTGCGGTAATTGTGTTTTCAGTATTTTTAAATTAATGTGTAGTTTTTAATCAAACAACATAACAAAAACACAGGATATAAGTATAAACACACCATTCTTTTCCAAAAAAAATATATTTTATTTTAGTGCTCCACAACATAATTGCATATTTTGTGTGTGTATGTATATTTATTTATAAAGTATAACAATAAACAGGTTAAACACTGATTCAGTAACTTTGCCATTGGGTTTACCACCATTTACTTCTTATAACCCCCACCCCCAGCTCTTCCTGGAGCATGTTTCAAGTGTTTCGCCATTGCTACTTCAATTTCCAAGTCAGTAGCATTTGGGCTCCACCTCTTCACAGCATCTGAGGGAAGAGAATATGAATGTAAAAAGCAAGAAGTTAAACAAGCACTTATTTAGAAAGTGTTTTTGTTTATCAAACTAATTGTACAATGCAGTCGAACAAGACTTCAAAATTTAAAATGAAGACTTAATTCATGACACAGGATGTTGATTTCATACATGTCCACATATGAGTACACTGGGACTAAAAACATGTTTATTATGCGTTTGGACATTTCTGATAAAAATAGGTCTTTTAAATAAATAAGACACAAGGAACATACAATGTGTGTCACAAATTACCTTGTATTATATTATATAAAGGTGTAGCCTTGAATGCCTTCTTTTCCAGCTGGCCACCACCCCTCATGTTGAATTTTGCCATTAAGGCATTTGACATGATTCTGAGAAATAAACAATTCAGGATTTACTTCATCATAATATTAAAATGCATTGCAAATTAGCAGTACTGTGCAGCTTGCCAGTTGCATGCAGTGTATGCAGTGTTAAAACATACACTTTCACAACCACTAGTCTATCATGTAATAAGTGCTCTGTCCCTATCCAAAGTTTTTGTGACACGTAATGACTCATTCATTTCTTACACTAACATTATGGTTTTTATATCTTGTTTAAAGTCCTATGAACAGCCTGATTTAGCACAGACATTAAAACTTCAACACAAAAACTGGCAATTATATAAGTAGATATAATGCGTGACAGAATTATAGTATTATCAAAGGTTGAGGTCATTATTGTAGCTACTGTTATTATTGTCATTTTTTCTGAAATATGACACAGCTAAACACACAAACAATGCTAGGTAAATACATACCTGTTCATGACTTTGTTTACACAGTCTCTGACTGACATTCCGCCAACTCTGGACAGTTGCTGAACCTAAAAGTGACACCACAATCAAAAGAAATGTAATATGAACCCTTTCACGCATAGTGGTCACTACAGTGGACAGCTATTAAAAAAGCATTTTCTTGAATTTGCATGGGTTTTTATGGCAAAGTTGCACATCAATCTCTTCATTGGACCCTGGTGCATCATCCTATAAATTGCAACCAAGTGGCAAGCCTTTGTGTTTCGATTTTTTCCCCCTCCAAACCAAGATGGCCAAGGGTCAGTCAGACATGCCAACTTGCTCCAGAATATCCATCCATTCCTTCTATCCTAGGAGACTCTTGTAGGTAAAAAAAAATATTGCAGCATAAAGCAATATCTAATGAGTCCTATCACAGTAAAATTTTCCCAGTTTTGATTTTAGATTGAGAGAAAACTCTGATTAATCACATGTCCACTGTAGTGGACGTCATGCATGCAATGGCTATATTTCAGCTACAATTCATAATTATAATGTGAATATTGTTTTTGAAATTTAAAACTTAAAAACTTAATATGCATTGACTTTTTCTACTGTAAATAAATGTATTTGTATTATTAGAATGTAATTTTCATTGACATCGAAAAAAGTCATGTGATTACATAATGTATGACACTTGTAATGCATTACTTTACTTGTTAGATCAAAAAGTAATCTGATTTTATAATGCATGTTATTGTAATGCGTTTTTTTTACTCAGATCATCAAAAAGTAATCTGATTACATAATGCATGTTACTTGTAATGCGTTTCCTTACTCATAACATCAAAAAGTAATCTGATTATGTAATGTGCGTTATTATAATGCGTTTTTTTACTCATAACATCAAAAAGTAATCTGATTACGTAATGCATGTTACTTGTAATGCGTTTCTTTACTCTTTACATCAAAAAGTAATCTGATTAGGTAATGCACATTACTTGTAGTTAATTACTTGTTAGATCAAAAAGTAATCTGATTAGGTAATGCAAGTTACTTGTAACACATTACTTTACTTGTAACATCAAAAAAGTAATCTGAATGGGTTATGCATGTTACTTGTAATGCGTTACCCCCAACACTGATCATTTCAGATGAGATTGAAAAAACGTATCGCTAGGTTTTCTCAGAGGAGGGCTATGATAGAAATGTGCATGTCCATCTTGAACATAATCAGAATTATCAGCTAATAAGGGTAAATCTCCATACTCTGGTGCACTGGAGGGAGCATCTGAGTGGTTTCCACAGTTGTACCTTGACAGGCTGTAGAAAATTCTGATGGAATCACGTCCTCATGTTCTGATATCATAGATACGCGAAGTGCAACTTGTATGAAGTTTTATGAAGCCATTGCAATATTTTGCATTTATATTTTTTGTATATATTTTATAGTTTTCACATTATTTGATATAATTGCATTGATTAGTTTGTTAAATTCACATACTTTATCTGTTTGATTATTGTCTTATATTTAATACAGTATATCTTCAGTTTAAACCATAACCACATGCTGTCCACTCAAGTGGACATCTGAAGATCTCAATTTGTAAAAAAATAAAATAAAAATCAATTCTTGTTTTTCATGCCCTAAGAGCAATAAAAACACATAGGAAAAAAATCCTGACTGAGGTTATCATAATTCATGCGTGAAAGGGTTAAATAACACTTATCTGTGTGTGCACGTACATATGCATTTATGTATATCTGGAAATATACCCAAAATCCTCATCACATTTTAAACTTACACAGATCCACTTCTTTTGGTCATCTTTCATGCACTCTTCAAAGGATTTCAGGTCACTTTCAGACTCTAGTCTCGTAAACGATGATGACGACTTTCCAGGGTCAAGAATGGCAGCCAGTTGCTGAAGTTCCTCTTTTAGGCCAAACAGCAGGCTAAACACTTTCCTTTGGAATCCTGATAGAGAAATCATTACATTAACATGTACTTTACACGTATCTGGACACTTGAGTACTTAAAGCACAAAATTTAATATGAGACTTGCAGTCACACTGCATGTTTATGCAGAGCATTAGGCTCAAGTGTTTATTTGACAGCTGTTTCCCAGGCATGTTTGCCTGCTGTTTTCTGGTGAAAATTAAGTTTTGAAAACTCAAGAGCAAGACTGAATTGACAGCGAACAAAAACAATGGTATCGATATTGCCATTTGATTATTGATAAACAACTACTTGTACCTCTAATAAAAGATTGACAAACTGACTGTTTGCAAACTTTGCTTTAATGAATTTCCCATAAATGGCCTGTGTTTCAAACACCACATATAACATTCCTTACTTGCTGATGGCAGGGGGTAAGAGCTTCTTGATTGTCTGGTTCCACCTATTTGAAATTGTAAAACACTTTAGAAAATTTACATTTTAACAAAGGAAAAAATTGTGGCTGTAAAACACCATAAATATACATACCCTCACTTCTGTTCTCTCTATGGAATGCAGCTGTCAATGGGCAAGAAATCATTAAGAAATGCTGTTTTTACTGTTTCAGGACCATTCTGTATATTACAGAAGGCAGTAATAAAAGGCACTTAGTTTTAACAAGAATGTCTGATTGTACACTTAGAATTAACTCACGACAGAATTAATACATAACACACAGACAAAAATAAGAGGGTAGAAAACACAGCAACCCATTATTGTAACCAATTTCAAGTCCTTTGTGGATGTGACCCTGCAAGACAGATTGCAGCCAATAATTTTGTGAAGTACAGAAGACATTCACAGTATTGACTGAAAATTTCAAATTATGGTTAGAGACTTTGAGTCACTTACTACCTTTATAAAGCACAAACTGCATTCCAAGTCACAATAATACAATGGACCACTGCTACACAGCACTGACAAATATATACTGCTCTGTTTGCCAATCAGCTTTAGGACACACACACACACACCACTGCATGTTCCCTCTTCTACCAATCTAAAAGTAAAGAAATTTTGAAAAACCTGTAGTCATGCGAGTGAAGAACTGGACCAGTGTGTGTTTTTTCATTGTCTTTGTATTGTCTGAATCTTGTTTACTTGAAACCATATACCGTTTCAAGAGCTACCGATGGTGAGTAGCAAATTCCTGGTAATAAGCATAATAAGCCAATAAAGCAGATCCTGCTTATCTCATTTATGACTTGTTCTTTATATACATTTCATTTATTTGACTTTATTTTCCTCAAAAAGTTTGGTCATAATCTCGGTCAAAGACTTTGTTTTATGGCTTGCAAATGCCAATTCTCAGTAACAAGTAGTTCTGAATTTAACTTATCTTAATTCAATTCTTAAATGCTTAAAATCAACTATGTTGACAATTATGGGTGCAAGAATGAAAAGGGGAAACTTACATTTTCCTTGCACAGCTCTGTAGATTGTGAGGACTTATTACAACTTACAGTTTAAAAGGAATTACATTTTGATTAAACAACTATCAAAAATAGAACATTATTTTCATACTGTGACAATCTGCAACATTTATTATGCAAAATGGACAGCCATAAAGCATTACTAACTTCTGGTAAAATAACCTTTGTATAGTCCCTGAATGGACGTAGACATGAAAACATTACAAACCCCCAAAAAGCTAATTCAGATCAACTATTCAAAACAGTTGCACATACGCCTTAACATATGTCCATGTGCCTGTAAAGATTCAGGACTTCTTTTTAGTTGAGGTTGACCTTCAATGGTGTGATGTTGTGTGCCTGCTGATAAAAATAAAAGTAATGGAAATAATAGACTATTTAATTTAATGAATTTTGAAGATAAAAGGAGCTTTGCAAGCACTTATGTTACGCATAGTACGAAAAAAAAGAAAAACAAGGACATACTTCTGTGGGTAGTAATTTCACCAGATGTGGACCTTTGCCTCCGTCTTATTGGAAGATCCTGTGGGGTTTGATTAACCTGCCCTTCATGGTAATATTAAATAAGAGGTTTTAGTTTTTGTGGGTTTTACGGTCCATTTTTAACATGTAAATGCAATAATGTGAAGTAAAGTAATTGGACATACTTCTGTGGGTAGTCATTTCACGAGGTGTGCACCTTTGCCGATCCTGTGGGGTTCGATTAAACTGCCCTTGATGGTAATGTAAAATTACATGTTAGAATTTTGAAGATTTCACTGCATTTTTACTTGTAAAAGCTATGTAAACAAATAAACAAAAACAACAAAAACAAAGGTACACGTACTTCTGGGGGTAGCCTTTTCACGAGATGTGTACCTCTGGCTGCGTCTTATTTGGAGATCCTGAGGCGTTAAATTAAACTGAGGCGTTAAATTAAACTGCCCTTCATGGTAATATTAAATAAGAGTAAAAATGCAGTGAAAACAAGTAAAAATGCAGTGAAATCTTAGTTTTTGTGGGTTTTACGGTCCATTTTTAACATGTAAATGCAATAATGTGAAGTAAAGTAATTGGACATACTTCTGTGGGTAGTCATTTCACGAGGTGTGCACCTTTGCCTCTGTCTACTTTGACGATCCTGTGGGGTTCGATTAAACTGCCCTTGATGGTAATGTAAAATTACAAGTTAGAATTTGGAAGATTTCACTGCATTTTTACTTGTAAAAGCTATGTAAACCAATAAACAAAAACAGAAAAAACAAAGGTACACGTACTTCTGGGGGTAGCCTTTTCAAGAGATGCGGACCTCTGGCTGCGTCTTATTTGGAGATCCTGAGGCGTTAAATTAAACTGCCCTTCATGGTAATGTACAATTACATGTTAGAATTTTGAAGATTTCACTGCATTTTTACTTGTAAAAGCTATAATGAAGGGGGGAAAACAAACTAAAAAAATTGACATACTTCTTGGAGTAGCCACTTCTTGAGATGTGTACCTCTGGCTGCTTCTTATTTGGAGATCCCGAGGTGTTAAACTAAACTGCCCTTTATGGTAACATTAGACAAGACAAGTTAATGTTGTACCATTTCACAATTAAATTTTACTACTACATGCTACCCTACGCATCCAGATAATGGCGAGAGGTCCCCATGAACATTCAAGAAGGGATTTTGACTAATATTGGTTTGCCAACGTTTTGCAATTTGACAATGACTTTAGATAATCACATACTTGGTACTGCTGAAGGCATGCATGTTGGTAGGTTGGTACTTCTAGGTGTCATCTGCACATCCACTGACAATAAAACAGTGAAACAATAGAAAAACGTGAAGAAAAATTCTTTTTTATAGCATGCTTCTTTTGTGTAATATTAGACAAACCAGACATACAACTTAATGTAGTGGTGAACAGGTCAGGGGTTGGGCAGGTTTCATCTAAATGTTTTGGGCACACAACTTAACCTTTATCACAAACAAGGACATATGACAAATTAGAATATTCAATTTGTAGAATGTGAAACCCTTATCTACATAACACAAAGCAGTTTACTGACCTCCTTTTGGTTTACCCTGTGAAGAACGTGCAGAGCCTTCATACTGCTTGCGTTGACCCTCAACTGCAAATGAAATGGAATTGATATTACTCCACCCAAAAAATGCCTTTAACCAGGTAGTTATATTGTTAAATTAAGCAATTACCTGGCTGGGGTTTTGTATAGTTATATTTTGGAGGTGGTTCTGGGTAGGACACAGCCCTTTTAACAGCATGTATTTTTTTATGTTGAACAGGTCCTGCTTTTCCTTTGTACAAAAACAAATTGTTAATTCAACACTATTTTGCTACGCTTATAATTATAGAAGTATTTAAAACATTACATTAACTACTAAATCCTCACTACTACAGAGCTGTTACAGACATTGCTTTTCTTTCTAATCAGTTTCTCATCAGTTTCTCATAACACCGATTTTAATTTGTGAAATTACAAGTACCTTTCTCTGGATTTATATACAATTTCTTTGTTTGTTTTTGTGAATGTTCACAAGTAATGTCAAGACTAAATGGGTAGTGGATAAACACCTTCCCTTATGATAAGGTACAACCATTCAGAACACCAGAAGTCCTTATGACTATTTGAAAAAGTAAAAGTAGGCAACTTACGTTTTTTGTATGGCAGAGGACTCTGACTGAGCTGTGTAATGTCAATATCAGTCATTTCACTGTCATTTTCAAGGTCCAAGTCTATATAGAATAAAGCAGATATAAGTTAGTGACAGTTTGAGGTTGACATTTGAACAATGGTGCATGACTGCAGTAACATGATAATCTGACGCTGCTTTGAAGCACATAACAATGTACCGTTAACAAAATCACGGAAGACTTTCCTCTTTCTGGTCCTTTTTGCTTCTCCCCTGTTGTCCATTACCTAATAATTAAAACAAGAGGACAGAGTTTCAGTTTCAGGATAGCACATTCTCTCCTTCATTACAAAACTTGTAAAGCAACTTGACACCATGCATGCTAGTAGTTGTATATACAAAATTATAATTATTGTATGAACTTTTTTTTTTTTTTGGATGAATTAGTCCCAAGTCATAGCATGCTGACCACTGTCAACCACAAAATTAAAAGCACGAGGCTGATTGAATGTTTTCCATAAATACTGTTACATGCCTTTCCAATCCCAACAGAAACACCAGTGTAAATATTATAATAAATAATTCAATAGTTAATATATTACCAAATCAAGTCATTCTGGTTTGTGCAGCTGAGGGAATATAGCGTAACCCTGTTTGTACGGGAGACACACAGCCTTTTTGTAGACACTTCCTTTGTTTACCAACATTCGCTTTGCCATTGTCGAGTCACTGCTAACAAACATGATGTTTAAGAGCTTTGAGTTGCATGGCTTTTCAAAGACACTGTCACAGTCAGTTTCCCTGAAGACATCTATGCTTAGTGTTCCATTACTTCTTTTCTCTCGAATAAATCCCACTGCATTGTCCATCAAGAGTACACAGTTGTCAGGCATCTTTGCTGTTATCTTGGTTGGCCTTTCAGATTGACTTGTGGCATGTGTTTCAGTACACTGTCTTTCAGCAAGTCTTTTCGTGACTTGCACTAGAGGTTGTTTGCCACTTTTCACCAGTTTTTTGATGACCTGTAAGTGGTTCTCGAATGGAAAACATGAAATATGGTTCAAAGAGCTGCAGAAGTTTGTAGCATCATCTGACAAGTGTTTGATGGAATGAATGTTATATGTTGGAAAGGTGGGCCCATAAAAATCCACAGAGCTATCCACAAAGTGCTCCAGAATGTTGCGTGCGTAACCTAGATAGGACTCTCTCTTCCCATCCGCTTCCTCTAAAAGAATGTTCATACCAACACTAAGACAAAGAAAGTGATGATACTGGTCTTCAGGAAGCACATCCTTTAAGACTACTGGTCCTGTGTAGAGCATGAACTGACGAAGCTCTGTAGCTTTCCACCTATCTAATTCTTCCATACTTCTTGGCTGCCTTGTAAACTCTGCAGGCAAAGCTCCCTTCAGTTGACTTATGTTCCTTTCTACTTGCTCTCTCTGAGCCTTACTCAATCTGAATGTGACTGGCCCACGCCACAAGTAGATCAGCATCCTTTTCATGGCTCCAAGACATACCAGATGCATGTAGTCTAGGGGGAACTGCTTAACACACAAAATACCAGCTTTAGTAAGAGGTGATATCTGCTTTTGATGGTCAGGGTATCCAGCATGGCTGAACACATCATCTCTTCTTTCTTCAGAAGGCCCCTTTGTCAAGTAAACTACCCTTCCCTCTATCTTTTGTGCTACTGCAACACATCGCTCACATCCATGCAGACTATTGTGACTTTTAATACATTTGAGAAATGACCTGGCTTGTGCATCACAGATGATGGCCTTCAGTGTAACTGTGTGAATCAAATTCTGGCAGGAAACACCCTTTTGGATAAGTTGTTGCAACTCCTCCAAGAAATCGTGTAAGAAGTCTTCAACAGAGCTAGGCTTGCTGGATCCATAATACAGTGCTACAATGAATGGCTGTCTGTTTTGAATTTGGCCAAGAATGGGCCAAAAGCACATTTTACTACTTTTAAATAATCTTAATTATTTAATTATCCATCTACATTAAAGGAAAGTGCAACTTGTCCTGGCAGTGTCTCTTTCGCTAAATGTTCAAGAAGGTAACGTTCAATGCCATAGTAAATGTACTGCCCATTGCATTTATTTTCAATTGGCACTCCTTGTGGAGTATCTAGAAGGGTTCTAGCATCTTTGGGGAGGGTATGGCCATGACTTCTGAGCACATGAAGAAGATAATTTATTGCCTTGTGTGTCTGAATTGTTGCAGTAGCCCAACTAGCCAAGTCTTTGTGAAGAGATGGTGTTTCAACAATGGGCTGTGAAGTCTCATCCAACTGTTCACACTCCGTATCTGAAGAACTGATGTCATAATGGTATTCTTCATCATCACTGCTCATGTACTCTGTGGCTGTGACAATGGAAGAACTACAGCCCGCCACAGCATGTAATTCGTCAAGTGTTGAGTCCTCCATGACGGGGTTCTCCTCCCCCACAAAAGCAGGCTCCACTGTCCCCTCGGATTCTGAGCTGCTGTCCTTTTCCGCTAAGGCATCAACTCTTGCCCTTCGACATCTCCACTTTCTTTGATAGTCAGAGGACATGTTTAGCAAATCTAAAATGACAAAATACTTTTAAAGCACTTATTGAAGTCAGCCATGTTCGAATTAATTTACAGATTTCAGTGAATTATTCTTCAGCTCCTCCTACAGTTTTAACATTGCAGTGCCTTTCATTTAATTTATTTTCAGAAATAAACTGTCAGAATGCTACATCTGAGTAGCACTTTTTATTTTAATCTTTAAACATGTTTAATTAACCAATGTGCTCTTATGTGCTGCATGTCTTTGATATCAAAGTAAATATCCATTTAACTACTGTTTTTTTCCTTTTATGCAAATTTTTGTCTTTACTGAATCAATTTACCACCAAGAGGTTTGCTTAAGCAAAGTAATCCCACATTTTTCTCAAGAAGTTTTCCTAATAATAAAGAAATATATATATATATATATATATATATATATATATATATATATATATATATATATATATATATATACATGTGTGTGTGTGTGTGTACTATACTGAATATATCATTATTTATGTATCTCATAACACAAACACACTTTAACATTCTGTGAAAATATTCGAAAGGTGGTTACTTCAATTTTTAAGTTCCATAAACGTTTTATTTTGCCACAGATGAGTTTGTTTTTAGGGTTAAAAAAGGCCCTAGCATTAAACATTACCTTTTAGCATACTAGCTAACTTCAGCCAAACTTAATTTAACTTGACAGTGTGCTTATACTTGCTTTTGGATTTTTGTTCCGAGTAAAACAAGTAAAAATAAAAAAACAATTATTAATAAAATACCACAAAATGTACTTACCCACCAGTAAATTTTTAATGATTCGTAAACGCAAAAAAACTCTCCTTGTGTTGTAGATAGAAATACGTTACCGCTCACTCCTCTTCTTCTGGTGTTTTTGGCGGTTTTGCCAAACCAGCATAAAAAGATGCCACCTACTGATCTGGAATGTTGAGTATACAAACTGTCATATCGCGAGATTATCTGCTATAGGGATATCATATCGCGAGATTTGTTACAACATCTTGGCAGCAGTTTGTGCATCCAGCTCAGACTTTAAATTGTGACTTTATGAATAACGTATGAATAACTTATGGATATAGCCTATATATATTTAATAATTATATAAACAAAATAATGAAATCATATTGTAATGTATGGGAAACTGGTGGAATAATGAGTAAATGCAGTGATTTCACAATTACTTAACTACAGGGGCACTTTGTGAATAGAATTTGACATAAAACAAGATGTAAAACAAACTGAGGTTTTTTTTTTAATAAAGATTTCCGTGCTGGTTTGTTTGGGTCTTACTAAACGTTTAAAGGACGTCAGTGGACGACTATTAACAACCTCTTAAAAAAAACTAATTGGGCACTTAAATAAATTACTGTAGTATGTGAATGTGAATGTGTAAGCACAATGGCTTTTGCATATTTCATAAGGATTTTAAAGAGGTTGACGATGGACTATAAATGCACGTGTAGAAGACGTCACCTGCTGGACGTCCTTTCACAACTGAATCACAACAGGGTATATTTTGAACTACACGCAGCTAAAAGTCAAAGAAACAACTTTACATGCAACCACAGAGAATTGTAGACATGTACAAACGTATTTGAATACATTTTTAAGAAATATTTTTTGTTACAATTTTTTGCATATTTTGTCGTCCTACCGCGACTATTTTTGGCCAGGGACAGGACGTCGCCGTCGGACCAATGTTTGCTGGGTTCTTACACTTTCAGTCAGCAGAAAGCTTGGATGCAGAAGGTCTAACCAAAATGATAGTTGGATGTTTGGAGAGGCATGGGCTTGACTACAGAAACAACCTTGTTGGCCAAGGCTATGACGGTGCTTCAGTAATGAGCGGGAAACATTCTGGTGTGTCTGCACGGATTAAAAGCAATGCCAGGTTTGCATTTTATGTGCATTGTAGTGCTCATTGTCTGAACCTTGTTCTTGTTGATGCGGTGAAGTCAGTGCCTGAAGCTGAGGAGTTTTTTGCTCTTCTGCAGAGTATTTATAGGTTTGTGTCTGGCTCTGCTGTCCATATGAAGTGGCTTGATGTTCAAAAAGAAATGTACCCAAATGAAAAGCCTAGGGAACTTCAGCGACTTTCAGATGTTAGGTGGGCTTGCCGGTACATGGCATGTAGGACTATGAGAGACAGGCTTCCAGCAGTTTTGAGGCTCTTGCAAGACATTTCACTTGAGAAGAATAGTGGAGATAGGAAAATAGAAGCAAAGGGTCTTTTGGCTCAAATTGACCTACAGTTTATAGGACTTTTGGTTACTTTTTGTAAAGTGTTTGGGGATGTGAAAATCCTGTCTGACATGCTCCAATCCAGAAGTCTTGATCTGGTTAGAGCAATAGATCTAGTTGGCTCCCTTACAGACACATTAAAAAGCTACAGAAGTGACTATACATTTGGTGAATTATGGAAGGAGACTGAAGAACGTGTGCACCACTGCAACATTAGCACAGAAGCACAAAACAAGAGATGACCAAAGACCAATTTGAAATTTCTGAATTCACTTGTAATGAGCACTGTTGGACAGAGGCACTCTGAGTTTGCAAACAATGAAGAGTTCAATAAAAGTATTTTCTATCAGGTACTTGACTGTCTTACAGCAGAAATAGATAGGCGTTTTTCCGAAAAGAACTGTGAGATAATGGAAGGAGTTCAGTCTCTTGACCCCAAAAGCCCATCATTCTTAAAAGAGGAACCCCTGCTTGCTTTGGGGAAAACATTCGAGTCAGATTTAGAAGACCTTAAGCATGAGCTTCATCAAACGAGACGGCTTCTTTTAAGAAGGGAGAAAAGTGGAGAGAGACCAGCTTCTCTACTTGAGTTTGTGGGGTTTTTGGAACCTTACAAAGAGGTTTTCCATTTTTAGGCTTAGTAAAATTTCGGTTGTGATTCCAGTTAGCACTGCATCCTGCGAAAGAAGTTTCTCTGCCCTTAAATTAATAAAAACCCACCTCAGGACAACAATGGCAGATGATAGATTAAGTCACCTGGGCATACTCAGTGTTGAGTCAAGGAGGGCATATTCCATTAATATGAAGGACTTTGTAAAACATTTTGCTTCATCTCACCAGAACCGCAGAATTATGCTGTTCTGAATGTTTGTTTTTGTGAACTTGGTGGTGCCATACCACTGGGTAGATGCAGGTCATACCTGGTACAACTTTTGAAGTTTATCATTAGAGTCAGTGTTAAAGGGCTCTATGGTTTTTTTGTATTGTTGTTCTATTATTATTCTTGTGGTACCTATTTGAATGTGTACAACTGCCTTGTTTTGACAGGTCCAAGTTTACCTCAGTTTTTGTTTACTACTGGACTTGATTAGTCCAAGGAGCACTTTGAAAACTTGTTCTATTTTTGCTGTATACTTAATACATATATAATTGTGTAAATTTTGGAAAATAAACAACTTTAATTTAATCTGTATACATTTTGTGGAAAATTATTTATTTTTAGTGTAATTGAACACTTTGTATATTGACCCCCCAAAATAATACCTTGCCACCCCTTTGCCACCCCTGTTTTAAAAGTCTAGCTCCGCCACTGCCGTGTATTTCTCACGCTAAAAAGGCAATGTCAACCAAGTTGTCCTGCAAGCTTTATGTATAACGTTGCATACGAGGCGTGGGCACACAAAGTGAAGTTTTCTGCCGCCAGCACGTATTTCGGCCAGATTGCGTTCGTTACTAGGCAACACAGATGCACGAACACGCAGAAGTTGATGGAACATTCTCGGCCGCCGTACGTTCGTTACTAGGTAACCAACAGCATTGCGCGAACACTCGTGAATGATGGAGAAGGTAAATTGGAAGAAAGCTCGTCTAACATTTTTAGGCTAGAACATTTAATATATAGCCCACCGTATACATTATTATTGATGCAGTCAAAAACTCTACAACTACTTTGCAACCAGGCCAGAAGCTTTGGCTCAGTTTGGCTAGCTTACGTTATCTGAAACTAAGGGAATATTAGTGGGTATATGGGAAGGAATGAAGATGTATTTCTTCATTTTATTTTAAATAAATTTAAATGTATTTATTTTATTTTAAATTATATATTATACTGTATTAATCTTTCTAGTTACATTAAGGCTACATGTATTAAAGCAGAGTGCTCTGGGTAATATTTTATATCCTGTCAAAACATACATTAATCATTGCCATTGCATTTGTATTTTTCAAACACTTACAACACAAAACACATTTCATAAGCTGGAGTGTGTACTCTTGTGTACACACACACACACACACACACACACACACACACACACACACACCTTAATAATACTCTAATATGTCATTTGTTCACAATGTCCCACCACACAATAAATCATTATACCATTTCGACTAGACGCATTCAAAATGCAAAAAGATTTGTTTTTCAAAAACTGTTTGGAGAAATTTGTTATATTTTTGTAATTTTTGTATAACTTATTTGTAGTTTTGAAATATAACATTAAAGAGTATATTTGATGTGATGAATTGCTCTGTCATTTATCAGATTTACCAATTGTTATAATTTCAATTTGTGCTGGTTAATTTGGGTAAAATTGGGGGGCGGGGACAGGTGGGGGCGGGGCTCCATTAGGCTCCTCCCCCAACCACATGTGATCTCACTCCAAGCTTTTGATAAAACTTGAGAACCCTGCTCAGAGATAATTAGAGATACCTGTAATTCAGTTAGGACTAGTCAAAACTATTTTCAGATCATTATTATTTTTTAATGCGAAATAAAACAAGGCTGTGAGGGATAAAAGTACAGTCTGTAGCACTCAGAGTGAAATTAAAAAATGAAGAATTAGAGTTATATTCTTATATATATAAAGGACATTATATATTTGGGTTCTGCACATGTACATAACATATCCTGCGGGTGGAAATTAACTCCACTCGCTCACTTTCATTATCACTATCATATCAAATTTTAACATCTAATACAATTTAGAACTTTTTTAATCCTAAAAAGATCCCACTGCAAAACAACTGAATAAAATTACTAACAATTTGTGCCACTTGATTAAATGTTTTGTGAGAGTTGGCTACTTATTTCCATCTGTGCAGTTTGGTCCAGTATGTCTTATGAAAGATAAATGCAACACCTCCACCAATTCAAAGCTTGAAAAATGACCTAGAGAAACTTAAGCACTGAACAGTGAATCATGGTGAAGTGTCTTCAGAGACATGGTTGTGGAACAAGAGAATAGAAATTTGAATGCCTGGTATTTCCATTACTACTGGCAACATGGCACAGAAAGCCTTTCCGGGTGTTGAAAAGCTTCCCTACAGCGCCACTCTTCAAACTATAGGGTGAAAAAAAGCACATTAGAACACATACATGATTTTAATCTCGATAAAACATTTCTGAGATGGATAAATTATTTTTCAGTTAGAATGCAAACATAAACATTTCATAAAGGTTTCCTTTTATTTTTGTAAAAATGAATATTATGTATTGTGTTTGTATTGGCACTAACCTACACACGTAGTATTTGACTCCTGGAAACCGCTTTGATTTGTCATACGAGACCATGTTCCCCTGTGCCCCATCCATCCATTTCCAACCACTTCCTCCACATGGATCAACCAGAACCTGCAGATTATTAATACAGTCATTCAAATTCTGAAGAAATATTGTACAAATGTACTGTACTGAGTTACCTCATAGCTAGTAGCAGTATGCAGTTTCCAGTCATATTCATAAACGCATATTTGCATTTGAAGGATCACAAATCCACTGTGCCACCCACTGTCTGGTCCGATGGCTTTGCACACCGCGTGTTTGGTTTTAGAACGGACAGCATCTGTAAACCATAAGGATTATGGGTTAATCAAACCCAATGATTTCAGAGGATTTTTTTCTAGCTTGAAGATACAATGATGTTGTCTTAGATAAGATGAGCCCAAAGATAAATTGCACAACAGATTTCTTTCCCAAATGATCTGTCCTACAGTTTTTTGTGCAGTGAATCCCATTGTAATTCAATTACATGATTTTATAATTCCATTACACGGGATCAGGTAGGAATGGAACTGTAAGAAGAAGCTCAATCATAAAGGTGCTCAAGTGCTTAATGATTTGTGATGCTGTACATTCATTTGAAAGCATGGACAAAAGCACATTAAAATTAAGAATCAGTCTAATCTAATGTGAGTGTATGTAGAGTAAAAGAGTTTTCATACTGCTGGGCACATCACTGGTCTGAACCCACTGGAGGTCCTGACTCCTGCAGCCTCTGTAAGGGTCTCCTTTCCACAGGTTCTTACAGGTGCAGCTCCTGCCGTGATTGGAGGAGGAAGAGCATTTGGCGTTCACTCCACAGGGTTTGACCAGGCATGTGTCGCGACATGTGCCAAAGGCTCCAGTGCAGACTTCATTGTCCTTACAAACGCTGTCTTTTGTGCAGTCATTACACTTGTGTGGTATGAAGGATGGACAGGGCGGCTGTGAGCATTTGTACTCAGCTGGCAAACGGTGTGTGGCGGAGCCCCAGCCAGATGAACACGTGGCATTGCAGACAGTGGCTCCACCTTCAGATCTGCACTCGACTCTCCCGTTCACCTGCTCCTCGTAGCACACAGGTGAGGCACTCCACTGTCCTCCAGAGCACACCACGATCTCGGGGAAGGGCTTGTATGATCCACCACATTTCAGTTTCACCTGCTGCTGGGCTGTGCTGTGGTAGAGCTTTTCACAGTGGCTGTTCTGAAGATCCCCGGCCTTTAGAGGGCCACATCCATTTTTATTGAAGAGCCTCCACTGCTGTGAGACATAGTCCTGAAAAAACTTCTCGAGTAAATCAATGTTCTCTGATTTTCCAGTGACCAGTATATATTTCGACCAAGCTAAAACAGCTTCCTTTTCAAGAGTAAACATGTAGCGCACAAAATAATCAATCTGATCACTGTAGTATTTTGTGCACTCTACTGGCTCTCCAGACTGACTTTGTGGGTCCTGAACCAGTGACTTGCGAAACATTTCTAAAATATTGTGTTTGTCTCCAAATCCAGAGCCCATCATCATGTGGTGAAAGTTTCTGAGATAAAGTTGAAAAGGGTGTCCCACTGTGAACAGATCTCCTACCTCAGAAACATACTGGCGTTGGGTTATTGTACCGTTTTTAAGATATGAATGTAATGTGTTGATGTAGCGAAACTTCTGAATCACATTGCTGTATTTTACAAAGAACGATGTCCACTGGATGTCATGTCGAACAGACTCAACTATTTCTTTAGTGAAGTCCTTCAGCTCCTTGACACTAAAATAAATTGCTGTCAGATCAGGGACTGGTTGATAGATCATACCATCGATTTCACTTTCGAGAGCGGCATAGTCAATCATATTTTGGATGTTTTCATCACACGCTGGACCGTGGAACATCTTATGGCACTTACAGAATCCTTGTGTGGTGTCCTTGATGGGTTTACATTCTCCATTTTTACAATTCACATCTGAACAGGGAGCCTTTACCACAATATTTCCTCTGAGGAAGATTTTAAAGTCTCTGAAGGACAAAGGTTCATTTTGACAGTTCAGCTCAATATCCGCCACATCTGTCTGTGCATAATCTGATTTTTTATATTTATTTTTTATATCAGCATGAAGAAACTGTATTTGGCCGGTAACTTTTGCACCGAACCTGTGGAGGAGCTCTTCCTTAATTGTTAAACACTGCAGGTTAATGTTCAACCTTGCTATTTCTTTTTGCAAACTGGATTTAATATTACCCTTAGTTTTTTGATCAACGGCTGTGCCCTTTTCTTGATGAATTATGTGAACTGATGTCTTTTCTTGAGCATCAAAGTTGATTGACTGTCCAAAGGTAAACTCACTTTTAACATCGTTTGAGTGGGCAATTACTATCCATTTGAACCAGTGGAACTTGCTCATCAAATGATTCTTAATATCTGTAGCAAGCATTTTAGTATCTGAGAATGGTTGAGTGCTAAGTTTCACAGCGTCATTGTGAGCCCATTTCTCAAAGCCATCAGCACACTCAATTAAGGCATCCTGTATGGCTGATAAAGTGTTGGACAGTTGTGTGACTGCTTCTTGTGCCTTTACTTCACCATCATAGCCCTTTAGTTTGTAATAAAACACATTTAACTTTAGTCCTGAAACCATCAGAGTGGTGAAGTAGGTGGAGTATTGCACCAGGACATTAAAATCACCATTGGACTTCTCAATGATGAGCTGTAAGAGATTCTCATTCAAGCTGTCAGGATTGTTCTCTGTGATGTATCTGTAGAAATTAGCAACACTGTTCTCTGTGCCAGTGTTTTCATAGAAAGTGGTGAACCTCTCAGCCAGTCTGGTCTTCTCTTCCTGTGTGGAGGCAAGAGGAGCGCTCTTTATGAATTCTGTTAACTTGGCCCAGGAGTTCTTGATCACGTTCTCATCTTTGCCATAGCTGCTTGCAAAGCTTGTCCATTTCTGTTCTGTTTGCAGGGTTGTAATTTGAAGGGAGAGAGAGTCGAGTTTACGGTTAACCTCTGCAAATTGTTCCTTCATGAACTCAAACATTGGATTTGATTGTGGAATGAATGCCAAGATGAAGCTAATTAATGCCCCTATAAAGCCAAAACTTGCTGCAACTTTGCCAAGAGAACCAAAGACTTTGAGGACTTTGACGAGTGAATCACGAGTCGTATCTTCTGTTTTTTTTAAAAAATTAGCCACATTATTGAGACCTTGGAGAAATTCTTTAGATGTTGTCAAGCCCTTCTCCACTTGACTGACTTGTGAGATGCTAATGCCAGCTGTGCAGAAACAGCTGTATATAAGCAGATAAAGGATAGTGAGGAAAGTCTTCCCAGTCGCCATGGCAGCTTAACCTGTTAAAAAAGTAGAAGCATTGAATGTCACTGCCCTGATGTCACTTAATTCATAATCTGCTTATAATGCCACACACTGTCGGTTCTTTGCTATCAAAGCTGCAATTCAGAGGATTTCTTATTTCATTGAGCCAGTACATAAAAATTCTTGATTTACCCCAAATCACATACAATAATGATTTACATTCAGAGCTGTCGGTTTGATTGGGCGCAAAATAGACATAAATCATTATGACCATGATTCGTATAACACATTATGTAACTTGATAATAAAGATCTATTTGATGAAATCTAAGAGCTTTTCACATAAATATTCATCAACTCCTTGGCCTGCATAAGAACGTTTGTTCTCGCGAGTCAAGAATGTTCGGTTGAGCTTCTGTTTATGTTCTCTGATCAATGTTTATATGTGAATAAAAGCCTAAACTAAATCTGTTCCTTATATAAAGCGATCAACGAGGTAACATGTAAATTAACTGGTTTGAATTAAGTCAAAAATATAATTATCATTTTTGAATCAAATTGACTTTAGGTTTGCTCGTTTTAAGGGTTCAGGTAACAATATAGTTCAATACAGGAACTCCTGCTACTTTTTGTAGAATACTTAGGAATACATGGGTAAAAATAACTCATATCTGGGTTTCCAAAACATCACAAATAATTATCTTAAGATTTATGGTAGATTATGCCCTACATATTTTGTCAGCATAAATAAGTTATTGATATGCTAATATATGGTTTTATTTGTCGGGAATGTTTCATATGTCTGACTCAACCCGGCAAGCTTTGAAATTATAATTTGAAGTTTTAGATGAAGCCCACGTTTTCCCAAAACTGATTAATCATCATGACGAGACCTGTAATCGTTAAGGAAATGTATCTTTATAATGTATCTAAATCATAAACCATTACTATTGCATCTGCTTAACTAGGGATGAGAACACAAAAATGAGAATGATTTCTCAGAATGATGACGGCCCTCAGCCTCGTCCTGCTCGCCACAGTTTTTATGTTTTTGTCTTTGTTTTTGAACGTAATTGTCTAAATAGCTTAAAGGATTAGTTCACCTCAAAATGAAATTTCCTGATAATTTATGCACCCCTAAGCCATCCAAGATGTTCATGTCTTTCTTTCTTCAGTGGAAAAGAAATAAATTTTTTTGAGGAAAACATTTCAGGATTTTTCTCCACACAATGGACTTAAATGGCAACCAGAATGTTGAAGTTAAAATCTATGCAGTTTCAAAGGGCTCTGAAGTGCTTCAAAGGGCTCTGAAGTGCTTCAAAGGGCTCTGCACGATCCCAGCTGAGGAATAGGGTCTTATCTGGCGTCTTATCTAGGTCATTTCTAAAAAAAAAAAAAAAGATGTATATACTTTTTAACCACAATTGTTCATCTTTTGCTGGTCTGCGACGCGCCTCGTATTACTTCATCAAGTTGGAAAGGTCACGAAAAAAAAAAAAAAAAATTTAAACAAAGATGTCGGACGATTTTGAAGTTGGAAGAGAAAATGAGATGGAATTTTTCGCCCTTCCCTACCTTTTTGAAACTGAGGACATAGAAAAATAACTTAGATAGATGACGTGACTTGTGACCTTTCCAACGTGGCGCATCGCAGACCAGCACAAGACGAACAATTGTGGTTAAAAAGTGTATATATATATATATATATATATATATATATATATATATATATATATAATTTTTATTTTTTTATTTTTATTTTTTTATTTAGAAAATTAATTGATACAGTTACAGTGCGCAGTAGCGACCTGAAAACGGTTTCAGTTTACACACTCCTGCAGAAATATATATTTGATTACATTTTGGAGAACAGACAGAAGAAGATCGTTGTTTGTGTTGAGATGTTCAGTAACGTCATGAGTTTTTACTTTTTCTGCTCTGTGTCAGTGGTTCATTTACAAAAGCCTTTGAACACAAAACTCTGCAGGTTCACTTTATTTTGACATTGTTTAATAATCCAAATGTAGCTGTACATGTTATCATACAAAGCAAAGGACATGCAATGATATTCTGGCCACAGATGAAATGCCAGAAATAAAGCTTGTATATAATAAAGCCCTCCTGTGTTTGTTGCAAATATATCTAATTAAGATAATATAACATTTTAATTAAATATCTATCTAAATGATAACATGTTATAGTATTGTTTACTCTTACTCAAGTAACTATTAAGATTATTACTTTTAATAATATTAATGTTTCTATAAGTACTTGAGGAAATGTTTCTATAAGTACTTGTAATTTTACTTGAGTACAGTTTTTGGATACTCTACCTACCTCTGTGTGGACAAATACTTGATGTCTATAAAATCAAATACACTCAAATGATGTCAAAGGACCCGATTTAAAAACAACAGCTAATAGACCACTGACTACCAGATTGCTGCAAGATACATGCGCTGAAAAGCTTAGAGTTGTTAATCATTTTAGGAAAAGAATGATGTTGAGATACAAGAGAAAAACAATAAAACAGCAGAATAACTCACCAGAAAACACGATCATACAGGTACAAAGCCAGACAAAGACTAGAACCAATACTGGGCTATTTATACTGAAGCTAATGAATCACATGACAGCAAAAATAAGGGAAGGTTTAAAAAAGGACAAAGCTTGAGAAAAGAGTTTGTGGACTCATGAAACAGACACAATGACCTCTAGTGGTCATCTGGAATTCATGGCAATTCAAACAACAAACTCTTGTGTTGTTGTCATTTTTTCCACCACAAGCAACTTACTTGCATGTGTTTTAAGGTTTTAAGTTTTTTTTGACAATATGGCTCAGTTCATCATGACAGATCATTATCACGCATGGTTTCTGTTTTCTGGGACAAAGTATGAAGAGTTGGAATTTGCATCACATGGCCTTTCCTAACAATGATTGTGAACAAGCCATAAGTCTTACAAGCTAAGTAAATTCTGAGACCTTGGTAAAAGTCATCTGAGAGCTCAGATCTCTTGGGGTTTTGTTAAAGGCAAAAACAAAAATCTCTTGGGGTGCCTACATTTTTGTATGATGCTCCTTTCTGTAATAACTAAAATTGTACAAAACAAATATAAACTTGCTTAAAAAAGTTTGGAGTTTAGTTCATTTTCAGCTCACTTAGCTATTCACAGTAACAGATATTTTGACTACAAACGTTTGCATGCCTCTGTAGAAAAAAAACAGTTTGATAAGTGGATGAGATTGATCTCTGGGTTTGTTTGGAAAGACAAATGACCCAGACTTTGATTTAACACTACACAGTTGCCTAAGGATTAGGGTGGTAGAGGTTTGTTAATATAAGATTTAAACCAGTAGTTTGATGAATGATTTAAACAATGGGTTAACTTCGAATTGCTTCATCTATACTGAGAAAGGACTAGATAACTTCCAACAACTTTATATCAAGTATACCAGTGACAAACATGAGGAACTACAAAGTTCAGACAGTTGAAGGGAATTTGTTAGGAAAAACAATTAGGTTTTTTATTACTCCCAAAATAAGACATCTGCAATCAGGCAGCCAACAATTGGGAAATTTAGGAGGAAATGTGGATATATTTTTTTGTAATTGTAATATTATACTTTTTTTACTGTTAAGATATACATGTATAAATAAATAGAATATTGCGATTAAGTCTTAAATGTATTTTTAAACCATACCTGGGCATCTTACCTATGAAGATGAAGACCAATAATGGACATCTTCCCTAATATTCCCCAGCCAGTAAAAAGGTGATAACTAGGAAGTGGAACTAACTTAGGAAAGCTGATGAGATATACATTTTGGAAAATATTTACAAAATGAAACATGGTCCTTGTCTTTTTGGTACCCATGAGGAAAACAGCTTATAAATCATACTAAGTTTTTTTTTTTTTTTTAATGAAAAAAATGCAGAACGTTTTCTGTCATGGGTAGTGTTACGGTTAGGGGATATAATAAGCAGTTTAGTGTAGAAATGGAGGAAAGAGCTTCTCCCTTTTGGGAAGCCTACAGTCAAGTGAAAAAGAAAGGACACCCCATGAAATATTTATTTCTTTTGTAAGAAATATGGACATATCAACCCAGCCAGCAATGACACGTGGGGCCCAGATGGGTTAACTATGGGTTCCATGGGTACTATGTGGGCATGGGCTTTGGCTGGGTGAAATCAGCGGGTCCCATGTAGGTTTTGTAGTACGAGTCCCACATAGGAAGCCCATATGAGCTGATTACATGGGCCCCATAAGGGACAGGCGTGGGCCAAGTGGGCATGGGTTTGATCTGGGAACACATATATGGGTCTTGCATGACATATTTATGGGCCAAGTGGGCATGGGTTTGAACTGGGAATGCACATATGGGTCCTGCATAGAATTTTTATGGGCCAAGTGGGCATGGGTTTGAATTGGGAACACATATATGGGTCTTGCATGACATATTTATGGACCAAGTGGGCATGGGTTTGACCTGGGAACACATATATGGGTCTTGAATGGCATATTCATGGGCCAAGTGGGCATGGGTTTGAACTGGGAATGCACATATGGGTCCTGCATAGAATTTTTATGGGCCAAGTGGGCATGGGTTTGAACTGGGAACACATATATGGGTCTTGCATGACATATTTATGGGCCAAGTGGGCATGGGTTTGACCTGGGAACACATATGGGTCTTGAATGGCATATTCATGGGACAAGTGGGCATGGGTTTGAACTGGGAATGCACATATGGGTCTTGAATGGCATATTTATGGGCCAAGTGGGCATGGGTTTTGAACTGGGAATGCACATATGGGTCCTGCATAGAATTTCTATGGGCCAGGTGGGCATGGGTTTGAACTGGGAACACATATATGGGTCTTGCATGACATATTTATGGGCCAAGTGTGTCACGGGGCGAGTGAGCGAGAGACGAGGATTCAAGTGCAGAGGAGATTTAATTAACAAACACAGACAAAAATACAGAAAACTCAGAACTCAGATAATCAACAGACAGGAACATCAAAGACAGGTAACTCGGACAACGAACCAGCACAAGACTACAAACACAAGGAGGCTAAATAGGGGAACAACAAAGGAGGGTAACGAGACAGACAGGTGGGACAAATTAACCAATAATCAGATAACAAGATGGGAGGGGCTAGACAATAGACAGGAGAACACATGGCACAAAACAACAAACACCCATGTGCAGCACAAGACAGAACAGACACGTGACATTACCCCCTCCTTAAGGAGCGGCTACCAGACGCTCCACTAGGGACGGGAGGGACAGACCAGGGCGGGACGGGAGGGACGGGGGGCCAGGTCCAAGAAGGGAAACAGAAACAGGGGGTAACAGACTCAAAGGGGCCAGGGTGACACAGACAGTACATCGGGGGAACAGGGCGAAGCAAACAGTCCATCTGGTGGCCGGGGCGAAACAAGCAGTACATCGGGTGGCCGGGGCGAAGCGAACAGACCGTCGGGCGGCCGGGGCAAAGCGAACAGTCCATCCGGCGGCCAGGGCGGAGACTTTCCCTCGGGCGGCCAGGGCGGAGACTTTCCCTCGGGCGGCCAGGGCGGAGACTTTCCCTCGGGCGGCCAGGGCGGAGACTTTCCCTCGGGCGGCCAGGGTGGAGACTTTCCCTCGGGCGGCCAGAGCGGAGACGACCCCTCGGGCGGCCAGGGCGCAGGAACTGGAACAGACGCCAACGGCTCAGGAACTGGAACTGGCACCACCGGCTCAGGCACTGGAACTGGCACCACCGGCTCAGGCACTGGAACTGGCACCACAGGCTCAGGCACTGGAACTGGCACAGGCACTGGAACTGGCACCACAGGCTCAGGCACTGGAACTGGCACCACAGGCTCAGGCACTGGAACTGGCACCACAGGCTCAGGCACTGGAACTGGCACCACCGGCTCAGGCACTGGAACTGGCACCACCGGCTCAGGCACTGGAACTGGCACCACCGGCTCAGGAACTGGAACTGGCACCACAGGCTCAGGCACTGGAACTGGCACCACAGGCTCAGGCACTGGAACTGGCACCACAGGCTCCGGTTCAGGAACAGACAAAGACACAGACAAAGACACAGACAAAGACACAGACAAAGACACAGACAAAGACACAGACACAGACAAAGACAAAGACACAGACACAGACACAGACAAAGACACAGACAAAGACACAGACACAGGAACAGACACTGGCTCCGGCTCAGGAACAGGAACAGACACCACCGGCTCAGGAACAGGAACAGACACCACCGGCTCAGGAACAGGAACAGACACCACCGGCTCAGGAACAGGAACAGACACCACTGGCTCAGGAACAGGAACAGACACCACCGGCTCAGGCTCAGGAACAGACACCACCGGCTCAGGCTCAGGAACAGACACCACCGGCTCAGGCTCAGGAACAGACACAGGCTCGACGGCGGCCATCTTGTCAGAGGACACAGGCTCGACAGGTGTGACGTGGACACTCTCGGCGGCGGCCATCTTGTCAGGGGACACAGGCTCGGCAGACGTGACGTGAACACTCGCGGCGGCGGCCATCTTGTCCGAAGACACAGGTTCGGCAGGCGTGACGTGAACAGGCTCGGCGGCGGCCATCTTGTCCGAAGACACAGGCTCGGCAGGCGTGACGTGAACAGTCTCTGTAGCGGCCATCTTGTCCGAAGACACAGGCCCAGCAGACGTGACGTGAACAGACTCGGCGGCGGCCATCTTGTCCGAAGACACAGGCTCGGCAGGCACCACCGGAACTGGGACCACCGGAACAATTATGGAGGGAACCCTTCTCCTCCTCCTGTGTCTTGAGACCACCGGAATTGGGACCACCGGACTCGGGACCACCGGAACTGGGACCACCGGAATAGTCACAGAGGAGGTCTTCCTTCTCCTCCTCCGTCTCCGGACCACCTCCTCCGATCTGATCACCGTCTGACATGGTGCTCTCCTCCTCCAAAGTCCTCTGAACACATCTGGAGAAATATTCAAATAGGGAAATGGAATTTCCCTTCTCCTCCTCTGAAGAAAAAATCTCGCTCCGCTGAATCCACATTTTGGCTGGTTCGTTCTGTCACGGGGCGAGTGAGCGAGAGACGAGGATTCAAGTGCAGAGGAGATTTAATTAACAAACACAGACAAAAATACAGAAAACTCAGAACTCAGATAATCAACAGACAGGAACATCAAAGACAGGTAACTCGGACAACGAACCAGCACAAGACTACAAACACAAGGAGGCTAAATAGGGGAACAACAAAGGAGGGTAACGAGACAGACAGGTGGGACAAATTAACCAATAATCAGATAACAAGATGGGAGGGGCTAGACAATAGACAGGAGAACACATGGCACAAAACAACAAACACCCATGTGCAGCACAAGACAGAACAGACACGTGACAAAGTGGGCATGGGTTTGATCTGGGAACACATATATGGGTCTTGAATGGCATATTTATGGGCCAAGTGGGCATGGGTTTGATCTGGGAACACATATATGGGTCTTGAATGGCATATTTATGGGCCAAGTGGGCATGAGTTTGAACTGGGAATGCACATATGGGTCCTGCATAGAATTTTTATGGGCAAAGTGGGCATGGGTTTGAACTGGGAACACATATATGGGTCTTGCATGACATATTTATGGGCCAAGTGGGCATGGGTTTGATCTGGGAACACATATATGGGTCTTGAATGGCATATTTATGGGTCAAGTGGGCATGGGTTTGATCTGGGAACACATATATGGGTCTTGAATGGCATATTTATGGGCCAAGTGGGCATGAGTTTGAACTGGGAATGCACATATGGGTCCTGCATAGAATTTTTATGGGCCAGGTGGGCATGGGTTTGAACTGGGAACACATATATGGGTCTTGCATGACATATTTATGGGCCAAGTGGGCATGGGTTTGATCTGGGAACACATATATGGGTCTTGAATGGCATATTTATGGGCCAAGTGGGCATGAGTTTGAACTGGGAATGCACATATGGGTCCTGCATAGAATTTTTATGGGCAAAGTGGGCATGGGTTTGAACTGGGAACACATATATGGGTCTTGCATGACATATTTATGGGCCAAGTGGGCATGGGTTTGATCTGGGAACACATATATGGGTCTTGAATGGCATATTTATGGGTCAAGTGGACATGGGTTTGAACTGGGAATGCACATATGGGTCCTGCATAGAATTTTTATGGGCCAAGTGGGCATGGGTTTGAACTGGGAACACATATATGGGTCTTGAATGGCATATTTATGGGTCAAGTGGGCATGGGTTTGAACTGGGAATGCACATATGGGTCCTGCATAGAATTTTTATGGGTCAAGTTGGCATGGGTTTGAACTGGGAACACATATATGGGTCTTGCATGACATATTTATGGGCCAAGTGGGCATGGGTTTGATCTGGGAACACATATATGGGTCTTGAATGGCATATTTATGGGCCAAATGGCCATGGGTTTGAACTGTGTACATATAAACCGGTCCTGCATGGCATATTTATGGGCCGAATGGGCATGGCTTTGATCTGGGAACACATATATGGGTCCTGCATGGCATATTTATTGGCCAAGTGGCCATGGGTTTGGGTGATTGGTTCAGGTCCAGCAATATTATGTAAAGCTCATCTACAAACAAGAATCTAAAATAAAATAAGCTTAACTTAGGATATCAAGGGGAGCCTTATCATTCAAGCTCCTCTTGGCAAAGCAAAATCTGCTCGTCACAACATGGCAGACAGAGCATCATTCTGCTTGCTTCGATGCTGGACAGGACAAGAGGAAAAAAGAAAAAAAGAAAAAAAAGGAGTTGCAGGAGGCCTCATCATCAATCTGTCTGCCACTTCTGTGTAGCATGTGTTTCTATCAAGGTGTAGCTCATACACCAACAATGACTGATGTGTTGGCTGTAAAAGGTACAGTAGATCTGTTTGGTTAGGCTATCTGAAGATCTTCAGGATGCATTGACATATACATGGTTTATGGTTTAAGACAGTAAAGGGAGGGGCTGAGGTAGTTAAAGAAGTAGGCCTGTAAGGACAGAGCTGCAGAAAGCCTTCCGACAGTGCATGGAGCATTCACATAAACACTTTCATTGGTGCAGTGACCCAGATTGGGACAGATTTATGGGGATAAGTGTAAAGGAGACAGCATTGCTACTGCTGGCATTTGAATATTTACAATATTTATATTGTATGAATATTTGCTAACTTAACATAAGTTGCTTATAACATATAGTTGCCTGTAGAATGTTGGGTAAATCCCTCCCTGATGCCTCATAGGACCCATTTTGCTACCCGATTGGCTTTTGGTCAGTTTGCACATCCATCTACCACGCCGGATACCCAGATTCAAGACCCGCTTGGGGAGTGGTTTCTGGTATCAGAGGTGGAAGTCATTAATTACAAATACTCAGATTACTGTAATTAAGTAGCTTTTTGGGGTACTTGTACTTTTATGAGTAGATTTTCAAATCTGTACTTTTACTTGTAATCTACTAAATTACTTTTAAAATCATAGTTGAGTACTGAGTACAATTTTAATTCATATCCAAACCTTTTATCTGCATTTTTGTAGCCAGTAAGGTGATTTGATAGCAAACAAGCCGATGAAAACCGGGTCATGAGGACGGAAAACAAAACAAAACAAAAAAAGGACGTTAATGATTGATCTTTCATTGATTCTGAATGAAGAATTTAACCAGTTAAAAATGTATTCATGGATATTTAATCAATAGTCGTGGCTCCTCATGTAATTTAGTTTTTTGTATGCCGGAGACATTTGCTTAATAAGGAAATAAAAACTTAAATGAGAAAAAAATGAGGGAAAAACACTTGTTTTGCATCTTATCAATTATTAATGATTAATAGATTGTTGGCATGTTAACTTCTGGTAAAGGAAAACACACAATTTCCAGCCCTAGTCTGGAGAAGTGACGGTGACATCAGTGGTTAAAAGTAACTAATACTCTGAATATTTCTTTTTTTTTTTTTACAAACTGTACTTTTACTTGAGTATTTCTCTAACACCGGTACTTTTACTCGTAATTGAGTAATATTTTAGCAATGCACTTAATAGGCTTTATGCCCAGCTCCACTACTTCCTGAACTTCAGCCAGCTCCTTTGTTTCCTGTCTGCCATTATTGGACAAACTGATTAATCCAGGTGTGCCTGACCTCAGTAACAATAATCAGACACACCTGAATTAATCAGTTTGTCCAATAATGGCAGACAGGAAACAAAGGAGCTGGCTGAAGTTCAGGAAGTAGTGGAGCTGGGCATAAAGCCTATTGTACTTGACTACAGATTTTCAGTACTCTCCACCACTGCCTGTTATGCACAACACCACCTAATTAGGCTCATTCATAATGAAGCCAGCGAAGCAGTTAAGTCGTTTGTTAATTCTCTCACATATCATTTAATTTACGAATTTTACTGTATTAAATTGTTATTTGGTCAGGCAGTTCAGACATCTCTGGGGCCTGTATGCAAAGGCCGTTTGTTTCGCGCTCAAAACGTTAACAGTCCATTCGGAAAGCAAGCTGGCTGTGACTTGGAGGTGAAGTGCATATTTCTTCCGACCAACGCCGAATTTCCATAAAATTAAGGTAAGTTGAAATATTATGTTGCCATAAAAATAACACTGCAGATTGTACAGTAGTCTGTATTTTTGGTTTGTGCTGTTTAATCTGATGTAGAATCTAACCAAAAGGAAAAACAGTGGGTTTGGTTTAGCTATAGGGCTGGACAATAATTCAGTATCAATATATAACAATATACTTTTATTCAATAACGGTGATATGATATAAAATATATTCATCATTATTTCACTTCAAATTCATCTGAGTCAATATCAGATTCAGAGTTTGGTTCCCTCCCGAACCCTTCCTCATGCTTTAAACATGAAAACATATTGCACATATTGCATAACACATACTTCAACATATTGCACTGTCCCCACCTTTTGCTCTAAGAATAAATTGGAACAAATCAAATCAAACTAAATGTGTAAGCAAACAGTCTCAAATGTTTTGGGCTTGTAAACATCATAATGTTTGTTATACAGTAACTCCTCATTAACAGTGTCCCTTTCTGCATTTTCTGGAGGCAAAATCATAAATAATGTCATCATGATATTTGCTTCTCAACATCACGGTTGATGCTCATGATGCCAAACCACTCAGATGTTCCTGGGAGTCATAAGGCTGATATTAATTCAGCTCCATCAAATTGGCTGTGCTTGTTTTACTTTCATATACTTAAAATGTAGGTAATTATATTATTATTATACAATTATCATTTATTTAGCTCCTTTGTCAGAATATTTTACAAGTTTTAATAATTCTTATATTTTTATAGTAAGATATCTGCAGCTATATTTGCTCTTTGGGTTATGCAAGCAAACAAAATTCAACCTTAGTCAATATTTATCCTTCATTTTGTATTAGTGCAGTTGTAACTGCAACACTACAACTAACGATAGAAGCCAGCAAGATGCACAGGGAGACCTCATCCCCCTTTTTATGTAGGTAAAACATGGCCGAGAGGGGAGAGGAGGGAGAGATAGGCCGATTCATACAAAAAGTAAATAAAAATGTAAATCTAAAACCAATTAGGCACAGTGTTCGGTCAGTATAGACATAAATCCATAAACAAATAAACCTATCCATTTTTTAAGGACAGGTTAATGTGTTTTATAAAAAAAAATAAAAAAAATAAAATCAAGTGAACATGTTTTCCTGTAAACCAAGGGCAGGCACATAGCAGCAGTTAAACAGTGAACACAACAAATATTAAGTGAATTTTGTGAAGTACATTCAGTGGACAACTGCACAGTCTGTTGCAAAAGAACTTTATAATTCTCACCAGTCTGAAATTATTCGCTGTATCCTTGCTAAAAAGCTCCCAAACTTTAGCTGCTGTATAGGACACCGCCATTACTGTACGCTACTGCTCGGCAGAGATGCTATTGTGCATGTGCAACTCACGGCAGAAATTGTAGTGAGATGCCTCACTCCGTTGGAAAAACATGTCTGGCGACAATTGTCCACAATGGAATTCATTGTCGACTATTTCTATTATCGATTTTTGTCGAAAACATTGACGAATCGTTGCAGCCCTAAACTACGCATATTGCTGAGTGACACGTGAGCCTTGCTTATCGTGGACGCTTGCACACACTAATGTCCCTGTGTGCTCTGCACGCATACACATGCACACAGACACACACACACACACACACACACACACACACACACACACACGTAGTGTCATGTAAGCTGGTTATTTGATGTTAAATGGTTACTTATCTTTTTATTGAAAGCTCCTGTTGAACACTGATTTGCTCAATTTTTGTCTAATTTCATTAAGGTCTTGCCAGCCAGGAGACAGGAGCCAACCAGACAGGAGCCAGCCAGACAGGAGGAGTTGTACCCTGTTGTTCATAAATATGGCGTAAGTTTCCATACATCGACCTTAAAGGGGGGGTGAAATGCTCATTTTCACTCAATCTCCTGTTAATCTTGAGTACCTATAGAGTAGTATTGCATCCTTCATATCTCCAAAACGTCTTTAGTTTTATTATATTTATAAGTTAAAGATTGGCTGTACCGAGTCTTTCCGGAAAAAAGCGAGCGGCTGGGGGCGGGCCGTGTGGGCGGTGTGCTATAGCTGTGCTAACTGATCTAACAACAACACAGAGAGACATTTGAAGTAGTTTACTCACCGTGACTGCTCGATCCTTAAGCATTAGACGATCTGCAAATAAGTCGATCTGGGCTTTGTTTATAAAACAATCATCGTCGAAATGCAGGGAACAAAGAGTCGTGCACAACCTCCGTTGATGCTTCGAAAAAACAAACTCCATCCACTATTCCCTTAACGCTGGGTTCTTTGGGAATCTGTGCAGGGTTGTCTTGCCCTGCCAACCAAAAACCCACTTCTTTGGTGACATTGACTTCCCTAAAGCCGAGCAGAGCGCTTTGAGGTAACGTACTGCTTTCGCTCTCTTCTCTCTCTGGTCTGCGAGTGCGCGCGCGGCCGCGGAGAAGTGCCCTTAGGACCCATATAAGGAAATTCCGCTCTATCTTACGTAAGACAGAGCCATACTCGAAAAAAACTTTCCGAAACTTGTGACAAACCGGAAGGAGTATTTTTGGAACAAAAATACTCCTTCAAACGTACAACTTAACTTTTGAAACTTTGTCCATGTTTAGCATGGGAATCCAACTCTTTAACAGTGTAAAAAACTCAGTATGCATGAAACAGCAATTCACCCCCCCTTTAAAGTTTCCTTTAAATGCTCCTGATATGTTACAAGACGTTGACAAATTATGTTAATTTCAAATGCTTATGACTTATATCACAGTAGTTTAACCAGGATATTCTCATTTCAAAAGCAGAGGTGCAGCCCACAACTGATATTGTTTACATTTGATATTTGATGAAAGTTCCCAATCAGGGAGAGGAGGGCTCTAAAGTATTCAGAATTTGGGTGGATATTTTATTTAACCCATTTTGCCCATTTTTATCAATTTCTTACATGAAGGGTTTTTCCTCCATAGAGATTTCGGTGGCGGCCGCCACCACGTTATTTCTTGCCGCCACCGCCTCACGATGAGGAAATCCAAAAATAAATACTTCAAGCGCTGTCTGTCGGGTGCGCTGGTTTTTCTTATTCTGCGCGACCCATGCTATTTCTGGATCTTACAGTTACGCTAGCACCCCCCCACCGTCATAGCTATGATCGCACCATGCCGCATGCTCCGCGAGGGGTTACCGCCACTCTCCTTTTTTGGCCAAGGATAAACCCTGATATTGCTCAATTAAACATGATTGTAGTATCAGTTCTGGCCACAATCTTACATATGACTCCTTTAAACAGACCATCACAGATTAGGGATGTGTCACGATCTTTGGATATTGGAATATATTATCTCTGAGCCACAATTAATTTCACACACACATGTGTGTGACAGTCAGCAGGTCTTTAACCTACACACCTCAATATGTCTGTCAGTTTTACATAGTACAAAAGCTTTGTCTGTTACAGATCAAAAAGAAAAATGGATTATGATGACAGTCGTTGGACTAAACGAAGACGTGTTAAAATGAAAGTACAGGAGCACTTGAAGTTTTTGGAAGACTGCCATAATGACGAGGACATTGTGCCAACAAATATGGATTTCATTGCATCAGAGGAAGAGTTGGAGTCTCATGGAAGTAACAATTCAAATGACAGACAGATCTGTGGACATCATAGTGAAGAGTTGGGGTCTCAAAGTGATGAATCACATTCTGAAGTTGTTTCCAAACACAGTTTTGAAGCCACAAATGATCAGACTGATTCGGAAAGCACAGGTGACAAATCAGACCCTTGTAGGAAATTGGGAGACTGGGCAGTAAATCACAATATTTCACATAGTGCCCTGGCAGAGTTGTTGCACTTATTAGTGCAGTGTGGCTTAGAGTTACCAAAAGATCCAAGAACTCTTTTGTCAACCTCAACAACCTACGAAATCAAAGACATCGGAACTGGATGCTACTGCCATATTGGAGTGTCTAACTTAATCATTTCAGCGCTGTCAAAGGAAGCACATTCCTCAGTAGACACTATAACACTGCGCATTAACATTGATGGTATACCCCTCTCAGGCAGCTCTAAACAGGAGTTATGGCCTATTCTGGCTAAGATCAAGGAACTTCCCAGAGCTAATGTTGGTGTCATTGGTCTGTTTGCAGGCCCAACAAAGCCTCAATCGGTTCATGAATACCTGAAGGATTTCATTGAGGAGTTGAAGCTATTAATGCGTGATGGTCTAGAATACAATGAAAGACATTACAATGTTGAATATGTGTACTTTTAAACAAAATATATATTTTTTTCTCTCAAAATCTCTTTTTTTTCTCCTACTCCCTTGATAGAGTGAGTCGTATGTCTGAAAACTAAGCTTATGTCTTCTATATCATTTTGTCCTATGCTATCAAGACGCGATTCGCACCGGTGTTAGAGAGCAGGAGCGCTTTATTGGCTGTTGCCGAAATTTAAAGTTCGGTGGATAGGGGGAGCGGAGCGGAGAGAAGTGACGCGGGCGAGCTGCTCATCGCGGAGTGTCGCACTCTACCCCATGATGCAGAGCCGGCTGAGAATAAAAGTTGCCGCACACAGCAGCGCCAATGAGAAGGACTTTTTTTCTTTCGAAATTGGTACTATTTTTTATAATAAAGAGCACAAAATAATTACCTGTTATGTCCTCCATTGTATAACTTTATGTCTACATATTTAGGAACAGATATTGGGTTCTGCCCAAAGTCAAGCAACATAAAAGTAACGTAAAAGTAACGAGTAACGTAAAAAGTTACTTTCCAAACGGGGTAACTAACTAAAGTAACGGATTACTTTTTTAAAAAGTAACGAGTAACGAGCAAACACTACTTTTTAAAAGTAACTTCCCCAACACTGGCTGGGGATCATACAACTCCCTGTACTTCTCCACTTCTAACATTAATTTTACACTGCTCATCTGGACTTGTCATCAACTCCTTCGTCGCGCTTATTTTCTCTAACCAATCAGTGGACAGCAGCCTGTTACGTCACGTTTTGTGTTGGTTCAGCACGGTTAGAGCCACCTCTGAAACGGGTGCGAAAAATCGTAACGGTCCCGGGTCTCCCCCCAGTGAAAACACAAATAAAGCGTGCCGTGCGGAGCCGTTACGAAAATGTGCAGGGGAAAAGGGGCATGACAAACACCTCTAACTGCTTTTTTCAGTGTATTCTATTGTAAAAGTTTAAATGTATGCTTTTAACTGAATATAGAGCACCAAAACCCCTGCTGGCTTCCAGTGAGGAGGAAACGGACATTGAGGGAGATGGGCGATTCCACAGTTTAGGGCTAACTGCAAGGACAATAGCCTGCAAAATCAATCTTCATGGAGGAAAGCCATTGTCCTCAGGTTAACATCCTGAGAAAACCTGGGGTACAGCTGTGTGAAAAGCAGGATAAATCTGGCAATGGTAAACTAGTAAACTTTGATCAAATTTGAGTTGATGTCAAATTTAACGTATGTAACATGGACGGAAAAACAGTGTAAGTTCAAGCAGAAAGTGTACTTAAAGGAATACTCCACCGTCTTTTCATATTAAACTATGTTATTTCCTTAACTAAGACGAGTTGATACATACCTCTCTCGTCTCAGTGCGTGCACTCAATCGCTCTGGCGCGCGGTGAAACTTTGTTCACTCAGTTCATTCAATATGGGCCAAGCAGAGAAGCTACTAAACACCTCCACGTTTTCCCTATTTAAACACAGTTACTCGCGTAGTGTAACTCGACCTAGGACGGTGACACAAAACAAAACGTTGCGCTTTTCTAAGCGTGTAAAATGGATAACTATATTGTATGGCGGAATACCATAGCAAGTGCTTATGAGCACTTCGACTTGGCGGGGTGATATCTTCACTCGTGAAAAATCCTCTCACCGGCCCCCGCTCCCTCTGGTGAAGATATTACTCCGCCAAGACGAAGTGCTTACAAGCACTTGCTATGGTATTCCGCCATACAATATAGTTATCCATTTTACACGCTTAGAAAAGCGCAACGTTTTGTTTTGTGTCACCGTCCTAGGTCGAGTTACACTACTCGAGTAACTGTGTTTAAATAGGGAAAACGTGGAGGTGTTTAGTAGCTTCTCTGCTTGGCCCGTATTGAATGAACTGAGTGAACAAAGTTTCGCCGCGCGCCAGAGCGATTGAGTGCACGCACTGAGACGAGAGAGGTATGTATCAACTCGTCTTAGTTAAGGGAATAACATAGTTTAATATGAAAAGACGGTGGAGTATTCCTTTAATCTAATTCAGTTTAATAAAATTCTGGTTGAATCCCAGTTCATGTTTTACTTTGTTCCTAATTTTGTATAGTTATGAGTCATGCGTTGTGTATGGTTCACAAAACTGGTAAGGACTTCCATGCAGGCAGGGTGGCCATCTAATATTATCTGTTCTATAAACTTAAAGGTGCATTTTTGAGTCTGGTATGTTCATAAACTGAAAGCCAGCAAAATTACTAACAAATACCACAGGTATATTTTTCTAAATTTATTTGCCAAATGCAGAAGACAACTGAACTCGTTATTAACTCTAAGTTATAATGTGTGTAACGTGGACGGAAAAAGTTAAACAATCCTGCAAGATTGCCTCTGTAACACAACATAATACCATTTCATGAAAACTGAATAGAATAGAATAGAATAGAATAGAATAGAATAGAATAGAATTGAATAGAATAGAATAGAAAGAATAGAACAAGTTCATAACACATTGAAATAACCTGTCATCATACTATTAAATTTAAAGATCATCCATCGTGAATGAAATAACATTTGTAACGTGGACAGATAAAAATGAGTAATTCTGCTGAAAAGAGCACCAATTATGCAAAGTAACCCTGAATATTTGTTAAATAAAGGACAATTAATTTACTACAGAAGTAAATGGAAGGCAGTTGAGGCAGATAAATCTCAGTTAAGCAGCGGTCAGGGTGAACCTGATATCTGCCTGGTGACAATCATGGCAGTCGGTATAACCTACTGTGACCGTGTCTTAATAATAATAATAATAATAATTCATTACATTTATATAGCGCTTTTCTCGGCACTCAAAGCGCTTTACATAGAAGGGGGAATCTCCTCAACCACCACCAATGTGCAGCATCCACTTGGATGATGCGACGGCAGCAGCCATATTGCGCCAGAACGCCCACCACACACCAGCTTACTGGTGGAGAGGAGACAGTGATGAAGCCAATCAGTATATGGGGATGATTAGGAGGCCATAATGGACAGAGGCCACTGGGCAAATTTGGCCAGGATGCCGGGGTTACACCCCTACTCTTTTTCGAAGGACATCCTGGGATTTTTAATGACCACAGAGAGTCAGGACCTCGGTTTAACGTCTCATCCGAAGGACGGTGCTCTTTTGACAGTATAGTGTCCCCATCACTACACTGAGGCATTAGGACCCACACAGACCACAGGATGAGCACCCCCTGCTGGCCTCACTAACACCTCTTCCAGCCTCTTCTTGTGGTCCTGGAATGCTAAAACAACTTCAAACAAGTCAGCAACTTTGAATGGGTTATGTCCCGTTATGGTAACAGGTCCATAAAAGATCCACATGGGATGAACACACTCAATGTCATCTCTCCTTGGCCACGAGAATGAGTTGCATGCCGGGTCTTTGTGTAGAAACTTGAACTTCACATGAGGGATGTCAACACCTTCACAGAGACAGTGATCTGTTACTCTTCCTATGTAATAGGCACGATCATAATACACAGCATAATAGCCGTCCTTCTTGAGGTCTGAACCTGCAGGCAAAAAGCAGGATATCAGAAAAAAAATATTTTTGCAATTATATGAGCACCTATTTATGAACCATAAACATGATAAAAGAGGTAGTGATTTCACTGCTTACATCTGTACAGCTGCTTTGTATCTAGCTGCCGTCTCTCTGTCTTCTCTCCACTTGTGGGCCTGTTTTGCACTCTCATGACTGTAGGACTGGACTTCTGCAAAATTATATTAGGAAATAATCTTAAAAAGAGGGGTGTGCAGCTCAAATTTTTCATGTGAACTTTCAAGCATTTTTGCATTTTTCAATTTCATATGGAATTCCAGATGACGCTAAAATATGGAGAATTACCTGAGACTCACTGTTCAACTGTGTTTGGGAGCAGCCAGCTACAACAACAGGGTCAGTCTCGTGTACATTTGTTGCAGCACTTCGATCCTGAAAATGATGTGAAACATTTGTTGTGTTAAAAAATCTGTACAATGATGTGTAAGGATATTGAATACTGTATACAATTGAATACATTTTTAGCAACTGAAAAACCATGTAAAAAATGTTTTTTTGAACACTTAGTATCTGTACTCACCTCAAGCTGGAAATGACCACTTTCTAAGTCTTCTATGAGATCATCCACTAGATCATTGGTTCCCAACCTGGGGTCCGCGCCCCCCTCGGGGGGGCGCCAGAGTTCACAGGGGGGGCGCGGTGCGGATATGTTTTGAGGTGAATTTCAATTACAATTTCGTTATTTCAAATGTATACGCGCGTTGCGCGTGGCAAGCGCGCTCATAATGTAAGAGACGCCGGCGAGACCACAACATTGCCCAACATCAAATGGCAAACGTAATGCAAGCGGAACGAAACTGCTCGTTATTGTGTGGTTGAAGGACCGTTTATCAGTTTGGACCAAAGCAGCGCGAGCCGATCGTGATCATGTGACACTGTTACTGCACAGCGCTATGAGATCCAGTAAATAAACCATTTCAATTCGCCACTGAAGTAATAACATCGCTGCGAGATCTAGTGACAAACATTCACATTTCTCCGTTATTAACGGATCAAACAGCGCTGACGTGGAAACCTGGAAGAAACAGTGTCCACAGATCTGCAACATTCACCATGGATTTACTGTAGTAACACTAACTGCACCCATGGAAGTTTGACAGGAATAGGCTATAATGCCTTCAAGTAACATTACATCGGTTTTATTTTTACATTATGAATACAATTGCTGCCCTCAAATGTTAATCTGAAATAAAATAAACCTTTGTTTATAACTACTCCAATATTACATTAAATTTTTTTCCAAGGAGCTGTTTTGTTTTATATGCTCATAAGAAGAGTGAATTATAGCTCTAGAATTGCTCAAAGTAAAAAAAAAAAATCATACTTTATGATGTTAGTTTGAATAAAAAAAATTAAATCAAGGAAATTTCTCTGGCATTTCTTTCTTTTTGCTGTATCAAAAACGTACCGAAACGTACCGTGACACAAGTGTATCATATCGAACCGAACCGTGAATTTTGTATATATATATATGGGGGGGGGGGCCCCAAGGAAAAAGGTTGGGAACCACTGTATTAGAATAAGCAGTGTGAATGTCATTTAACAGAATCTTTATTCCGTCACAGAAATTTCAAATCTTACTCTGAGTCAAGTGGAGTTGAGAAAGGAAAATAGAGGTGAAAGTGTGCTTGAATGATGTAAAATTCAGTGTATACATTCTCAATGAAATATAGTAATATGTCACTATATTGCTTATATTTTTCAATAACAGACAGAGAAATAGCTTTTTCAGCTTCACTGATGCAATCTGGCAGAGGAGATATTGGTCCTTTTACCAATGAAATCACAGTAACCTACAGGAACGTCATCACAAACATAGGGAACGCCTACAATCCAATTACAGGTAATTATTAATTAATAAAATGGAGTCATAAAACCCAGTTTATAGTAATGCAAACCCTTCTGCTCCATTCAGACCTCTCTGCAGTTGAGTAATATGTATAAGAGAATTAAATGATCTGCCATCTTTCAAAACTATTACACAGTGTGCTTGGTAATAAAGCAATCATACAGGAAACAGCTGATTCTCTTTCTCTTGTTATTTGATTTAGGTGTTTTCACAGCCCAACTGAAAGGAGCGTACATGTTCAGAGTCTCTGTATTTGGTGTTGGCCCAACTCCAGCAACTGTAGCCATTATTAAGAATGGAGAGCATGTGGTTGTAGCCAATGCTCTTCAGGCTAAGGATCGGTTAAACTCCTCGAATGGAGTTGTGTTGATCCTGGAGGTTGGAGATGTTGTCTATGTGAGACTTTGGTCTGGCAGGAGGTTATATGATAGCAAGAGTAACCACAACACTTTCAGTGGTTTCCTACTGTTTCCCTTAAGAGAACAGGAGCTTTGCAGAATATGATTCCAATAATTCTGAACCTTCAGCGTATGATTTAAAATTAAACTCATGAAGAATCATTAACATATGAACCTGTATTAATGAGGACTAATGTGTGTGTTTGAAATTTGCAATAGATTACTGTATGACTTTATATGAGACACTATAATCATAAGTTCTGTCAGGACCACTATCGTCAAATACGATTGACAATTAGCATACAGTTTGGATGGGCGGTATGGTTCTGTTCTGGGCAAGAACTCCCTGCGCATCCATGAAGACATTAGAGCAGCAATAATCCCCCCTTGGGGTAAACAGAACAGAACCAACATAAAAGTTTGCAAATATATTTAATTCAAGATTTTAAAGTAGAACATAATTCAAGAATTTATTCTGATTCAAGGGGAATCAGAAATGCCAAATCCTGACTGATGACAGGAGGAGCTGTGGGTGGAGGAGGGTAATTAGCTCCTGAGAAATGCGATAGCTGCTGATAATACTGAAGGAGCTTATATATGAATCTGTATACAGTGATAGGTGTCATATTCCTATAGGTAGACGTGGATCAGCTGAGAGTCACTGATGCAAGCTTGACTAACGTGACTTTCCAGAAATGACGCTACGCTTGATTTCTGAACTGTCTATAAATGTAACTTTGTATAAAGAGTTTCAGGACTGAGACAGACATGACCCATGAATATCACAATGGACTCAAAAGTGTTATGTTAAAGTAGTAAATCTAGGCCCAGTTTCAGACAGGGCTTAGATTAAGCCAGGATTAGGCCTTAGTTCAATTAGGACATTTATAAATGTACCTTAGAAAAAAATATTACTGTGAGTATCTTCAGACAAAACAATGGCACTGACATATTTTACGATCTGTCAGTGCAGGTTTCTTTCTGTTAAAAAACCTCAAACATCCATTTTAGTCCAGAACTAGACTAATGCCTTGTCTGTAAAACCGGGGCCTTGAATGTTAAATAATATCTTTGATCTGTATCTCTTCATCCTACATAAATAAATAATATAATAGAGAGACAGTGTGGCATTTTCTTTTCCTCATATCTTCATGAACATTTCCCCAACAAAGTTTGATTTGAAGCACTTGTGGTGTCATATGTATCAGTTCCACCAAGATTTCATGATTTAAAAAAAAAAAGAAAAATTGTGACCAGAATGACTGATTTCACAGAAATTTGTGAAAAAGTGTTTATTTATCATTAGGACACCCTATTTACCAGATTTTGCATTGTGTTAGATGCACAATAGTCATAATAACTTTTAAGACAACCTATTGACATTTTTTTTTCAGGCTTGGAAAGGGGGGTATTGAGTGTAGGGCACGGTCTAATTACACAAGTCTTCACATCTGAAATCATATTATTTATTTATTTTTCAAACTTGTTAGGCTATTAAAGATAGCTAGTCTAGTGGTGTACCAGCTTTTAGCATGAACATATCTGCGATTTATGAGTGTGACAAAGAGGAGGAAGCTTATGGACTACTTTAAAAGGTAGACTAGGTCTGCATTAGTCATTACTGAGTCACTACTGTAGCATCTGGACCAATCAGACATACAGTTATTACTTACATTAAATTTTAATGAATAATCCAACAGACACCTCAAGACTGTAACAAGGAAAGGTCCATGCAGGCGCCGAGATGTCTGCTCTCCCACTGATCATTATCAGTTTTTATTCCTCCTGGCTGACACTAAGTAAGGATGGCTTGATACCACTTTTTCATGTCCGATACCGATTCCGATACCACAACCTTGAGGATCTGCTGATACCTTTTACTCCCTCTTAAACAATTAAGCTGTTAATTACACATTTGTCAGGAGAATGCACTATGCTTAACCTATCCATGTAAAAAGCATCATGTTCAAACAGTGCAACAAACGTTCTACTCCCCTAAAGGAAGAAATAAAGTAGCCCACAACATGACTCGGTTGTGCAATACTGCTGCTTAATTTTATTATTATATTTTCAAACAGAACTTGTTGCAGCATTTTTAATTAGTCAGCACAATTCAAATATTTAAAATGTGCAAATTTAAAGAATTATAATTCCAGTCGAATACTGGATGTAACTCAACACTCAATGTAGTCATACCTCTAATGTAAACCAAAACTAATATAAATAAAATGAATAAAAACATAAAAATAATAGCATCTCATTATAAAATGTACAGTAGAAAACAGTACAATAAGTACAATATTTGAACTAAAAATTATATTTGAATGTTTGATTGTAAAACACCTGTATAAAACAGTATGAAATTCCAGTATGAAAAGATACTTACAGTGTAAAACAAAAATATAAGTTTCCCCCTAAGATGAAAAGAAATAGCAGTAGCTGCCTGACCTTAAAACTGTCACAAAAACCACTGACTCATGTTTTTACAGTCCTTCTTTGACTTCCAGTAAGTGTGTTCACTTTAACATGAGGGGCAAATTATAATAGAGGCTGTGCTGAAGAGTCTCTTGCTCTCCACACTTAAGGAAGGTGCAGAGATAAACGTACAGTAGTTGCCATGGCTGGAGGGCAGCCTAGGTTGGTTGACTTTCCAGTACAGCAGTGGATCGTCTGAACGCTGAATTGTTGGCTCGATGAGGTAGGTTTGAATTTCAATGCGTGCGTTTGTGTTGGTTGACTGAGGAAGACTAGATTCTACTGTGCTTTCTTCCAGGATTTCATCAAAAATGCTTCCAAGTCTGTTATTACTTGCAGCCTCTACCCATGGAGTCTTTGCTGGCTCTGAGTCTGTGGATTCAGATGAGGTCCCTTCTGCTGGCTCTGAGGATTCTGATATGGTCCTCCTCAGCACTTCTCCCATCTTCCTTGCTTCTGCCATTAATGCATCCTTTGTATGTTTTGAGGTTTCTGCATTTGTGAAGTACCTGTATCAATATAAATTCACATATGTAACATTTAAAATTAGCCTACCCTTAACATCAAGAGATCCTATTCTGAATGCTAATGCTTGATATGAAATACTTCACACATATCATATTACATAAAGTTAACAGAGACCCCACATACCTGTCTTTATATCTAGGATCAAGGAGGGTGCCTTTCATGGTTTTAATTCCCTCGTCGGCCTCGTTTTCTCATGTGAGAACGCGTTTAAGGACACTGACAATGGGGATGACATCAGATGCAGAGGCAGACTTCATTGGCTTGCATTGGCTATAACCATACAGTAGGTTGGAGTTGTCTGTATTGTCATGACTTTTAGGACATGACATTTTGAACATATTGCACAGCCATAGTCGCAAGTGTCTGCATTATAATTGTGATAAAATGACGTTAATATATTGCTTATAAACGGGACAACTGTGGTGATGTGGCATATGTGTTTTGTTAGCTACGAGAAGAAATGTTTGTTACTGTCTGAAATGGAAACAAAGTTGTGTTGTCATTCATTGTGTGTCTTTGAGATGCAGTAATTATTGTCAGATGTGTAATTGTGATATTCTTCCTAAAGGTAAATCACTGCCAAAGGAGTAGATCACCACAGCAGACGACGCCTCATGCAAAGCCTGACCTGTCAGCCATCCCTGGACACTCCTTTTCTTATATATATATTTATTATTTATTATATGTAAATACAGATTGTTTATGACAATCAAAAGCAGCGAAAGTACAGATACTTGTGTAAAAAAGTATTTCTCTTAGGTCTCTCTTGTTCGTTTTTTTTTTTTTAAATAAAACAAAAAGTGTTATACCACATTCATTGTCATTATTCATTTAGCATGTAAGGAGGTAAGAAAAGTAATAGCTTGTTTATGCTGAAATGGTAAAGGAAAGGCATTTATCGTTTCAAAATATTTATTCCAACATGACAAAAATACTCGGCTTTCCTGTGACCCGAGCTGACTCCGACTGTGGATGCGCGTTCATGTTTGTGGGGGCGTAGCTTTGGACGGAGTACTGACGGGAGGGGGTGGAGCTTAGAAGAGGTGCCGCTTTCAAATCTTGCTAGCTCTCCAACATTACCTACTATAGCTTTAAATTAAAACAATACATCAATGTTTGTTTCTAGTGGAACGTCCACGTTTGGTAATGCTGATCAATAGTATCGTTGATTGATTAATTAAATTAAATATCCCCAAATAACAGAATAACAGAATAATTACAGAAAGATTTTGTCATCAAATGTAGCTTTGCATACTGCCAGCATCTAGAATGATTTTGATCAGCATTTTAGTATTCATAGTAGAGGACTCTCTCAACTGTTATATTTTAGTTTGTGATTTTGTAGGCTTGCATACACGTTAGGGCTGGGAGAAAAAATCAATTCACCTAGGTAATCACGATTTTAAAATAGATTTTTTTTATTCCAGAATCGATATTAATTCAAATTAAATTGCTTTATTTTTGTCCTTGCTTATAGATGAGGTTGACCCAAGTTAGCCACTTCCAACAGAGGCTGAAATGTGTCGGTATCTAGTGTTGAGTGACGTAATGTCCCTTTCAAGTGGAAGCGTGAAAGCGACGTGAGACTGAACGCACTGAAAAGCCCTGCGCAGCGCTACTCATGCTGAGAGAGATAAGACAATAGAGCTGCACGATTCATCTTTAAAAGACTGTGATCTCGATTCAAACACCCACGCAATCTTCCACTTAGTCTGTCTATTAAACCTTTGACAAATCATATCGCAACAATCAAAGCTGTGTTGGCGCCGCCGCTGACCCAGAGAGAGTCGTCATGAAACAGATTCACAAACAGTCTTTTCAACCTCATAGTATCATTATTTCTGTGATACAATAGTTCAAATGATCATATAAGTACTGGGATAAAAGTTTAAAGTTCAATTATAAACACTGATGTCTTCGATTGCGATCAAAATAGAGTAAATCAGCTTTTGATTTGGCACTTTAAAGAACGCATTTATCGATCACATTGTTTCGCCACAAGGTGTCGACAAGTGACTGTAAAAAAATGTATTTGTTATTGAATCATCTATTCAAGAGAATGTAGGACTGTATGATGATTATGAAATAAAAGTCAGAAAGATGTGATGAACTGTTTTTGTAAATATGACTCATCTTGTACATCATGTACAGTCTGTATAAGTGAATGATTGAACTTTTCCCCATAATCTAGTTTTAAAAAAAAATTGCAATATCGAATCGCAGTTCTTAAAAGTCTCAAGACTTGAGACTTGCTTGACAAATATTAATAAAAGACTTGACTTGAACTTTGACTTAATATTCATGACCTGAGGCTTGACTCGGACTTGAGTATAACTTGTCTTTTGTTTAATAAATATCTGTTTTTGAACGCACAGCAACCTAACCACATGACGCAGCAGGCAAGCAGAGAGAGCTAACGTAAGAGCAGTCGTGACTGAACATGGAAAGCACTACGCCAAAAATAATTAGGTTCAGATACAAGGATTATGTAAGGATTATTAAGTCAGTCCGGCTGTTTTCAGCTGTCGCTAACGTCTTTGATCACAATTGACAACATAGCTCACAATTGAGTGACAAAGTTATGTCAAATAATTTTTTTTGCAAGTGCAATGCATTGTAAATGGTTCTTCACCGTGGTTATTCACAAGGAAATGTCAGGGTTTTTTTTCTGTTTTTTTTTCCAATAGCACTTAGTATATGCATGTGTACGGTGTCTAATAATTGGTTTTCAGTGTTAGACTTTGAGTGAAAAGCCTATAGATAGTTTTCGGGGACACATAAAAGATTGTATAAACCTACACACACACACACACAAAGAAAAAACAATCATACAGACTTGCGAACCCAACCATGCATACACAAATAAACAAAACATTTAAAAAATGTAACTCATACACACGCACTCACAAATATGAACGAATCACACTCAGTCAAATCACCTCCCTCTCTCTCTCTCTCGCTCTCTCTCTCTCACACACACACACACACACACAAACAAATAAAAAGAAAAAACAGTCAAACACAACCATTCACATGCAAACAATACACTTTTCACTCATACACATGCACATACACACATCCACTCACAAATATTAATAAATCACACTCACTCACACACACACGGATTAATAATGTACAATAGTCAATCCACCTGATAAACAGGTGCAAGGTTTGTGCGATTCAATTATTATTGTTTTTTTTCTTGTTGGTTATTCTCTTGTTAAAAAGGAAAGATCAAACTTAAGGATGTGTTCATGTTCTTTAAAGGGGATCCCTGTTTGAAGAATGCCATTTGGTGGCATAGAAACCATTAGCCTATACTTGAATTGTTTAATACTTTTTAATGGTCTTCTGCAATGTTTGAGGCATATTAAGGTACAGCTGTTTCAATACTTTTCATGCTTTTATGTTGGCCTAATTTCAGTTACATTTACATTTTAGGCTATGTAGTTTTAAATTTAATTTATTTTTAGATTTTTATTGTATTAGTTTTTTACGATTGTTATGACAGATTTTTCAATACTTTTAACAATTTTCCAAAACTCTTAACACAGTTAGCACTACATCCGTCTGTGTAATCTATACTATTAACACATTTCTTGTTGCTTTAACACAAAAAGCATACAATTAACCCTTTAAGGTACGCACCATGAAAAAAGCAAAGGAAAAATTATTTCTTTGCATTTTTTATTCAATTATGATAACAATAACAACAATCAATATTTTTTTTAAAATTAGATCCTACAGTATTTTAGATACAGTGCTCTACCAAACGGTTGAGATGTCTGTTCAAGGTAAAAGAACAACATTCAGAACAAGTCATATTAAGTGCAATTTCTTGACCAATAAAAAATCTGATGGTTGCTATTGATGGCTCCAAACACATCAAGATTGTGTGTGTGTGTGTGTGTGTGTGCGTGTGTGTGTGTGTGTGTGTGTGTGTGCGTGTGTGTGTGTGTGTGTGTGTGTGTGTGCTGGTGCAAAAGTTCAACCAAGATTTGATTAGTACGGAGCCCCCCCAAGTCCCACTTTGTCAAAAAAAATGTATTATAACTATCTTGTGGCCTCAGGATAGTAACTTGTGGCCTCAAGATTTTGTTACTATCTTGAGACCACAAGTTACTATCTTGAGGCCACGAGTTACTATCTTGAGGCCATGAGTTACTATCTTGAGGCCACGCCCACGAAATACTATCTTGAGGGCCACGAGTTACTATCTTGAGGCCACGAGTTACTATCTTGACGCCACGAGTTACTATCTTGAGGCCACGAGTTGCTATCTTGAGGCCACGAGTTAGTATCTTGAAGCCACGAGTTAGTATCTTGAGGCCACGAGTTAGTATCTTGAGGCCACGAGTTAGTATCTTGAGGCCACGAGTTAGTATCTTGAAGCCACGAGTTAGTATCTTGAGGCCACGAGTTAGTATCTTGAGGCCACGAGTTGCTATCTTGAGGCCACGAATTAGTATCTTGAGGCCACCAGTTACTATCTTGAGGCCACCAGTTACTATCTTGAGGCCACGAGTTAGTATCTTGAGGCCACCAGTTACTATCTTGAGGCCACGAGTTACTATCTTGAGGCCACGAGTTACTACCTTGAGGCCACGAGTTACTACCTTGAGGCCACGAGTTACTACCTTGAGCCCACGAGTTACTACCTTGAGCCCACGAGTTACTATCTTGAGGCCACGAGTTGCTATCTTGAGGCCACGAGTTGCTATCTTGAGGCCACGAGTTGCTATCTTGAGGCCACGAGTTGCTATCTTGAGGCCACGAATTACTATCTTGAGGTCACAAATTACTATCTCGAGGCCACGAGATACTATTTTGAGGCCACGAGATACTATCTTGAGGCCACGAGTTACTATCTTGAGGCCACGAGTTACTATCTTGAGACTACGAGTTAGTATCTTGAGGCCACGAGTTACTACCTTGAGGCCACGAGTTACTACCTTGAGCCCACGAGTTACTATCTTGAGGCCACGAGTTACTATCTTGAGGCCACGAGTTACTACCTTGAGGCCACGAGTTACTACCTTGAGGCCACGAGTTACTACCTTGAGCCCACGAGTTACTATCTTGAGGCCACGAGTTACTATCTTGAGGCCACGAGTTACTATCTTGAGCCCACGAGTTACTATCTTGAGCCCACGAGATACTATCTTGAGGCCACGAGTTACTACCTTGAGCCCACAAGTTACTATCTTGAGGCCACGAGTTACTTTCTTGAGCCCACGAGATAGTATCTTGAGCCCACGAGATAGTATCTTGAGCCCATGAGATACTATCTTGAGATACTATATTGATCAAATATTTCTCATCAAATATGTAATTTAATAATATTAAATGTATCATTTTACCAACACTAACCCTTTTGTTCATTGTAAATAGCTAATTTTACCAACATTAGCTAATTTTACTAACATTAGCTAATTTTACCAACATTAGCTAGCTTCTCTACCCTAAAAGGACTACTCAACCGTTTGGTAGAGCATTTTTTGAAAAAATTATTTGACCCTTATAAGACTTATTTTTGTTTAATTAAGTTACATAATTCTGTTTAACATCTCCTCTGAAACGATAATATGTCAACAAAATAGTTTTACCTTTAAAAGTCCCGCCGATATGCGTCATCAAAGGATGAGTAAATTTTTGCTGTGTCACATGCTGTTTGAAGGAACAATAAAACGGCATGCTGCTCAGACACAGCGCCATCTAGTGGATTTTTTTTTAGCATTGCACAACTACACCAAACAATAGAGATGACTCATTCAGGTTGAGTTAAGCTTGATGCATTTTTCAATTAAATATAGTGACTTAAAGTGGGGTCTACCAAACGGTTGAGTAGTACCTTAAAGGGTTAACACAAATTTAAAATGCTTGAACTTCTTTTACACACAAGCTCAAACAAGACCAAAACAATGGATTTTTACTGCCAAATTTACCAATGCTTTAACACTGTATGTCAGAACAGATAACACCATGTTCTAAACCTATAACCTTACAGGCTAAAGTCAAGGTAAACAGCTGTTTATATTGTGAATTGAAACACAAATATATCCCCTGTATTTTTTTATTCCATTGCTACTGAGAAACAGCTGATTGAAGTTATGCAAATACCGTATGGGACAATGTGGCATTCCACCATTCCCGTAGTCACAGCCTGGTTTGACGCCCATCAGAGGATGATGTCCATTTTCCTTGCCCCTTACAACCCCATTGAGGAGTTTTCTCAGCCTGGAGATTGGTTTTTGACCATAGTCAAGGGCGTAGATTTGGTTTGAACATTGGAGGGGTTGAAGTTTGGGTATGCAACCTAAAAAAAAATATTTACAGTAAATATTAACCCCCCCACAAACTACGCCCCTGACCATAGTCCACAGGACCAAATGTCCCTCCTGTATGCAAAAGATGCTGCATACCAAGACATCACAGCTGAACACTACCAGGATAAGGCAAACCAAAAGATTCTTCCCAAGATGCCTTGCCAGGGAAGATATCAGGTGTGATGTGGGTGAGAACATGTGGACAAATGCAGAAGACCGTGCAGATTAGAAGACGGCCTTTTCTGTTTGTATATTTTGGATTTTCACATACAGTAATACTGTAAATGGCAGCTATATTGCATATTTTTGTTATCTTGCAGAAATGTCATGTTGCAAATAAAGCCGTTACTGCAGTAATTCTGTCTCTGTCTTCTTTTTTTCATAAACCATATATTCTATAAAGCTACTCTAAGAAGGGTCATTTACAGTTTTTTACGATTGCTATGACAGATTTTTCAATACATTTAACAATTTTCCAAAACTCTTAACACAGTTAGCACTACATCCGTCTGTGTAAGCTATACTATTAACACATTTCTTGTTGCTTTAACACAAAATGCATACAATTAACACAAATTTAAAATGCTTGAACTTCTTTTACACACAAGCTCAAACGAGACCAAAACAATGGATTTTTACTGCCAAATTTACCAATGCTTTAACACTGTATGTCAGAACAGATAACACCATGTTCTAAACCTAACCTTACAGGCTAAAGTCAAGGTAAACAGCTGCTTATATTGTGAAATTGAAACACAAATATATCCCCTGTATTTTATTCTATTCTTACTGAGAAACAGCTGATTGAATTATGCAAATAATTAGAAGATCTTTTTTTTATTTTTTATTTTTTTATTCTTCTGGTGCTTTTTCTGTTCGTATATTTTGTATTTTCACATTATTCCATTGCTAGTGAGAAACAGCTGATTGAAGTTATGCAAATATGGGACAATGTGGCATTCCACCATTCCCGTCTAGCCACAGCCAGGTTTGACGCCCATCAGAGGATGATGTCCATTTTCCTTGCCCCTTACTTCCCTTTCCTCAACCCCATTGAGGAGTATTCTCAGCCTGGAGATGAAAGGTTTTTGACCATAGTCCACAGGACCAAATGTCCCTCCTGTATGCAAAAGATGCTGCATACCAAGACATCACAGCTGAACACTGCCAGGGGTGGATAAGGCATGTTACTGTAAAAGATTCTTCCCAAGATGCCTTGCCAGGGAAGATATCAGGTGTGATGTGGATGAGAACGTGGACAAATGCAGAAGACCCGGCAGATTAGAAGATGGCCTTTTCTGTTTGTATATTTTGTATTTTCACATACAGTAATACTGTAAATGGCAGCTATATTGCATATTTTTGTTATCTTGCAAAAATGTCCTGTTGCAAATAAAGCCGTTACAGCAGTAATTCTGTCTCTGTCTACTTTTTTTCATAAACCATACATTCCATAAAGCTACTCTAAGAAGGGTCATTTATTTTGTTGTATTGAATTTCTGCTGCAAAAAAACAACAAAATGCATTTACATTACAAACAAAACAAAAATGTAGAGAGAATTCAAAAGAAACTGCAGTGCAAAACACAATCTATGATCAATACAATATCTATAGATATAATAGATATAGTATAATATATCTATAGAATAATATGTCTGTTGTATAAGGGCACACCTGACACATATAAAATAATGCAGTTTCTGTAATTCCATCTGATGTTAGTGTTTTTTATGACATTGTGCTATGATTGACTAAATGTTCCTGGTGTAAGAGAACATGTGTTAATGTTTTGGTAGACATTGTGTATTGTGTTAGTGTATTATTGTATTTTGAAAATTAGTTTTGGAGTTTAGTTTACAATGTGTGATTTTGAGCATGAAATTAACCGTTTTGCCAATTGTGTGTTTTAGGTGTGTTGGTGCGTTAAGAGTTTAGGAAATTTGTCAAAAGTATTGAAAAAACTGTCATAGCGATTGTAAAAAACTGTATTTTGTTGTATTGAATTTCTGCTGCGAAAAAAAAACAACAACAAAATGCATGCATTTACATTACAAACAAAACAAAAAAATGTAGAGAGACTTAAAAAAAAAAAAAAAAAACTGCAGAGCAAAACACAATCTATGATCAATACAATATACTGTCTATTGTATAAGGGCAGACCTGACACATAAAATAATGCAGTTTCTGTAATTTCAGCTGATGATAGTGTTTTTTTTTGTCATTGTGTTATGATTGACTAAATGTTCCTGTTGGAAGAGAACATGTGTTAGTGTTTTGAATAATTATTTGATTTTGAAACATGTTTGCAGTGTTTTGGTAGACATAGTGTATTGTGTTAGTTTATTATTGTATTTTGAAAATTAGTTTTGGAGTTTAGTTTACAATGTGTGATTTTGAGCATGAAATTAACCGTTTTGCCAATTGTGTGGTTTAGGTGTGTTGGTGCGTTAAGAGTTTAGGAAACTTGTTAAATGTATTGAAAAAACTGTCATAGCGATTGTAAAAAACTGTAACAACTCGGCTGTATGTAAGATTCCTTTTGAGTAGAAATGCATATTGCAATTTTTTGTTGTTGCAAATAAAACTCCCTGTAATTTTAACTCATTTTAATATATAAATTCAGTTAAATCAACAAACATTTGTAAGACTTGCTTGACATAAAGCAGTGATTTGACTTGCTTTTCACAAAAATTGACTTGGACTTGCTTGAGACTTGAAGGTTAAGACTTGAGACTGACTTGTGTGACTTACTCCCATCTCTGGTTAAAACCCATGAGCTTAGTGATACTGTATATGGAGGAATTTTCATGGGAAATGTAGACAATATACATGGACTCATGTGCAATAAGGTTTTGTCTTTGGCAAGGCAAGATATATTATATTGCATTAGACACCAGATTAATGTTTATAGAAGTTGTATTACTCTTTGTAATGCTCTTTTGAATGACAAAGAACTTTTTTTTAAGGATTTTAGAGATACAAAGTCAACTTTTACCTCATTACAACAGTAGTGGGACTTTGGAAAAGCCAAATTAAACACTTTAGCCAACAGTATACCAGAAGTGTCACTAACAATACAGATAGGTCAATGAAAGATTTAGAGATGGAAATAGTTAAAGTGGAAGAACAGTTAGAATTTACTAGAGATTGAACTCTAATGAGGTGTCTTTCAGAGAAAAAAATCCAAATAGTCTGAATTACTAGGGATGAAAGAACAGGGGGCTTTGGTTTGATAACACGTTCAAAGCGTTGATAAAATGGATGTCCAATATAAATGATTTTTTTGACGTTGAGAAGAAAAATGAAAAAACAGATTCAGGGAAGATGTTATCTGATGTCAATGAAATTCATAAAAGAAATGTTGGTTTTTATAAAGAGTTATATAAAAGTGAGCTTAAAACAGAGCAAAACATAAAAATAGTACCTGAAGTTTCTATGGAGTCTTATCGAGATCTTTGTGGTGTGACGCATATAGAAGAGCTGTAAAGAGCACTTCAGAGTGTGGAGCCTGGGAAAGCTCCAGGTATTGATAGTCCAGGTATAGATGGTCTTCTGGGTTTGTTTTAAGGCTTTCTTTGTCTGTGGTGGAGGAGGACTTGCTTGAGCAAGATGTTGATGTTTTTCTTAAATGCCACTTGCCTTTGAGCTGTTGCAGAGCTGTTCTCACCCTTCTATCAAAAAAATAGGGGGATTGGAGCAGGTGATTCACTCAATAGACCTGAGAGGTCTATTTTTGATAATATATAATTTGTAGCATCTGGACCAATCAGACACAGTTACCCATTATAGTTAATGAATAATTCAGCAAACCCCCTCTTCCGACAAACAAACTATGTGAGAGTTCTGTGAACTACCCCCAAAAAGCAACTCGAATCCCAAAATGGCCGAACAGGCCTCTGGTTACCACAGCAGAAAAGCCATTTACGACCAAAAGGAATGTGGATAGAGTTAACACTCACTAAAAAAGGACTCTTTCCTACTCATTCATAGAAAAACCTTCTATGAATAAACATGCATATCTCCTGGACATTGTGTGTATGATTATTACTGTCTTGTATAGGGTATTTTATGTTTACAAACATTAAAAACATTATATTGTTTTTACATGCTTTATGATAGAACCACTAGTTAATGTAACCTTACCTAAACCATTTTTGATATCTTATGAATTTCTATTTTAATTATCTGAATGATCATTTATGTTATTTGTTGATACCTATGCAACATATTAATATTACAAGAATCTTTAATAGTTTCTCCATCAACACACAATCCAGTTACATATGCAAAACAGCATGCTTTAAGACAAAGTTACCATTGGCTCACTGACCCCTGGAGGTGTGACCTCTACAGAAGTTAAAGGCCACTGTTGGAGTGATGTCCCTTCTCCTCTTCTTCATTCTTCTGATTGTTGTTCATGTAAAAAGTCTGGAGACGCCCAGTCCAACCACCAGTCCTTTCCTCCGGAGTAGGAAGTAACTATTGTAACTATCGACAATGACTGAGTCAGGCTAACATCGCAAGTTCATTATCATTTTTTCACTTAATGCGGAAGAAATTGATTGCAATTTCAAAACCATGGACTTACTGAACAATTAAAGAGCATCTTGCAGGTAAAAAAAAAATAATCTAAATGAACATATAATATATGTGGAGCTTGCAAAAACTCCAGCCTGTCAGGACTTCGAGTCCACCGGTTTCCTAACAAGAAAAAGGACGGTGCTATCTTTCGTGCCTGGGTGCGGTTTGTGCAGGTGAAGAGACGGGATTTCTCTTCCGCATCAGCTTCGGAAAACGCGGTCGTGTGTAGCGTTCACTTCAGATCGGAGGATTATCGTCCCGGCGATATGATGGAGTTCAACATGGGATACCGAAGTAAGAACCGGGTGAGACTCAGAGCTGGTGCGGTTCCTTCAGTGCACGCATCTTCGGGTTCTCCCGCCGGATGTAGGCGTGAGCACAACATCAACTGGCAAACGCAATGTAAGCGGAACGAAACTGAGCTACTCGTTATTGTGTTTGTGTGGACCGTTTATCAGTTTGGACCAGTGCAGCGCGAGCCTGATCAAGCAACACTGTAACTGCGAGATCCAGTAAATAAAGCATTTGAATTCGCCACTGAAGTAATAACATCGCTGCGAGATCTAGTGAGAAATATTCACATTTCTCCGTTTTTTAACGGATCAAACAGCGCTGACGTGGAAACCAGGAATAAACATTGTGCAATGAATGAACGAACTATCCAGTGTCCACAGATCAGCAACATTCACCATGGCTTTACTGTAGTAACACTAACTGCAACCATGGAAGTTTGGCATTTTCCACTAAGGCCCAGTATGCATCCACCTCCCTGCAACACTGACTTTCCTCAGCTGTAAACATTGCCTCGCATTTCCCACACAAGCACCTATGGAACAAAAAATGTATCAGGAATAAATATCTCTCTGTCTCTCGATGAGAAACCGCTAAGTTATATCACGTAACGTTAGTCTGGGCGGATATTAATGAGCATGACAAACGCCTGATCAAAGCTTTCTGTTATTGTAAGTTCCAATATGTTCTGTCTAACATTTGATCCTGACCTGTCCCTGCTCTCTTGGCAGCCTAGCAGGCCCATAATTGTATGGCTGTGGTCCGTCAACAATTTCCTCAGCGTCCGAAATGTCATTGCGATCTATTTTTCCCTGTTGTTTGAATCGACCGCTCTCCTTCGTGCTACGTCACGCCCGTCACGCCCATTTTCAGATGCGGAAGTAAAATTTTCTCACAAAAACGACTCCAGAAGCCACTGTAGCGTATTTATAATTTTTTTTTAAAGAAAATCTAGTTCCTACATTATTTTTCTATACAATAACTTGTTGGTTCTTCTAACCTGCAAGATGCTCTTTAAGACTTTCTCCTGAGACTGCATCTGGGCGCTCGTTCATCGGCTAAGGCATTACAAGTATCGTACACTGAACTAAACAGAGGTTTATTATAAACTGCGGAAAGGTTCTGTTCAGATGGTTAAATGACTTTTCCATAGCTTCATTAGTTTCTGTTTCAGATTAATTCACTTTCACTTTCCATTTTACCCATGTATGCATGATTGTGTATGTGTTTGTTTAGATTAGTTATGTGTTCATTATTTAGTTTTATACTACAGGGCCGTTGAATGCTTGAATCTGATTGGTTGACGAACGTTCTAAGGTGTGCATTATTTTCAGGGAAACGCACAGCTAAAGTAGTTCCAGGCAGGTCTTGACCGCATTACAGTTCCATATCACTTCGCGTAGTTAACGGTAATAACGGAAAATAGGATACAATTCATAACAAGAAAAAACATTTAGCCCCATGCGCTTGATCTGCAATTTTCAATGTCTAGCTTCACAATCAATGGAAACATGCGGTTTAATTTTAATAAATAAAGTATATTCCTATTCCTAGTCCTGCAGCATGGATTTTTATTGCAGATAATATAACAAATAAATAATTATTGATAGGCCTTACTTGTTAAAAGGCTTTTTTTTTTTTTCATTTATTTGGTTAGTCTACTGTCATCTGTCAATAATAGAAAAAAAAAGAATGAATTAATTAATTAAAACGAATTGAATTAATAAATAAATAATAATATTGCTTTTCTGCAATAATAACATGCTTTTCTGTCTCATTATTGCAACATCTCTCTCTAATAACTGCATAAAGCCGAGCCGAGGACACACTTTAAGACCAGTTATGAATGTAATTTGATGACTGATCATGCCCAAACGCGTGTTCAGCGCGTTCAGTCAGTGTTCAAAGTCGGTGTTTAAAATCTGCTGCAGTCGATGAAAACAGTCAGAGAATGTGTCAGCTAGTCGTGTGTCCCCAGCATTAGTCTGCTATCAGTGGCTCAAACCTCTGTTACTAACTCTAAAATGACGTTTTGGAATTAGCAACGGAGGCATTGGATTAGATGCGTAAGAAATTAGTCCTACATACAAGAGCGTTTTAATGACAAAAACTTTACAAACGTCTTGAAATACATAATCTGAACAATGTTTCGAGGTGTGGTAACTGTAGTATAAGCGGAATAATTGACTTCAGGCCGTTGAATTATTAGAAAAATAATGCACACCCGAGGTGAACGGCCACTCCGCTTCGTGACCGCATTACCACCTCGGGTGTGCATTATTTTTCTAATAATTCAACGGCCTGTCGACAATTATTCCTTACACATAAAACTTATGTACATTCATGCAAGTTGATTCTGGTCCCTGTTTGTCACTTTAACAATGCGATCGCAGCTACATGCTATGAAAGTGTTATTTTTCTGTGGCCACAAAAGATATTCTCTCTAAGAGTTGATAGATGATCAATACTGAGTGTTTGCTGGATTAACAGATTAATTGATTGTATTTTTATTTTTTTATTGATTGTGATATTAATTCAGCTACAATAAGTCAGTTCTATTAACTGATCTAAATATTAATAATTAATTATAACAAGTTCATATATTACATATATTAAAAGTGCATTTATTTTAACATTTCCCTTTTGAGTTAATTTGCTACACATTTATCTGTGATATTTTTGACCTTGCTAAAATGAAATAGTTTGATGTTGGCCTAATCTTTTTAGATAGGGTAGAGCAATATCTTTTAACACTTTAGAAACTTTTGGCTACACAAAAGATTTTGTGGAAAATCAAGGTTTTAGATAATGCTTCTCTGTGGTATGTTCTTGCTCAAAGTCTTAAAACATTATAAATCAAAGCCTCAAATTTAATCTGTTTGTCATATAACGTGATCGTGTCTCTTCAGAAAATTTTGACTAAACCGCTCAAATCATATAGATTAGTTTAATGATCTCTTTATGAACTTTTTAAAGCGTCAAAGTGGTAGTTGTGTAGCTGTCAAAGGAGGGACAGAAATCTCTCAGATTTCATAAAAAAGATCTTGATTTTTTGTTCCCAAGATGAAAGTCTGACGGGTTTGGAATGACATGAGGGGGAGACATTTTTTGACAGAATTTTCATTGAACTAACACTTTAATTGACTTGCCTGGTTAAACATAGGTGTGACGATGCAGGGTTGAATCAACGGAGGAAGCAGGATCCAAAAGCAACAGATGTATTAAATAAACTTGAAACAAGACAGACTTAGATAAGGGAACAAGACACGGGAACAGAACAACCAAACTAAAACAACATCACAAATGACAAGAACCCACAAACACTGAACCAAGACACAGGGTATAAATACAGTGACTAACCAGATAAACAAGATAACAAGGGGGGCATGACTAAGAGAAAACACCTGGGAAGACTAATCAACATAACGGGGAACTGCAAAACATGTGACAGGACAGAGGAACACATGACAGACAGGAACAAGACACGAAACCCACACCGTGACAATAGGTGTAACAAAGAAGAGACAAGAATATTTGTTTTATTCTGTATACTTTATTCTTAAAGGTTATACTGTATTAAGCAATTAGTTGTTCAAAACAATCTATCCACTTTCATTAATGATTAGGCAACTTTCTTGACTTAACTAAAGAAAGAAAATCATAAAATATTATCTAATTGTCTAATAATTATTGTTTACACATTTGTGACACGTAATTAATATCTGATCAAGTGATTTCTTTCTTTGCTTTAATGTGCTCTTTTCAATGAAATAACTTTAGAGATAATGGACAGGAAATCACTGGGAAAACCCTTTTGTCCCACCTCAACTCTGTTAACTTTTAATATTCAATTTTCTTAAATTCACTGTATTGTGGAGGATTTTCTGCAGGATGGTGATGCATGTAAGGGTTGCTGACCACAGATATCTGCAAGAAAAATTATATATGATCAGCTTCCTAGCGTAAATATTTAGAAACTTATTTATTGATATTATGAAATAAATAATGCACCCATTACTTAATGATTTACACAATACCAGTTCATATATAGTGACACTAAATTCAAATAATCCATTGATTTATGGAATTTCTTTGGGAGTAGGGTTAAAAGCTTCTCTTACCCCTGAGTTGTTGAGATCTTGATTGGGCCTAAAATCATAGGGCTGTGGAATTATAACTTGTGGAACAGACGTCACCTTTGGAAAAATACACATGTAGAGTTTTATGTCTTCTTACTGTGAAATGCCAGACGTGCAATGACACTGACAGACAGTTTCAGTATTACTGGTATCAATATAATTCGAATGGAGTAGAAAAAAGCAAAAGACAGAAATCCTGAAATGAAATCAGGACTGAAATATCCTAATGTGAAACCTGACATCTCCCAGTAGATTATAATGTTGTTGTTTTTGAAGTAATTAAAGGGATACAAAAACTAGTTCACCAAAAAATAAAGAAATTAATTCAAAGAATTCATTAAATGAACTATCCTGTAAACTTGGAGTTTTGCAATTAGTAGAGACGTTTCTGCTGAACACTGTTGAGTTAAAAGCTTCTCTTACTCCTGAGTTGTTAAGATCTTGATTGGGCCTAAAATCACAGGACTGTGGAATTATAACTTGTGGAACAGACGTCACCTTTGGAAAAATACACATGTAGAGTTTTATGTCTTCTTACTGTGAAATGCCACACGTGCAATGACACTGACAGACAGTTTTAGTATTACAGGTATCAATATAATTTGAATGGAGTAGAAAAAAGCAAAGGACAGAAATCCTGGGTAACACTTTATAATAACGTTCAGTTGTAAGTCATGTATAAGTGGTTAGTTAATGGTGAACTAATCATTTACAGAACATTCATAAATGATTAGCAAGTGATATACTAACATTTTATGTATGTTTTGTAAATTCTGTTACAAGTCATTTACAAGTGATTAGTAAATGATTAACTAATTATTTACGAAATATGATCAATCACGTACAGATCATTTGTAACAGGTAAGTAAGTGTTCAACACAATGATGTGTAAACGCATGAATAAATCATTTACAACACTTTCTGCATCCCCTAATCTAAAGTGTGAACCATTCATCACTTGTAAATGTGTTACACATCATTCGTAGATATGATTCGTAGATCTTATGCCTTATTGATTCTTGAAGTGATAATCTATGAATGATGTGTAACACATTTACAAGTGATGTATAGTTTACACTTTAGATTAGGGGATGCAGAAAATGTTGTAAATTATTTATTCATGCGTTTACACATCATTGTGTTGAACACTGTTACTGACCTGTTACAAATGATCTGTATGTGTATTCAAGGCATTTACAACACTTTCTGCAGCCTCTAATTGCTACATACATACAAAAAAATAACATACTTTATTAAACATTTATGAAACGCATAGTCATGTTTTGTAAATGATTAGTTAATCATTAACTAATCAATTGTAAATGACTTATAACTTAATCTACAAAACATATATGCAATAATTAACATATCACTTATTAATCATTTATGAACGCATAGTCATGTTTCATAAATGATTAGTTAATCATTTACTAATCACTTGTAAATGACTGGTAATGGAATTTACAAAACATCAATTAACACATCAATTGCTAATCATTTATAATTGTTCTGTAAATGATTAGTTCATCATGAACTAACCACTTATACATGACTTACAACTGAACGTTATTATAAAGTGTTACAATTAAAGGGATAGTTTACCCAAAAATTAATTCTTCGTTTTTGGGTGAACTATCCCTGTAAACTTGGAGTTTTGCAATTAGTAGAGACGTTTCTGCTGAAAACTGTTGAGAGACACACAGACTCAGTTAATTATACATGCTTAATTTATTTCTTAATATCAATGGCTCAAACCCCCATTACTAAAATCATGTTTTGGAATAAGGGATGTATAAGAAAGTAGTTACAAGAAAGGGTGCTTTAAGGTAAAAAACCTGACAAATGTCTTGAAAGAAAATATTTGAACAATATTTCTAAGTAGGGAAAAATTGACTCCATTGAACTATTATGTTGGCTTAAAGCACATAGTGATATAATAGTTAAACTTCTGAGATTACAAATGTGACTACTCTGAGGGGCATTGTAGTTTTAAAGCTCAAGGAGCAGACAGTAAAAGTGGACTGCAAAGATTTCTTATCCTGTTGCGCCCCCTATAGGCCATGACCAGCAACTAGTCGACGTCAAGCTTAAAGGTGGTATCAGCGATTTCAGGCCCAAACATAAATGATCACATTCATCTAATCTTTCCTAACGATCCGCTAGCTGCCCGCCCCATAAGCAGGCCGTCAAAAAAACGCGTCTCTGTAGGCAGCCTAAGCAGCATTAAAGTCAAGTCATTATGGTCAACAAAAGATGTCCGGCAATAATTTACACGCCTCACAACTTATTGAGAAAAATGACACTGACTGTGTATGGGTTTAAAGACATAAAGGTTTATTGCAAGCATTTATATTGTCGCTCCAAGCAAAATTATGCTTTTTATTGCAATATAGTGCAATTTATTAATAGGGGATTGTATGTATGTATTTAATGTAAATTCAAATCAATTTCTGCTTATATTCCCAGATATACTATACAGTGTGTTCATGCATAATATTTCCTACATTATTACGTACATAAATAAATCTATTTTGTGTTAGTTCAGTTACTTGTCAGCAGTGTGCAGCAGACACACCCATCTCAATTTCAATATCTCAATATTATCCTTATCCCAAAAAAGACCATGAACATTACAGCTAACGTCCGAAGCAGCAATTAATGCAGATACATACATCTTAAAAACTGTTCATGTGTGACTGATACGCTGCAAATCGGGTGATTTTAGGTCAATGTTTTTGGCAGTAAGTAAATGATGCAGTAAAATATGCAGTATTGGTTCATGGGGGCATAAAATCCATCAAACGGTAGAAATGACACATATAGTCAGTTGTGCTGCTTGTTTCAGAGTCATGCTTCTGTTTGTTTGTGGCGCTCGGTGACTGTAATCTTAAATAATGTAATATTTCTGTACTACTTTAAAATGTAATCTTTATAAATGTAAATCTTTACAATGTAATCTTTCTGTACTACTTTAGAATGAGCAGAAATCTAATGACCCATTGGCAAAACAACTAATAATGATCTGTTGTGTCGTAGCAATATCCTTGAGGGCAGTGCTGTCATATAGCGCAGCTGTGCACAAAGCAATCCAAGTTCGAGTCTCGACTCGAGGTTCAGGCTCTTGTTGCAAATTGTGAAAAGCATTCCCATCTCTTGGGTTTTTATTAATGATATCATCAGCGATAACTTGACGTTGCTTAAAACAAATCTGAGATTGTTCAACCCCTAATTCACTTAATTTACAGTCACATAGCTCACGAATTTTACATATTAAAAGTTTGTGGATTTGAACATTTAAAAGAGAAATTTAAGAAATAAATATTTTTAGTGTTTGCTGGTTCTTTTAAAGCGTGAACCCAAGTGTGAACACCCTTAAAAGTAACTATTTCCAGCTGACAAACACATTTAAAAACCCTTGGCTTGACACATCGCTCACCTGTGGAGAACAGCAGCAGGCGACTTTACAGGCAAACGCTGACAGAGACATGGAGATGAGGCACTGAAGGCCGGCGAATATCAACAATACACTACCGATTCCCAAGAAGAGAGTCTGAGAGAGAATTCAACATTAGCACAAATAATAATGACAAAATACAGTGCTATGCATAAGTTTAGACACCCATACTAAAGTTGACTAAAAAGAGGAATAAAAAGTCATCTTTTGGAAACTGAACTTAATTTGAAAAAATTAGGAAAAATCCAACCTTTAAGGACACCAATTTTCTTTGTGAATGAATAATGTATCGTAAATAAATAAATGTTCTTCCTTAAAATACAGGGTGCATAAGTTTGGACACCCCTATGTTAAATTCCCATAGAGGCAGGCAGATTTTTATTTTTAAAGGCCAGTTACTTCATGGATCCAGGATACTATGCATCCTGATAAAGTTCCCTTGGCCTTTGGAATTAAAATAGCCCCACATCATCACATAGCCTTCACCATACCTAGAGATTGGCATGGGGTACTTTCCATAAGATCATCTCTCAATGCAAATCAAACCAGCTATTAGGCTAACTGAAATAAAACCATGCCAATCTCTAGGTTTGGTGAAGGCTATGTGATGATGTGGGGCTATTTTAATTCCAAAGGCCAAGGGAACTTTATCAGGATGCATAGTATCCTGAATCCATGAAGTAACTGGCCTTTAAAAATAAAAATCTGCCTGCCTCTATGGGAATTTAACATAGGGGTGTCCAAACTTATGCACCCTGTATTTTAAGGAAGAACATTTATTTATTTACGATACATTATTCATTCACAAAGAAAATTGGTGTCCTTAAAGGTTGGATTTTTCCTAATTTTTTAAATTAAGGCATTAAGTTCAGTTTCCAAAAGATGATTTTTTATTCCTCTTTTTAGTCAACTTTAGTATGGGTGTCTAAACTTATGCATAGCACTGTAATTGATGATTAGCACTCACATCAGTACACAAGCTGTTCAGAAGTTCAGAATCTATCATCCTTGAGGTTCATATAGTAATACAACATATTTATACAGGTCAAACTGGACTGAGTTTATAATTAATGTACAATGCCTTCAGTAATAGCAAGAGATCTATAAACTACTTCTAAAATGTTGGGGAAGAAACTGGACAGATTATAGCTTTACTTTTGACAAGTTCTGACCACACAGTGATCTTATTGTGATTACTAAATAAATGTGAAGATAAAAGTTGGCGACATACCTTGTACTTTACATCAACAGGAATACAATTACCCCAGGGCGGGCAGCGACTGTACATCATCGGCCCTATACCCAAATCTACTGCAATTATGATGAAGGAAGTGGCTGCAAATAGAGCACTGAAAACGTTCATTACAAGCGAACCTTTCACCTATAGGTAGGGCAAAAAAAACATAAAATGGATTAATAAATTAACAAGAACTTTATGCCAAGTTTACACTGAACGATTTTAAGCCCCGTTTGTTGCCCCTCCCTGACAGGTTTTGGGAGATCGCCGACAAATGCCTGAAAAATCGGTGCTCGTTCACGTGAGTGACAATCACACAGTGTGAATTATCAAAGACGAAAATCGAGAATCGCAGACGAGTCGCCGACGCATGTGAGATATTTGGCTCGCTGTTTCAAAATCAGCGAAAACTACATCGGCGATGACCTGCAGCCAATGAGAGAGCAAGAGACAGAGCAGCGGGGAGTTCAGGAGGAGTTATAGACCAGAATATCTATATTTTAATAGATATATTTACAGTTATATCAAACAGAAACAAAGCACACACATTTCTTGACCTGCAGCACATTGCAAAATTATTTATTTACCCCCAACTCTCTTTGCAGAACATGTCTCTTGTCTCCCCAACCATTTCCTCCTGCATAAACTTTATTTTCTGTCCTTTTCGCTGGATCGCAAGCTTCTTGCAGGCTATCATTTTTAATAACAATTTCAGTCTCGCGTGAGAACTCTGGTCTCACGCACGCGTGATCTTGCATTATTTCCTTATCACTTCTCGTGTGTGTTTGGTTGTGAAACGTAGTTTGTGGACCAGACAGAAGTTGTCGGCGATTCTTTCTTTTGTAAAGTCATGAAGTGTGAAACCTCTGTCGCCAATCCATCGTTCAGTGTGAAGACATGTATGTAACATAGATGTAAAGGTATTCTACCACACCCAACAACAGTTGAAACGAGAGGGAAACATTCAAAGACATCTGCTGCAGAATCTCAGAGTATTTGGAAGGGCTTTCAAATTAAAATTAAAATTTCGATTATTCATCAAATATTCATAACTGACGTGGTTTGTTTGCGTTGTTAATTTGAAAATGGCGGGAAAAGGCTTCCTGCTGACGAAAACCCTCTATGATAGTAGCAAAAATCGTGCGGTACGTATCCACATATTGCGCAGCTGGCAAAGACATTACACTGTCAGTAGTGATAACCCTATACCACCTGTCAAAATGATTGATGACTTCCGGTCCCGCCCCCTAGATAAGACATCTGGTCCCCGCCCTTCCGGTTGTCCGTTGAGCTGTCCCGCCCTTTCTGGCGTGTATAGATAAGAATATGGATTGTCGTATTGACCGTTCGATCATGTGTTTTGACAGTTTTATCTACCGCATATGTTGTTTTTTATCTATTATCTTTCCGGCATATGTTGTTATGGTTTGCCCTATTGTCCTAGCTAGTCGTAGATCATTTGGTTTTGACAGAAAGTTTTTGACCCTATTTGACCCTTTTTATCCTTAGATCATGTGGTTTTGACAGAAAGTTTGAAGACTGTGTCACACAAGCATTATCTCTTGTGGACACAAGCTGGGTGTATTTTCTGTGTTTGTGATCTGTTTTTTGACAGAAAGTTTGACTTTGTTGTCCAGTTCAGTTATGTGTTTGTGTGTGTGTGTGTGTGTGTGTGTGTGTGTGTGTGTGTGTGTGTGTGTGTGTGTGTATGTGTGTGTGTGTGTGTGTGTGTGTGTGTGTGTCCTCTGACATGACCCCCTCCACATTCCTGAGCAATGTATATAAATAGGGGGTAGTGTGTTGTAAAACCATCAGCAGAAACATGAGCTACATGAGCATGGATGGTTTATCCTCTCCTCAATCCCCAGAGCCGGGGGTGTGCGACCAAATGATGGAAAGGCTGACTATGGCACCAAGAAAAAAGAACCCTTTCGGACGCATCCGTTTGACAAGTTTTCTCCATGAACTTTCGGAATGGACTACAGCTGAATATGTAATGTGTAGGAACCGTGTATTCGGATACAAATTTCACAAACCAACTCGAGTTGTTACACTCTACACCACTGACAGCGTCGGAGAGTTTCAGCCTGGGGAGGATACGTGTGTGGTATTTCCTGAAAAAGACTGGACTCTCTTCTACAATCGTGTCTGGAAGGATCTGAATGATGACGGCGAAGAGCCTTTGTACATTTCGGAGTGGGACGGGGTGACCGATAATGTTCGGTACCGCGTGGTAGGTGACCATACTAACAAGAGCCCTACTGATTCTGTTTACATATTCTGTTGTAGAGACAAGACAAAGCTCAACAACAAGCGGTCGGGACGCATCCAGCCTAACGAGCATCACGATCTGTATGAAATGCAATTTTTGTTCGACTGGTGCGATCTGAATCTCCTGAATATGGTTTTTTCAATCATCAACAAAATGTTCAAATGGTGTGACATGCATGACGAATACAGCAAAATTAAAGTGCAACTGTTCCACCCTCAGACATGCCCACGGAGTGGCATATGGTCTCGACCATCCCCACCCATTTACTACAGCCATCCTAAAGCTCGCAAGCCAGACCTATCCAAATAACGCCTATTAATCAGGTTTTGAGTGCTACAACAACCCCGCCCCTTTACTACAACTATCATAAATTCCTGCGACCAGACCCTTCCAAGCAGCATTTATAAACCATGGCTGAAGACGCCGCTTCAGAACCCCATCATGTATGCAGCTGCGGTATCTCTTTCGGCAGCATTCTCGACCCTCCCGACGACAACGCAACCCTCCATACTCTGACTGACGCCTGCGGGCCATTGGGCATACACAAAGACTGGGCTCCGGCTAAAACTATCAAACGCTGCATAGACTTTGAATCATGCATTGAAAGCGATTGGGGTCCGGGTAACATTTTCAACCCTGAACCATTGGACCTGCGCAAAGACTGGAGTCTGGCTGAAAGACGCAAACGTAGCTTAGACTGGGATCCGGAGATCGCGTGCGACTGTGGTTGTACTAAACCTTGGTCACCACCACCACCACCACCATCACCATCCAACAAAAAGCTTGAATCTCCCAACCTGGCTGACCTCTCTCATGCTAAACCCGGTTTCGATGCTACAGACGGATGTTTCAGTGACGTGGGATTCAAAATCATAAAAGCTGCGACAGTGGTTTTGCTGCAACATCTCATCGGAAAGAAGCTGAAGGACGAGTGCGAAGGGTGTGAGATTGATCACCCTAGTCAACTGCAACATTCCTGCCTGTTCGACCCACCTAACTACTACTTTGACACATATTTTGATGAACTTTCAGCCAAACTGTTTAGACCCTATTTTCATGCCATCATCGGTATCCTCCTAGGACGGTTGGGGTTAAAATCTCACCCCCAACGTATTCAAGGAACAGTCGGGACTATTCTGCACGAATTAAAAGACGAACCATTCATCGCCGCTAAGCTAGAAGAAATCAGGACGAGACTTCTGGACAAACCCTGCGAGGAAATAGTGCACGACGTCGTTGATCTCTGGGAAGGTATTTCGATCGTGAATGGAGAGTGACCAAGACCCCACCAGTATGGGTGCTGCCAGTAGCCTAACCAGCTGTATGGAATTCCTGTTTAAAGGACATTACAGACGACAGATGACAAAACTGATGAAAAAGATTATCGATTTTGCATCACGCGACGGTCATCCACCTATGGAGGCAACTACGCGTGAAGCAAATTTCAAGAAACAAATGGTGTATATAAGAGGAGCGGCTAATTCATGGGATGATTTGACGGACAAATGCGCTTATGGCTTCGATCCCCCAGGTGTAATGATAAAACAGGTTCTAGATATGATGTGTGAATCGCAACTCCCGCTCGGGGTCACCGATGTGCTATGTACTTGTACCTATGTGGTTGATGTGTGTACCGAGTTGGTGAAGAAATCAAAAGAAGAATATGACATCAATGATGAGAGCGATGCTGTTAAAATTATCGAAATGGATGTCGCCATCGGTGAAATTGTTGAAATGTACGTCGATTACATCCTAGACAAAAACATGATGGCCTGTCGTGATTTTCTTTTCTGGTTAGACTATCAGTGAACCATTTTACTTAGACTATGCATGTAACGTCGTTATATCTAATTTTACTATATTCAGTTTTGTACTAACATTATTATATATATATTCAATTTTACTTAGATTTTGTTGTACTAACATTATTATTATTATTATTATATCCATGTATACTATCTTGTATTATATCCATTTTACTTGCGTTATATTAACACCATTTTACTTCAATCATGTATCCTGTAATTTTTTAATAAAAGATTGATTCAAACCACATGTATGAGTTATTCTTTTGCAGCGGTTGAAACGGCAGCATGTCGGAGCTCATGAAAAAAGCTTATTATACACCCTCCAACCCCGGCTCTTTAGGGGGTAAAAAACGATTAAAAGACGCCGTCTTAAAAGATAGCGGCGTCCGACTAAGCGATAAAAAGGTTTCAGAATGGTTGTCTGGTGAGGATGCTTACACTTTACACAAAACAGCTCCTATAAAATACAAACGAAATAGAGTGGTTGTGTACGGGGTCGATACCCAGTTCCAGGCCGATCTAGTCGACATGATCGCCTATGCCAAGGATAACGACGGCAATAAATATCTGTTGACTTGCATAGACGTATTTAGCAAGTATGCGTGGAGTCGCGTGTTGAAGAATAAGAGTGGGCCCGAGGTCGCTAGAGCGTTCGAGTCTATACTCGAGGAGGGTCGTGTGCCACAGAAATTGCAGACGGATCAGGGGAAGGAATTTTTTAACAAACAATTTCAAGATGTAATGAAAAAGCACAACATTGATCATTTCGCTACCGCTACCGATTTGAAAGCCAGCGTCGTAGAACGATTTAATAGAACGTTAAAGAGTCGTATGTGGAGATTTTTAACAGCTACAAATTCCCGACGATACACAGATGTTTTACAAGACATTATGCAGGGGTACAACACCAGTTATCACCGAAGTATCTGCATGAGACCCGTGGACGTCGACAAAGTAAACGAGGATCAAGTGTTTCAAAACTTGTATGGTGATATAAAGAAGACCGAGAGAGCCGTATTTAATTTCAAAGTCGGCGACGTCGTCAGGATTTCTAAAGTGAGAGGCCCGTTCGCCAAAGGTTATGAGCAGAACTACACGGAAGAATTTTTCACCATATCCGCATGCATTCCGCGACAACCCCCGGTCTACAGACTCAGCGATTATGACGGTGATGTCATCGAGGGGGTTTTTTATGAAAAAGAGTTGCAAAAAATAATTGTGAGTAAAAACAAATCTTTTAAGGTGGAAAAGATTTTAGGTCAGAAAAAACAAGGGAAATCTACGCTTGTTTTAGTGAAATGGCTAGGCTGGCCTTCAAAATTCAATAGTTATATAGATAAAAAAACACTGTTGGACTTAAAACACCCCGACGTTTAATGGATGAGTTCATACGAGCGAAGGACAGTCATGGATGATCAAGGGTTCTACATTACGCTACCGTGCAATGCATCGAGCTCAGTTTACCCCGAAAATCGCATATCCGGCTATACAACCAGGTTAGCAAAAGCTATACAATTGAAAGGACAATGGGAGGTGGGGCTCGCCGAAATCGAATATCCTAGAAGTTGGTATAACTTTAATGACAAAGACGGGGGTTTCACCCTGTACACAGGCCCCGTATTCAAAAATAGTGGGGGCCCCAAAGACACAGTTAAAAAAGACTTACCCACGTTTTTTGTATCGAGGATATTATACATATCTGGTGGGTACTACGCGAACATTCGTGCGATCCTCCGCGTGATAAATCAACTTCTAGCACCAACGGCCGTATTGGATTACGATGAATTAAAAAACAAAGTGTTTCTGATCGCGAAACCCAATGTTTCAGTCAGCTTTCAAGGCAGACTAGCCACTATTTTAGGAATGATACCGGACGATGCTCTCGGACGTTCGAACTACCATAAAGAAGCAGATTTTACTACGAGTCATATCACGTACGCTCCTCATCAATCCGATATCAACGCAGGGTTCTACACAATGTACGTTTACACCGACATCATTCAATATCAATCGGTCGGTGATTCTTACGTCCCGCTTTTGAGATGCGTACATATATCGGGTAAAAGCAACGAGACGGTCATTGCTAGATACGACAACCCGCATTACGCATCGATCAACAAGGATCACATCACCAGCATTACCATAGAGTTGAAGGACGACCAAAACCGTGAAATACCATTTTCTTACGGGAAAGTCATCGTAAAACTACACTTTAAACCAACGAATCATTCTATTCTTTAAAATGAGTTATTACTATAGCCCTAGAGAGCACAATACCGCGGACTATGTGGACTATTACCGAAATCAGGCCGGCGGGGGTTTGCCAGGCTATGCCGGGGGAGGGGTTATGTACGGGGCAGGGCTAGGAGGACTTTTCAGAGGTTTGTTCAGGATGGCCATACCTCTGTTAAAAAGAGGATTTAGCATCGCGAAACCCCACCTAAAATCCGCCGCTAAAAATATAGTATCCGACGTCGTCTCAAACGTATTGACGCGGGCACATAGCAATAATGCTAATGCTCAAGACGGATCTGGGCTGATGGTCATGGCCCGTAAGAGGATGTCTAAACCGCCTGGTGTGAGGAGGCGTGGTCAATGGGGTAAGAAGAAGAAGAAGAAAACAACAAGCGGAACAAGGAGACGTCCAGTCGTACGTAGAAAGCGTAAGAAGTCTGTTAGTCGAAAAGTGACGGCCAAGAGATTCGTAAAAACCATATTCTAACATGGCGCTACTACATCGTATGTCGGGAGAATGCATCAAGTCTGAGTTGGACTTATTTACGGTCCCGCTGACGCAGACAGTTATTGAGAAAAACGGCTATTTAGAAGTTGCCCCTTTATCCGCCATATCGGACACCGCTCCATTAGAGTTTTTTATCGCAGGCAATGGCGATGATTATGTGGACCTAAATAACACGATGCTCTATCTACGCCTGAAAATCACGAGACCTAATGGAGAGAACATTGTGCATCCTGCACGGGTTGCCTTAATAAATTACCCCGGAGCCACCATATTTTCACAAGTCGACGTGACCCTTGGCGATCGTCTGATATCGCAGAGTTCGAGCACCTACCCTTACCGCTGCATCATAGAGAGTCTGATCAACTACAGTAAAGATGCGTTGGAATCTCTTTTCTCCGCCGGACTGTTTTACAAAGACACTGCCGGTCACATGGATGTGAATGACCCCGTAGGGCGTAACGCGGGGTTGACAAAGAGATCGACCTACACCACCGAAAGTAAGGTGGTGGAGCTGATGGCCCCTATACACAGTGATATATTCTTTCAAGAAAAACTTTTGCTGAATGGAGTTGACATCAAGATACGCCTAATTAGAGCAAAAGATGAATTCTGTCTGATGAGGTGCGATGACGTGGCTTACAAAATAAAAATAGAGTCGGCGTCCCTATTTGTCAAGAAAGTTGCCGTAGCACCTCCGGTGAGACTGGGACACGCCCAGGCGTTACTCTCGACAACCGCGAAGTATCCCATAGATAGGGTGGTTCTAAAAAATTTCTCCATACCTGAGGGTACACGCGTTTCAAATCAAGAAAATCTGTTTTTAGGGACCCTACCAAAATCTATCGTTATAGCCATGGTCGACAATGACGCATTTACCGGCTCCTACGAAAAAAATCCATTTGCTTTCAAACATTACGATCTTGAGTTCCTGGCCGTCTATGTAGACGGTCAACAATTCCCCTCCAAGCCTCTACAGCCTAATTTCGAAGCTGGTACGGCAGTGCGTGAATTTTATCAGTTGGCGATGACGACAGGAAGACATCTTAAAAACCAGGCACTCTCTATCGACAGGGCTGATTTCCTGAACGGATACACGCTTTACGCGTTTAACCTCACGCCTGATGAAGACTGTGGTCAGCACATTTCCCTCATCAAGTCCGGGAATATCAGACTCGAAGCTCGATTCAGACAACCGCTGCCGAATACCGTTAATTTATTAATTTACGCCGTATTCGACAGCATCATTGAAGTGTCTAACCGGCGACAAGTACTAGTCGATTACTACTGAGATGAATACTCTACAACTGACCGCTATCATGGATAAAATTACATGCAGGACTCATTTTCTCGGCGTGCTACCGAGCGATCAACTACCCGAAAAACCGCTTAGGATCTTACCGTCGATGGCCGTCATAAACACCCACCCTGCTCGGCTACCGGGAGAGCATTGGGTTGCCGTTTATTTAACCCAAGAGGGAGCCGCTTGTTTTTTCGATAGTTTTGGCAATCCGCCCAACAGCCCTCGCTTTCCAATCTCCATCAATAACTTTTTAACTGGCAACAACGTCGACGTGTTATATTCCGACAGACGCGTCCAGGATTTTTCATCAGATACCTGTGGTCAGCATTGTGTGTTTTTTCTCTATCATTTAGTCAGAGGTTACGACTATAACCATGTGATGAAACTATATACCAATGATTATATCAAAAATGATAAAATGGTATCCCTCTTTGTAAAGAGATTAAGACCGCATGTTTGTAATGATAAAATGTTATCCTGTGTCCCCTGTGTGCAGACGTGTTTGACGTATAAATAAAAAAAGCTTGAAACCATTATATATTTTTAGCGTCTTTTATTTAATGTATTTGTTAAAATTCCAACCATCGCTTTCGTTTGAGAGCCGGCGATTTAAACACCGAGTCTTCGGGGTTTGGAACCGTGTAAGGCGAATATCTTTGTGTCTTTTTATAAGGTCTAACACGGGGAGGGCTGCCGGGTTTACTCTTTAGAGACTTAATCTTGCGTCTGACCTGCTGATTCGGTACTGTAGAAAATGGGATGTTTAATTCGGCAAAGGCACGTAGAAACTCCGACCATCCTCGAGGTCTCCGTTCATCCCTAACGTTTTGCGGTGCCGTAACATTTTTTAACAAATCGACCATGTGCGACCCTTGTACGGCTTTACCCCTGAACACAAACTCCCCCGATTCGTTCCACGTACTTAGCGCTTTAGCTTTAGACATCTTGTCTAATATGTATCTGCTGTTTTTCACACTTCTCGAAGGTACGTTCTTCAGAACTTCATCGACAATGTCCTCCCCCTCAGCTCTGCCGTCTTCGACATTATTATCACCACCCACTGGTTCGTCTTTATGGCTGAGATCAGTATCGGGTAGGGAAAGCGTTAAAACACTGCTCTCACGATCGCCTTGTTTAACGATGGTCAAAAACCTACTCAGGGTATTGGTGTAAAGTTTGGCTTTTTCGTACGGATTCAAGTCAGTGCGACGTAAAATATTTCTTATGCTATCATCCAAATCGTTTTCCACGCTCCGTTGAATGTTCTCGCGAACATTTTCACTCTTCATCTTATCCAGTTGATGGTGCGGGACTAAATACATCTTCTCGGCATACTCCATCCTATCGATTTGCTATTAAGCTTGATATAAACGGTACTGCGACGCTTAGAAGCGGCAATAGGAATCCGCCCTTCTGGTTGAAGACTCGTTTCTTGGCCGTAATCCCAATTTTTTTATCGGCTATAAATTTGATTTCGGCTTTTCTCTTTTTCAGTTTTTGGTACTGTTGCCTATTGACCGGGATGGTACCGTAGAGGATGTTAAGCGCCACTTCACACAACGCTAAAATGAATTCGTCGGACGACGATTGTAAAATAAGACGTCGCTGTTTAGGACTGGATTTATGTAGCAGTTTTAACACCGGCAGATGTTTACAAAGTCTGGCGGACATGACGTTTGATCACGTTCTTCTTTTTTTCGGGATATAAACCACTTGACGCTCAGAAAGCAATCCTGTTCTGAGACGGTACTGCTCCGGAGTTTTTGCTTTATAGTCTATCATTAGATAGCCGAAAGGACGGTCGACTGCGTCGTGATAACACTCCATAAAGTATTTTGTGTTTCCCGGGTACATTTGACATCCCAGCATCGCTACTTGATTGACGTCCCGAGGATTTTTAAACAGTATCATATAATTGGCATTTAAGCTTATGGTTCGGCTGGACTTACCCTGTGCAAATAAATTTTGCACTATGTAAATAGAACTGAGATTCCTATGGTGACAGTATTGTGTAAAAACCCGTTGAAGTTCCACATTACCACTAGCCTGCTCCATTAAATCATCCACCACGAGCAGGTTTGTCTTGGTGACAGGCAGTAAATCATCATCATTCAGAGTCTGGGGTATTCCTTGCACAAATTTAATGTCATACAATTGAAGTAAATCATCGTACAAAGTCTGCCAACAATCATACAACCAAACAATGTTTTCAATTTTCTTGGAAATGATATTCAAACCTTTTTCCAACAAAAGTTTTACAAAATAAGACTTTCCAGAATTTGACGGACCGCTCACGACACAAGAGAAAGGGTGTTGAAGTCTGAAATCAAAATCGGAAACATCCTGAGAGCCTCTGTGCATCATCTGATCAGTAGCCATAAGGAAGCGTGCTAAAGTCCTGTAAAAGTCTACGTTTATTGTACACGACCTTGAACCTTTTAACGACTGATTTGTTGTGCAATGTGAGAGAGCTCTTATTTCGTACAATATTCTCGCTCTGAGCCAGGATGTATTTGGATCTATCATGCGACGTCACATAACTGTCAACCAGACCAATCAGGGATTCGAGACAGATAGCTTGTGAATTTTTAGCATTCAGGGTTATCCCTTTAGCTTTCATACACACTTTACCTTTGGCCGTGGCAAAACCGTACGATTTGGGACCGCTCGACGAAAATTGTGATATAAAATCCCCATCGTCCAATTCGCTAGTCAGATCTCCTAAATAATCCCCCAGAGGAGGCTCCCAGTCCCCCTCCCTAGACACAAAAATAACACTATCTGTGTCAGAGTATAGCAATCGGCTGCCGAGTCTGTCCATCAATTCGTACAATTCCAGTCGGGCGTGCGCGGTGGTAAAAGCACCTACAAAAACGTTTACGTCACGCGCCTTGCAAACATCCTCTTTGGATGGTTTATGCTGGACGAGCGCTACGTCATCTGAAACGAATGAGAAATACGACAACGTGTCGGTATTGCCAAAAACAATTCTGGTGAAATCTTCGGGGTCGTTCACCAGAGTAGTTTGAGGCAAGTTCTGTCTTAAAGAGAAACGTCCCCATAGCGAATTCAAAATTAATTTCGTTATTGCCCTCTGGGCGGCGTTGTACTTAATCTTTTCGGGGTCGAGTTGAATCCCCTCTTTTTCAAAATACTCACGAATGTAAGTCTCTTTCTCAGCATCCGTGACGACATTGGACGGGTAGCCGGACGCTTGTTGTTTCAAACGCAAAAACGTTTTTACGTATTCGGCAAACAACGTGTCTGACCGTTGCGGAAAATGCCAAACCTCGTCTATCTTGCCCACCACATATCCCTTCTCGATGGCTTTTAAAAGCTCGATACTGACCCAACAGCCCGTGAGCGATCTTTCCTCGTCCGTGTGACTACAACTCGTGGTCTGGTTTTGCTCCTGAGCGCAGGTTCTGCATAGCGGGAACATGAGTTTTCCTTGACATCTGTAAGGGAGAACCGGGTGCAGTAATTTACGCGGAGGGTACACGGTCGCTTTGATAAGTCCGTAATAATTTTCAATCGGTTCAAAATCTGTGAATATGATTTGGGGGTGTTCGATCGGATAGGTTTTCCTCGCTTGACAATATGGATATAAGCTAGTGAAATCGAGATACCTTATTTTCTCATCACCGGTCACTTTGTGATAAAGTTTGTAGGCGTTCGTTCTGCCACCGTACAACGCATCTCGGGGGTTCAATCTCTCCGGGGCGGAATAATCGGCCATAAATTCTATCACAGAGGGGTCGGTCTTTTTCATCCGGTTCCATTCGCATTCCCAAAGAACTTCGATTTGCAAACCATACGCGTTCCGCAGAATTTCAATCTTATCGTCAAACTCGCCCCTGAGAACCCCGTAGGGTACTCCCGAAAGGGGGTGGCTATGATGGGGTTCAAAGCGACAGCAATGACCATGGAAGACACAGCCGGCGTACTCTAAACCGTGCCTAACACCGTCCTGCTCGTAGTACCCGTCTAAAAAGTACTTACCGATCGATACTTCACCATGGTTTACGGCGTGGTGAACGTCCACGTTTCGAGTCTTTTTTACATACTCTAACCATTCGATCGAACTGCTTGAGTAGGCCTTATTCTGATGGACGTACGCTTTGTTATGGGTCAGCGCAAGCGTGTTTCTGTCGAGATAATGTGTTTTGAAGACCCCCATCGCACAGCTGGCGATCGTCGTGAACGCAAAAGGGTCAAGTTTGGTGCATTGTATGAAAGACTTTCTGTATGTCATGCACCCTTCGCGTAATAAGACGACGTCGTTAACGCCGTACGCGTACAGTTCTTTCTTGAAGTCAAAGAACTTACCCTGAACCGTGCTGTACCACGCATCAAACTTTTCTCTGTCTTTATCAGACATGTTATCGTAGTTGTAGAACTTTTTGTCGGGGTATGGTCCGAAATAGTTCTCATTTTCCACCCTGTTGAAAAGATGCGGAAAGTAACCTTTTTCAGTCGTCGCTAAGTCTAACGCCGCGGGCATTTTGGCCAGAGCGAATGGGAAAAATGAGTAACTGTCGATATATCGCTGGGAGAATGCTTCGTCGTACAACAGAAGTAATTTGCACCCTTGCATTATGACCTCAAGCGCGATCCCGACTTTGCTAAAATACTCGAGGATTAGAAAGGAGTCAAATCTGGAGGCGTAATGAGCGATGAAGCAGTAGCCTTCGTATCGAGGTTGTCTGAAATGGCTGATTAGCTTAGCGATGCAGTTGGTACCATGAGCAGTAAATTTCTTACCTTTGAATGTGATGGCGCAAACAAAATTAGCCACGTGCCTACCATTTTCGTAACGCGTTTCAAAATCATAGAAGATGTATTTCTCACACGGTTCCTTAGGCTCTAGAGGTTGTATGAAGCATTGGTGCTCCCCATCGGCCGTCAGTCGCTCTCGACAGTGCATGCATTTGTCCGGGGCGCAGATGTGTTTACTTTTTTTCTTGTCACCCGGTTTAACGTTGTAACGTCTGTTACATAGCTTACAGTATTTAATAATATCACAGACTGGGTATTCATGACCGGGAGGCGAGTTTTTTTTATGCATTTCGTAACAATAGGGTGATTGACAGTAACGCAAACAATCTGGACAATGTATGATTCTTTTAGGAATCGTGTAACAATCAGCGGCAAAACAAACATTGCAGACGTACTTACATCGATGGTCCCTGCGGTTGGTGTAAGATTTGTAGCAAAATGGACATACGTATGGCGAACCCATGAACCCCGTCAAATTCAGTATCATGTAGTAATGATCATTGTGTAGGTAAAGGAAAATCGTTTTTGGATGGGGTTCGTCAGAATTTTTGTACGTTTCTAAGACCATGGCGTTAGATCTGTGAAATACGACGATTTTAATGTCTAGCGCACGTTCAAACGATGCTATGTCGTCAAGACCGATTTTGTCTTGGATTGAGAAGCCTACGCTGTTTTGGATAACGCCAGCCAGTTTTTCTAACTCACTCTCGGGCTGTTGTGGGTTAAGGAAATGGGCGATACAGATGGAAAAGCACAAATTATTTGAAATATTGTTTGGGCAGAATAAGCTCGTCTTTTTTCTTTTAATTACCTGATCAACGGCCAGATCTGTAAGTTTTCGACGGCCTCCGCCTTGTCTGTTCATTGCTACTGACGCATCAATTTCAACGGTTTGGTCAGATAGTAACCGATTGTTACTCTGTAAAACTTTTTCAATTTGATCGAGAAGTAAATCCACGTTGTAATTATTACCATGAGTTAAAACCCCGCTGACTGGTGTTTGGAGACTGGGAGCTGACAATGTAATATTGATTACGGAATTGTGGTCGAATTCTCTAGCAAAATTAACAATCCCATTGACCATGTCGTGTAAGTAAGTGTGATAAGAGGCCAAATCTGTAGAGTTAATCTCTCTCAGATTCGTAGTCCTTCTCAACGTCACACTATTGAAACGAGGTCGTGGTAAAACATGATATCCGTTAACGTCCCCACCCTCACAAATCAACCTGTCAATGTCTGTGCGACTTAGAGTCTGTGTAGTAGTAGTAGAATCGACATTACCTGATGTGGATGGTTGCGAAGTATCATTACCGCCGGGGTGGTCTGGTGGTGGTTGGTTGTTTAAAACACCACCAAATTGTACAACAGGATCACCGTCTACACTTGGCATGTGATCGTACAAATTAATATTTGGATTTACAGCTAATTCGAAAAGATCCAAATTAGCGAAGGGTTGTGAAGATTCTAAATTAAACAGATACTCTTCTAAAGAATCAGGAAGTATACTTAGCATTTCAATTTCGTCGGGTGACAGTTCTGTGTCGTCTGCGTCAAAGCTTTTAGCAACGTCCATTTTAGATTTCAGACCAAAACATGAAATAGTACAAAGTCAGAGTATATGTAAAAATCAGAGTATATGTAAAAAATCAGAGTATATGTAAAAAAGTATAAAAAGCAAAACATAAAATAGTACAAAATCAGAGTATAAAACCATAAATGAAGTAGTACAATATAAAAATCAAAAGCAAACATAGCATATAAAATCAATACATGATTTAATGGAACACTTGTATTTTACTCATCTGACTGTTCGACGAGAATGAGAAGAAGATGATGAACCAAAAGTACTAGTTCACGATGGTGTTCGTTGAACACACGTCCGTTTCTATTGATACGTCGAAATATTTCATCAACCAGATTTTGAATAAATCGATCTTGCGCATCGATTCTGCTATGTACCTGCAACTGAGAGTTGTGAAGATCATCGCTCAATGCGACTAATCTACTACGTGTTTCTATCTGTGTGTCACGAACCTGAACGTGCAGTGTCTCTAATCGGTTTTGTGTTTCGCTGTGTGCATCACGAAACTGTTGTCTCAATGATTCTATTGAATCAATAAGCATATGCATCAGAGGAGTAGCAGCGTCGTCATCAACTGCCTGAGACCCTCCCGCTGGGGCTACTTCTTCCTCAATGGCTCCTTCGTCTTCTTCCGATGATTGACCGCTGTTTTCATCAATTGTTTGAATAGTGTTTACGATCGATACCTCATCGTCGTCGTCGAGCTCACTTGCCCAAGAACCACGCTCCCATGCTTCCAGTTGATCACTATTCCAAGTCGTCACATCATCGTGCTTTCCGGTCGAACCTGTTGTGTAGAAAAATAACAAAATTCTTAATGGTCTGTTTCAATTTGGATTTTTAAACTTATGATAATGTAGTTAGTCTTACCGTAAAACCCGGTCGTGTCAGGACTGTGCTGCTGACTGCTTGCGCCAGTGGTAGATGGTCTGGCTGACTGATTGTCAGGCGGGGTAGTAGGGGAAATGACGGGTGGGGTGACAGGCGGGGTGATAAGTAGAATGACCGGAGGGGTGGTAGGAGGTGTGACAGGAGGTCTGGCATGTGATGTAATAGGACTGGGGGGTGGGACGGCTAGTGGAATGGCTGGCGGGGTATCGGCGAAACTGGAACCGACGGTCTTTCCCAAAGGTTCGTCGCTTGGTCCAGCAATCTCACCGTCATCGTCATGCGGACTGGAATCGTTGGTCTTTCTAACCTTTCTCAAAGGTTCACCGCTTGGTCCAGCACTCTCACCGTCATCGTCGTGCGTGGTGGAATCGTTGGTCTTTCTAACCTTTCTCAAAGGTTCACCGCTTGGTCCAGCACTCTCGCCGTCGTCATCATCTTTCGTAAGATCTATCACAGCCGATACTGTAAATTAAAAATTTTGTTAAAATAAATGGAATAAAATAAGTTCATTTTTAATTTATAAAACAATATAAATTACAATAAGTTCATTTTAATTTATAAAACAATATAAAAGATAAGTTCTCACATGCATCATTAATGGCTTGGAAGGCGTTCAATTCAATATTCGGGTTATTCGAGCCTGGAAAAATATAAAACCTGTTTATGCATGAAAGACAATTTAGTGAGCTGATTTTACACACACACACACACACACACACACACACACACACACACACACACCAAACGTGAATTTAAAATAAATTAAAAAATAAAATAAATAAATAACATTTAAAAAAACAAATAATTAAATTTTAAAATAAATCATTTAAAAAAAATAATTTAAAATAAAATAAATAATTAAATATAAATAAATTTGAAAAACAAAATAATTAAATCTAAAAAAAAAAAAAAAAAAAAAAAAAAAAAAAAATGGAATATAAATAAATTAAAATAAAATAAATAAAATTAAACAGATTATCAATCATAAAATAAATTATAACAGCTTGTCGTAACAATAACAAACCACAAGATGGCAGTATTTTACAAAACAGGAGGCTGCAATAACAAAAACAACCACGAGATGTCAGTATTTAAAAACAGCTTGTCGTGCCAATAACAACCACAAGACGGCAGTATTTTACAAAACAGGAGGCTGCAATAACAAAAACAACCACGAGATGTCAGTATTTAAAAACAGCTTGTCGTGCCAATAACAACCACAAGACGGCAGTATTTTACAAAACAGGAGGCTGCAATAACAAAAACAACCGCGAGATGTCAGTATTTAAAAACAGCTTGTCGTGCCAATAACAACCACAAGACGGCAGTATTTTACAAAACAGGAGGCTGCAATAACAAAAACAACCGCGAGATGTCAGTATTTAAAAACAGCTTGTCGTACCAATAACAACCACAAGGTGGTAGCAGACCAGTATATGTATTCGGTTTCAACCACAATCGAGGAACAATTTTACCAAAAACAGGATGTAGTTCTTACATCCCCAACGCTAGGGTTGCTGTGGCATCGGTTTAACAACAACAACAACGGCTGGGTTGAATGACCCCGCTTTTCAGAAAGTGTAAAAACAGACTTTTATGTTTTAAAACATCACGAAAACATAGCGACCTATCTCAAAAACCATGTAGACGACAGAAAAATAGTTTGAGTAAACAATTACACGTAGAACTCATAGAACATAAGTCACAGTTAGCACGCATATGATATGATAAGCCAATAACTTATAATAGAACATCAAAATGAGATCAGACGGGCCAGCGTTAGAACACAATCAGAGCAAAGACGTAATGAAAGCTTAGATGTGGGGAAAAACATTTGTTGTGAACATAAAAAGACAAAACCAAATGTAGCATAATGGCTAATCAACCGACGGGGGTTAAGGAAGGCCTAGTCTTTTCATAATAAAAGTCATGGGAAAACGAACAAAATTATAATTTTGTTTTTCTGAAACATAGACCAAAACTAGTTGACAATCAGATTTATGTGTCTAGGACAGAGTGCGACAACCGGGAAATTATGATATGATAACCCATGTTTTGACAAAGCAGTTTAAACATTGTTTTTAGATAAAACAGCTGCAATACCAACCAAGCAACTATAGTAAAACAATGATAAAAACAGTAATGAGTTATGCCTAAAGTATAAAAACAGATAAAGCCAAGAGATAAAAAATAGTAGGCAAAGTAGTTTAAACAGTAGATAAAAATAAAATAGTTAAAACAATGTTTTAGATAAAACAGCTGCAATAACAGTCAAAAAGCAACTAGTCATTCAATGATTTAAAACAATGCTAAAACAGTAATGAGTTATTTCCTAATGTATAAAAACAGCGTAGTAATATAACATAAAACACTTACTTTTTTGCATCTTGAAAAGGTGAGTTGGTCAGAGTCGGTAAACTGATGGTTTGGCTGAAATCCAAGCTCTGTATTTATAGACCTGTTGTGCCTGTGGTGAAAAACGGTACTTTCCCGAAAGATGTCGCTCTTGCATAAGGAATAAATTTGTACTCAGGAAATGCACATCACGAGTCAGGATCGAAACAGGATGCCAACACCCTATGCAACGCCAATAATCTATTTCAACCTGTCAAACGGACTAATAAAATGTCCACCATCTGTGTATCTTTAAACAGAAACGGCTAACACGTTAAACCATGCGTTGCAGAGATATCAGTGTTTATGGGCCGATTCAGCGAATACAGATCGTAAAGTCAAACGGACTGATAAAATGACCAGTAGGCTACACAAAGTGAAAATAGACCGTTTAGTGCGTGCAAGAGATAATGATTGTGCACAAAGGCGCTTACATCAGCTTTTCTTGAACACATAAGTTCGGGAGTTGTAACTGTCTATAAACATGTGCGATTAAGAATTGTATTTATTTATTTATCTAAAACTAAAATCCCCTGTTACCTAATATGGAATAGGCTAGTGAGGAGTAGGAGGACGCACGCTTAGAAAGACAGACACATGCACGTGCACCGTAAACACTGAATGAGTGAGACGCCGCGAGATGGAGCTGCGAGAGAGGGGGAGAGAGAGAGAGAGAGAGAGAGAAACACTGACATTTATACTTTATAAAAGAACGGTATGTTTTTCAACCTTGGTTAAATTATTTTAAACGAACGGTATGTTTTTCAACTTTAGTTAAATTAGCAAGATAACCATTTTAATGTATACCCTTTTTTATGTAATATGATTTTTATTCTTTTGTTTATCAAAAACAATTGGATCAATAAGATATTTATTTTATAAGCATTTAATTATATACTTTTATAAAGAACTGAATGGTTTTCAACTTTAGTTAAATTAGCAAGATAGCTATTTTATTTTATACACTTATAGGCCTAAAGAACGGAATGTTTATGTAATATGATTTTTTTATTCTTTTGTTTATCTAAAACTGAATTAAATGGTTTCAGTAGATTTTTGCTAAGATATTATTGTATATCATTTGTGTGAAATATAAAAACATGATTAGGGTAACTCTTTTTTCTCACTTTTGCTGTTACCTCAGGAATGTGGAGGGGGTCATGTCAGAGGACACACACACACACACACACACACACACACACACACACACACACACACACACACACACACACACACACACACACACACACACACACACACACAAACACATAACTGAACTGGACAACAAAGTCAAACTTTCTGTCAAAAAACAGATCACAAACACAGAAAATACACCCAGCTTGTGTCCACAAGAGATAATGCTTGTGTGACACAGTCTTCAAACTTTCTGTCAAAACCACATGATCTAAGGATAAAAAGGGTCAAATAGGGTCAAAAACTTTCTGTCAAAACCAAATGATCTACGACTAGCTAGGACAATAGGGCAAACCATAACAACATATGCCGGAAAGATAATAGATAAAAAACAACATATGCGGTAGATAAAACTGTCAAAACACATGATCGAACGGTCAATACGACAATCCATATTCTTATCTATACACGCCAGAAAGGGCGGGACAGCTCAACGGACAACCGGAAGGGCGGGGACCAGATGTCTTATCTAGGGGGCGGGACCGGAAGTCATCAATCATTTTGACAGGTGGTATAGGGTTATCACTACTACTGTCTGTTGAAGCGTGTATTTGGACTTGTGTGAAACATTGAAATTTAGATGAATTGTATGTAATAGTTCAATTTCAAGTGATAATGGAGTTATCATTTCCAGCTTAACATTTTCTGTATAAGAAAGTATTTAACATATCCCTGCCACAGACAAGGCTTTTAGTCCAAGACTAAAAAAAAATACATGTTTGGGCTGTTTTAACTGAAAGCAACTTGCTCTGACAGATCTTAAAATGTATCACTAGCCGCGTTTCCATTACAGATTTGCGCAAATGTTTTGCGCTATTATCTAAATATCGATAAAAAACTATTGCGAAATGACGGCGTTTCCATTAACCAATGTTATGCGACTAAACGTCCTTTTTTCTCTCGCGATAAGTCATTCCAAAATTCAAGGCAACGGACGTTGGTTTATATAATATCACAGCCACCGCATTAGACATTATTATTATTAATGGAAGGAAATGTGGCGTGTTATCCAAGCATTAATGGCAGGGAAAGACCCTTATACTGCGAACGACACATAAAGCCTAAGGAGTTTCTGGGTGTTTTGCCCTCATTTCTGCTCCGAGGTTTTGATTGTGGCATTTCTTTGAGATTTAGAATCCAGTATTCCTATAGGCTAATTATTGTTTCTTTTATTAATTTAATAAAGAACTCTGTCTCGTATTCTGTCCAAACGATCCATGTAGGCTACTTTTGTATCCATTCGTTTTTCCTTTTTTAACCCCTAATTGAAAAACGAAAAATAAACGGTTGTTGTCTTTTTAAAATGCAAAGTTGAACACCAAAATTTTAATTTGAACTGGCTACACCAACTGCTGCGCAAAAAAGTAAATATCGACGAATTTTCAGATTTTTGTTTATGACTTTTTGCCCCTTTATTAAACATTTAAAATATTCACAAATTAATATGGAAAACATGTCGATTTTACTGGTTTTCTAAGGCCAAATTAGAACTTGGAATTGATGTTTTTCCCGCAGTGAAAAATGTTTTTCCCGCAGTGAGAAGAGCCATTAATATTATAAATAAACTATTGTTTTGGCTAAAATCACATCTCCATCTCCGCTGCTAAGCAGACGGATTACACAATCAGAAGGTATTACCCTTTGATTCGAATTTGTTCGTTTTAAAGTGGACATTTCAAGCTTTAGCCTACACAGGCTATATTTTGTTTCAGTTCTCGCGCTCCAGTTTACGGAGATCATGAAAGTGCGTCTGATTGTTTTCTTTTATTTTATAAAAGCACAACGTTTTCTTGTTATTGTGAGTTTACACAAATAAAAGTAGTTGAGAATAATGTATTATTATTTTCTGTATGACCAGAAATGATAGAGTATTTTAAGTTGTTTCCACTGATAGGAAAATGCAAGTGTTTGCGCTCGCGCCTCCGTGTCATGAAGTGCGCGCTCCACACTCAGCTTGGTTCCTTTTTTGCATAAAAGCATCTTCTAAATATAGCCTATTAAATGTTATAATAAAATAATATAAAATTATTATTATTTGCTAGATACATGGACCTCAAACACACCGCGTCTTCTAAGTCAGGTGACTGTAAATGCGCAAAAACTGTTTCCATTGCAGTTTTGCGAAATATTCCTTTTTCGAATTGCCTGAAAAACCACCTCATGAGAGCGTAAAAACTTTTTTGCGATAAACGGGAGTTTTTGCGAAATTGACGTGTTTCCATTGTGCGTATTTTCAATTCGCAATTTCAATTTGCGCAATTTGAAGGGTAATGGAAACGCGGCTATTGTCATTGTTTTGTCTCAAGATGCACACCAGTAATATTTTATTTTAAAGGCACGTTCATATGCCCTAATTCAGTGGTTCTCAACCCTGCTCCTGGAGGCACCCCAACACTGCACATTTTCTTTGTCTCCCTAATCAAACACACCTGATTCAACTCATGAGCTCATTATCACATGGGTTAATGAGCTGATGAGTTGAATCAGGTGTGTTTGATTAGGGACACAAAGAAAATGTGCAGTGTTGGGGGTCCTCCAGGAGCAGGGTTGAGAACCACTAAAGCCTTATCCTGGCTTGTAAAACCAGGCCTTAATATCCTTTTTATTTGTAATATATGTATGGTCTTCTAACCTTTTTAACCCCCTGGGGTCGACGGTATCGCCGGCGATACCAGCTCGCTTTTTTTCAGTTCAGTTCAAAAGAAATAAATTTTGCTCTGTGGACTTTGATATTACAAGCAAGTTTCATACATCAATCGATTCTGTTAAATGTGTATTATTTTTGTGTATACTCACAATAAAAACAAAGTGTTGTGCTTTTTGCCAAATAAAGAAAAATAAACGTGATGCGAGTTCTGCCTTCTCTCTGTCAGTGTAGACCATTCTGAAACGCGTCCGAAAATGAACTGTAACTCAGCGAATACTCAGTCAAACAGGCATACAGACACACAGGCATGAAGCTTGAATTCTCTTCTTTTAAATGAGGTAATTTATATAAAAAACAAATATTCTCATCTTGTGAAATCTGTATTAAAAGAGAGCGATTCCAGTCGAGCTCATTAGAGCTAATTCAAATGTAATGTGACTCCGCCCACGGAGAGCGCGCGCTATTCAAACGCAAATTACTGAGGCAATCCAAGCAAACCTGTGAACGCCCCCATATCAGCTCGAGAAAACACAAGTTTAATCAGACCATTGTAGCCTACGTGTTTACACCATCTGGCAGCGCTGTGAGGAATAATAATAATGGAAAATCTACCTCAGAGTGCGGGTATTGCAGGAGAGAGGATCCGAATATGTAGTACGTTTTTTTTCCTTCTCAAGTTAATCGCGTTTCTGTGAATGAATGAACGGCAGCCGCAGAGATGCGCGCTGTTTATCACAGCTCGCAAAAAGACAGTTTAAATTTAAATTGCGTCTCTGTGTGAATGAATGATGATGTTTTAGCAAACTGTATTGCTATACTGAGTTGAGTAAAAATCGACAGAAATATGTTGAAATAAAATGTAGGCTATTTGTATAAGCAACGTATTAAACTGAAAATTAACATTTATATGCCCTAATATTTCATAAAAACAACGTTACAGTCAGGCGTTTCTGTTTGTGAATGAATGTTTCGGTTTTAGCAAACTGTATTGCTATACTGAGTAAAAATCGACTGAAATATGTTGAAATAAAATGTATTTGTATAAGCAACGTATTAAACTGCAAATTAACATTTATATTTCTTATAATAAAAATGAAAGACCTATGTTACAGACATATGAAAGACAACATTTCGTTGATTAGTTTTGGATAGATTATACATTTTTACTGTAAAATATCTGCCACCTCAAATAAGCTTTTGTTTGCCAATATTTGCTCATGTTAAACTGTACTTGTGTGAACTGTTGGGCTTAAACTTTAATGTCAACACCTTAAGAAATAAAATATAAGCCCAAAAGGTTACACATTCATTTTTTCCCACATAATTTGTTACACATACTAGTTTTCACACTACATACAAATATGTACATTTTCATAAAGGTGGGCCATTCAAATTTGAAGTTATTAGTCAGTGAAATGTGATTGGCTACTAGCATACATGTTTTGACCTTAGCCAAGTCATATTTTAAGTTTTGTTTTGACATCCAACAAAGAAGATTCATATTGATTTTTAACTTTACCGATCCTCCAGTTACAGTGTTACAATTTCTGTTGTAGCGGCTATAGGTCCAACTTTGACACAATTTGGTGTGAATTCTCAATGAAATATATTCTCAGAAATATCCCAGCATTCATTTCGGCATTCGAGGAAGGAGATCGAGGCAGGTCAATACAAGTCGTTTTTCAACAATTTCGTACGCTATTTCATCACTAAATTCACTTCTGAGAACATTTGATGCGAGAAATCAACTGTGTAGATTTCAAATATTGGCATTTTTACGAAAATTTATGGCGAATCGAAAATGTGCTCAAACGTTTTCAGAAGTGAGAATCTCCATAAGCGTTGCTTTATTGTTATGAATATACATTACATTGTAGTGTACAGTTGTAGAGTAATCCCTTGAGCTGAGGGTAGGCTTGGGCGATAAAGCCTGGTTGTTATCGTCAATAATTCTCGTTATGTTTGGGCACTGCAGACGGCGTCTGTGCGGCGGTATTATTGCGCAATACCAGCAAGAACACATCGTCTCAAACTGTCAGCGGCGTTCTGTGCGCTCGTCACCTTGTGAGTTCATTCTTCCAAGAACAACTAGCAAGAGATTCTCCCCAAGAACACAAGTCCGTTCTTTGCATTCTTGGTTCTGAGAAACACCCAACATCTATTAAATTAAGTTTGTGCGTTGCGTTCAGGAGAAAAATGTAAATTTGTGGAAAATGAGTGTTGCTCAATGAGACAGTTTGATTCACTTATATTGGCACAATGCTTCGATTAATCAAAATTAGTTTGATAACTTTTTGCCAGCAACATCCCTAGCTGCAATGTGCAAAATTTAGTGCAGATTGGACCAATGGCCTAGAAGTTTGAAATATTAATATTTATATATTAGAAAATGAAAATGGCAGAAATGTTTATAGACGGAAATAAATTCAGAGAAATGCATTTGAGGATTCATGGGAAAAAATTATTTTGTTTCTCGCCATTGTCTCTACGAATTACAGTCACTGATGCCCATACACTTTTTTTTGGCAGAAAAATAAGGAAGAAGAAATCACTACAGAAAATCAGTACAAACACAACAGGGTTCCAGTGCCTCTGGTTAAACCCTGGAAAACAACAAGTGTTGTGTACATACCAAACACAAACTGGAGGGTGAATTCGGTTTGTTTTCTGCAGCAATGCAGAGTGAGCCGGCGATGATGTACTGAGAGCAGAGAGAAAGACAAAAGTCAAGGTTTCTGCTGGAACATGTGACTTCTGTTACATACACTTACAAGACACAGCACTTTTTTGTATAATTGTGTTTCTTACGAAGAGAGATCCCCAGTAAGGAATACCACTAAAGACAAAGATGGAATCTGCATAAACTGTAGACACGATTCCCAACAGGAAAGTCCACAGACCAATCATAATCTGGACAACCTGTGAAGGATAAGAAAGTATTTTAAAGTAAAACAGTATCACACTTTGGGGAACAATATTACATAAACAATATAAATTTATAACAGCTGTAGTTAGGTACTCCCATTGCAAGTAATGGACAGATTTTTATCATCTGTAAATCATTCTACTCTGTGACTGATACACTATACATTTTTTGCATTGTCACTTAAAAAAAAAAGTTATGCTTTGTGTGGATTTACTGTGCTCTGAGCTTCTGCCTGCTTAATGGACTATGACTTTGGGTTGTGTTATTAATAAACTGCGCTTTATTTTCAACTGTTGTTGCTGAGTGCTGTCCACAACAACTAATACCACCAAATCATAACACTCACACTGACATAAACACATAAAAATGATTTGGGATTATGAACAATTTCTCACCCCAAGGGCTTTTGGTTGGCCTTTCAGAAAAGGCTGAAGTCCTTGAAGAGGTGAAACTCCTGCTAGCTGTTGTTGTCCATAAACAGGAACAGGAACATTTGTCCCAGTTCCAGCTGCTGGTGTTTGTGTTGGTGGTTGAAACTGGATGACAACCGTCGAAGAGTTCATGGGTATGACAGTGTGAGACATTCTTCTTTCTGAATCTGAAATTAACCTGTACAAAATTATAGTAAACCGAGCATAGATATGATTATAAAATAGATTTTATAAGTAAACAAACTTTGCAGTTTATTTATTAAATCTTTTTGTTGAAGAAACACTAGTAGTTTAGAAGTTATTAACTTTGGTTAAATTATTGTCATCAACTAGAATTAGACCTTGAAACTGTAACATGATAGTAGTTGAACAAACTCAGGGTTACAGGATTAGTTTCGAGTTGACAGAACCAAACCAATCCAACCAGGCTTGTTGGTACCATGACGCTGATCATCAACTTTCTCTGTCAACTCAGGCTTTGATCCTGAGTTTAGGAGTTTAGGTGTGACATCAGTAGCGAACAGCCAATCACGTGCTGAGAAACTGTGATTCACTTCTCTCTTCTCCAGAATTGATACTTTGCAGTCACGTGATATCTGGCGGGCAACAAACGCGGTTAGTGCATCCAATCGCACAACAACAATCTGACATGTCGTGTACACCTCAAAACACCAACTTTTGTATATTAAAACTGGCAAGATCCTTGATTAGTTTACTGGTTTTCGTTGCTAGAGAATGACGTTCTTACCCGCCAGCCAGTACAACTGACGTCACGTGCAAAGTATCAATATACTGAGATTGAAAAATATTAAGAATTAAAATTTTTTTTACAAAACAAGAAGAAAAGAGATGTTTATGAAAGAGGACAACTACAATAAAAAATCTTGCTATATCACTGCAAGTAAAAGTTATGAAGTTTGTTTATATAGTTGATATAGAAATTGTACATTTAAGCTCACATTTAGCCATTTTCTACAGCTTTATCTATTGATTCTTAAGCTTATTTATATACCTTTATATATTTATAATCATTTAAACTAAGTGCTTAATAATAATTGATCAACTAAAATTGTACATGTCTAATGGATTAAGGGAATAATAATTATAATTTGCTATGTACTTTAATTTGGAGTAGGAACAGGGGGAGTGACTTTATTACATCAGACATTTGTCACTTTGCTCTGATTACTGTGGCGATGAACACTGCTGAAATCTGAGCCAAATGGTGCCTAAATTCAAGGATTGGTGCAAACTAAACTGAAACCTGGCTATCTCTCTAAACCGGCTGAACGGTCTAGGCCCGAGTTCACTCTTCTGAGATAAGCCGATGTAAGTAAGATGTTATAAGAGTAACTCCTGGTACTGTTTCCCAGAATGAAAGGGGAAGCAGGCGGAGATCAGATGGTTAGGAGGGGTAAATGTGCTTATGTTGTAGTTTACAGCAAGTAATCTGCATGCAGGTTTGGAAACAACGCTGAATGATTTTGTATATTATTTGTATTGATACATTATTAATACATTATTTTGTACCAATATACACTAACGTTCAAAAGTTGTAATAATATTTTTCTGTATTTTTGATCGTATGAATGCAGGCTTGATGTGCACAAGAAAAAACATAGAAATAGTAATGTGTCCACATTTTTGACCAGTAGTAGGCTACTGTACTATTATACTATTGCTGCATAATTATCAAAAATGTTAAAGTCCTCACGTCACCATTTTGCATGTTGTTGTCCGCATACACTTCACATAATATGCCTATAGGTGGCGCCTGGGCTTCATTTAACCAACTATGATAGTTTGATCAAATGGTAAACAGTGTATCAATACATAGACTAAATAAAAAGTGACTTTAATACTACTTACTATTAATGCGACTCTTGGTGCTGGTTTTGTGCAGTTCTCTGTAGTCAATTAGCATCCATTGTTTAAACGACGCAGATTCAGAGCGCTTCATAAATGTTAATTTGTCTGTCCATCTAATTTTCAAACGATTTATGAATGACTGGAAAATTACCGCTCCACTTCACATTGTCCAATGAAATGTGAACTTGTTGTGCCAGATAACGATTGTTCGGTGTATTATACATGACAAACAGGCTTCAATGAATTATAAAATATTTTAAAATAATTTTTAATTGAATCGAAAAAACTACCTTTTATTATTGAAAAAAAAAAAAAGTTTTAGGTTTCAGGTTTATTCCTTCCTGCTGTCGAGCCATCACTGAAATAACTATATTTGGCTCGACGGTGGAATACCTACGTTTACACTAGTGCATTATGATTTTAATACGCTTAACTTCTGCAATGTTTACGCCTGCCGTCGACACATACATTACTCCGGAGACACACGCAACTTGCCTTGGCAACGACACCTCAGATTGACAGAAACGTAAAAATAAATCAAATTATAATCATAATTAATTATAATCAAATGCATTTTGTTTTATTGACCACAATATAATCATCATTGATATTTGTTTGAGAAGGGCACTTTTGATTAGTTTTGAAAAAGGGCAGGGGCTCGAGCAACCAATTATGTCATTTGTCCGAGACAGCAAATTTGTGGTTCCAGGAGAACACGGCACCTGTGACCACAATCAAGAAACGGAGGGATGGCTAGACCTGCAAAGGTACGAAAAGAGGGTGACGACGCGGTGGAAGGATTTATCTATAACGTGTCACCCAGACGGCAGAGTAGGAACAGTTCTCCGTTCTTCACCGCAGTGATTCAGAGCGCCAGACAGGAGTAACACAGAGTGGTCGTGTTCTCTATGGAGAATCAAGCCACCTTCACTCAAGCAGAAAAGAGGCCGCACAAAGTCAGGCGCAACATAAGTAAGCAGCCTAATTCTTTTTACAGATCAGCCTCACTGATGGCATGTGTTGTGGTTCAGTGCTGGATCACCAGTGGGCTCGGTTTTAATTAAACTCTTTTGCTTGTTCCTATAGGCTTCTCTGATCCAGACGGCTTCAACGTCTTGTGCTCTCGTGGGACGAGCGTGGAGGTGACCAGTCTGCGGTGCGCGCCGCCGAGCTGCAGAACCATGACTATAGAGGAGATGAAAGCTCTCGGTCCGAAGCAGAAGATGTGAATCGCAGAGCTAACATTTCCTGACCGCTCCTGTTTGTGGCCACAATGGATAGAAAACTAATGTTGTGTTTTTGGTGTGTTTAGATGGGAGAGCTCCACGGAAAGGTTGAACTTCATGGATCTGTGAGCAAAGTGGTGACGTCAACGGCTCGGACTGTGAGCTTAAAGATGTGCGGATCTGTGACGGGACGGGCGAAATAAAGGTTACGCTGTGGGACAGGTTTGTTAACTCGGCCGAGGGCGGCAACTCGTACAATTTCAAGAACCTGTCAACACAAGAGAGAGAGACGGGTGCATTTGCCTGTGTACTGGTTTGCCCAGAACCATAGAGCAGATCGCTGCAACAATAATTAGTTATTAACTTAGGGGCCGCTAACACAACACCATTTTAACTGAAAACTTTTAAGTTTAAGTTTAAACTTAAAAAACGCGAACCCGTGAGAACACTGATGGCGTGCACATGCACATTACAAGTTCAGTCAATAGGGATGCGCGTTTGAATATATGTGTGCAGGCGTGTAGTCCTTCCCTACAAACCAACCCTCAACAAACTACTAGTCTGGCCTTAAAATTTATAATACAGAATTTGTATCGCTTCCGCGTAGCCACGCGAACCGGAATTATCCTGACAATGCTTTATCTGTTGTGTTGTGACTGCAAACTCAGGTAAACACATAATCATTGTTCCAAAACAAAGCATTTAAGCTCTACCGGTTTTTAGCGGCTTTGAATAAAAAAAAAAAAGAATTGTGCTAAAAAAAAAAGAAAAAATTTAAATAAAAATAGAACGTGCTTTTTTCTCTAGAAGTCACTCTTTTATAGATGTTAGTATAAGCAGACAGTGTCTATTGGGCTTCATGGTTTCAATTATCTCATTATCCTGTTGGTTTTTCTGTTGCTGTTTACAGTAGTGATAACTACTGACAGGTTGACTTTGAGGGGTACATTACAGTTATGGCACATGTAATCACCTCTGAGTGTTATATTAATAATAATTCATTACATTTATATAGCGCTTTTCTCGGCACTCAAAGCGCTTTTACATATGGAAGGGGGAATCTCCTTTTTTAAAAAGAAAAGGAAAAAAAGGGCATGAAAGGGCTCATTCTAGCATTGCTATCATCACTGACAGAGTTCACAATAGTTTAGCTGTTATAATTTAAGTGTATATCATAATATATTTTTTGTTCTTCATTTAGGTGACTTCAACCCTTGTCTAGAGAATGTTTATTTTTGGGTCAACAATTGTTTAATACAAAGTACTGCAATATAAATTGTAAACAATCTCAGTTCTACTCAGTACATTTCTAAGCAATAAGTGAGAAAGTTGAGACAATAGAGAAAGAATGCAATATTAAAGAATACCAAAACTCTTCTTACTGAGTGGAAATATAACATTACCTGTACTATGAGCTACATCTTTATTGTTTTAAAAGGCCACTGTGGATATTCTTGCAAAAGACTTGGGTAACACTTTACTTGAAGGGGTGTGCATAAGACTAACATGACACCTTCATAATCATGACATGACACGTCATGAATATGAAGGAGGTTTTATGCATGTTTGTGAGAAATGTCATTAAGTGTCATTCGTACAATTATGACATTTTTATGCAAATATGACATTGTTTGAGATGTCTTTGTTATGACAACTTGACATAAACCAATACAGTTAATGACACTTGTAATAAAAATGCATAAAACCTCCTTCATATTTATGACATGTGTCATGCCATGATTATGGCATCATTTTGAAAGTACTTTCGTGATAGCTCACACAGCATAAAATGCCTTTCCTACTTGGTATTTTTGTCTTGTTTCCAGTCCAAATATCTAAAAATTCTTAAATCAAGATACATTTACTAGACAAGTAAAATGACACAAGATACTATGTCAATATTTTCTAGAATTTTTACCTTTTTGCTCAAAACAAGCAAAATTATCAGCCAATGGGGTAAGAAAGATAATATTGTTTCCATTTGAATTACTGTAAAGTATTTTCTTATTCTGAACCTTCTAGGGTTAGTTCACCCAAAGTCAACCTGAAGTGGTCGGTTTTCTTTTAAAAACGGTTTTCAGTCGGGGGACATTTTACAAATCTCGCAAAATGAGGAGGATAAAGAGGCTGCAAGTACTAATAATGTGGATAGATGCTGTAATGGAAACGGTACAGAGAAGCGTATGGGTCCGAGAACGTTGCCAGCTGTGGTGGGAAAACGGTTCTGCAACTTCCGGGTGCGAACTGCGAAGGCAAACATTTCAGTATATTTGCGATGTAGCCTACATGTACTTCGCACTCGACTATCGCAAAAGCTCTCAGTTCTGGAGAGAGGAGGGGGAACAATGACAGTGGGCGGGGTTTTGTGTGACGTCCACCTGTGAATGCAGACACGATGGCTGGATAACATTCCAATCAGAAGTGCATTTACACTTGTCTTTGCAATGTGTATGCAGACAACATCCGGATACAGGTCGCATGTTAATGCCAAGTGTAAACGCAGCCATAGAGTGAGTTGCATTTTTTCCCTGCCATTCACAACTCTTCAATGGTCTGTGTATAATAAAGTGTCCATTGGATGTGAAATTCAGAAACTTGGCAAATGAAGTAGTAGTAGTAGCGTTTTATTGTGGGGGGGGTTGGGGGGGGGTGATTGCATATCTGTATATATGTAAAGTTAGTGTATGTGTAGGCCTGGAGAGTCGCTACGCCTGGCATCCTAATCATAGCGATAACATTAACGTAGTATAACGTGTATGCTCTGTTTGGTTTAGTTTTAATTGTTTTTTTTTATTATTATTCTGTTTTCCCTGTTACTGAGTGCCCTGTTGTTGTAAGTTGACCTTGTAAGTTGTTTCCTTGTGTGTGTCAGTTTGTTCCCTTAGTTACTGATCACGTTCACCTGTTGTTCATTTAGTTACCTCATAACCTTTCCTTGTGTGTTTAAGCCCTTAGTTCTCGAGTATCAGTTTATTAAAGTTTATTAAAGTCTATATGTTGAATTCTCTATCGTTGTGGCCAGCAAAACATAAGTCAGTCATCTGGGAACTTTTTCTAATATTTTATGATTACTATGAATTCTGACATACTACTCATTTCACATGCTGCTTTTCAACTACTATATCATAGGGAGGTATGGTGTCACAGAGTCATATAGAACCATCTTGAAAAAAAAAAAGTTTAAAACTTTTTAAAAAAAAAAAAAAAAAAAAAAGGAAAACACAGTTAAACAGTTGAGTTTTATCATTTTGGAATCCATTCAGCAGATCTCCGAGTCTGGGGGTCCCACTTTTAGCATAGCTTAGCATAATGAATTGAACCGGACAGGACCATTAGCGCCTCTCTCAAAAAAATGAATGAAGAGTTTGCGATTTTTTTCTCCAGACCCGGAGATCGGCTGAATGGATTCCAAAATGATAAAACTCAACTGTTTAACTGATTGGTTGGAACACTATTTGTTTTGGTTTTGAGTGGTTGGTGAAACCAATTGTTTTTGTGTGCAGAGCTCAGAGCCTAGGCTGCCTACAGAGACGCATTTTTTTGACGGCATGCTTATGGGGCGGGCAGCTAGCGGATCGTTTGGAAAGATTAGATGAATGTGATACATTTTTTTGTGCCTGAAATCACTGATACAACATTTAACCCTCTGGGGACCAAAAACCGCCCGCGCGTTTTGCTCGTTTTTTTTTTTTAGCAATGAAAATAAACACTAAATGCTCTGTTAATTTTGATCTTTCATTTTCATGTAATACATCAATCGATCCTGTTCAGTGTCTATATCTTTCTGTATACTTACAAAAAAAATAAAGTGTTTTGCTTTTTGACAAATAAAGAAAAATTAACATGATGCGATTTCTGCCTTCTCTCTGTCAGTAAACTCCCATTTGAAACGCGTTCGAAAATGATCTATAACTCCGCGACAATTCAGTCAAACAGGCAAACAGACCCACGGGCATAAAGCTTGAGATCGCATCTTTTAAATGAAGTCATTTATATAAAAAACAAATATTCTCAGCTTCTGTAATCTGTATAAAAAGAGAGCGACTCCAGTCGACCTCATTACGAGATGATTCACAGTTGATGCCCCGGAGAGCGCGTGCTATTCAAACGCAAATTCTGAAAACCATTTCAGAGCTGTGAAACGCCCACATCAGCTGTAAACAAAGCGCGTCGCGACTCCTCGCGAGTGAGACATTATAGCCTACCTTATGGAGAAACGATTCCTCAGAACAGTGCTGATGAGGAGCAATATGTCCTGAAATGAGGAGCAGATTCCGCTGAGGAGTGAGGTAGGCTGTTTTCTTTTCTCACGTGTGGAATAACGTTATGGAATAACGTTAGTGTAGGCCTATGTAAACCGCAAAAAGATGAATCCCATTTCTATAATATGACTCGCCTTTCTGTGAGATGAATGAAGGGGACATATTTGTAAAGACTGTTTAGCCTAAATATGAATTGTGCGTCTGTGTGTAAAATAATAAACTGCTTTGCTATAGCCTACTGAGATGAGTAAAAATCGACTGGAATATGTTGAAATAAAATGTATTTGTATAAGCAACGTATTAAACTGCAAATTAGCATTTATATGCCCTAATATTTCATAAAAACAACATTACAGTCAGGCGAAGTATGAAAGACAACATTTTGTTGACTAGACTAGCGTACAGTTTTTAGGCTACTGTAGAATATACCGCCACATCAAAAAAGCTTTTGTTTAGCAATTTCTGCTCATATCTAACGTTATATATATATAATATATAATATATATATATATATATATATATAATATAATATATATATATGTATATATATATATACTATTTTTGTCAAAAATAAAGTCATAGACTAAGATGTTAGATGTTCCAATGTTGGCTATATTCAAACTAATGAATACACATGATAAAATGTAGGCCTATAATCTTTTTTTTTTTTTTTTTTTTACAAAGAAAGAGTACACTTGAAATATTGTTGAAATTGTAATTGTTGTAATTGTAACATTTTTAATAAAATAGCAAAACATATTTACGAGAGATGTAAGCGAAATCTTAAATGGTCAATATAAGTCTTCTTCTAAATACATCTTTTGTCCTTGCATTGTGGCTCAGTCAGTGTCACACCTGAATGAATGGGCATTAGGCAGAGTCATTATGCAGAGTGGGTGGGACAAACTACTCCTCCTCCACGCCCCCCTCGCATAATGGCTTTCCAAGCAAAACCTGTTTTACACCATTTAAATCAATGTATTTTTTTTTGTGAACGATAAAGCAAGACTATTTTCACATAATTTTGAAGCTAGAACTCAAAGGGACAACATCCATTAGTCAAAAGTCTTGTGGACACATATTTAATATGTGTTTTGTGGTCTTAATTCAGCAACTTTCATTTTTATTTTTTCCAATAACCACGCATAAACATTATTCTCTTAAAAATACAAACATCTACATACACGTTGCTCGCATATTATGGTAGCCCTGTTTGTGCTATATAGAGTGAATTTACACCTTAGCCATTAACATGTTTATAAATAACTGAAAAAACCACAAATGTCAAGGCATGTCAGAACATCTCAAGGGCCCCAAAAACACCTTGGTCCCCAGAGGGTTAACTAATCTTCATTGTGTGAATTTTATGTTAGTCCAAAATGACTTCCATTCAGGAATTGAATGTAGAACTTTCTGAGAAGTTTCTAGATAGGTGCACCAAAGAACAACTTTTAGAAATCACAGAGAGTCATGCTATCATTTTGACTGGAAATGATAAGAAGCGCAAGGAGGATTTGTCAAGAGCTGTTAAAAGCCAGTTGATAGCCAAGATAATTCTGGTTGTAGGAGATGATTCTGGCTTCTTGAAAGTTTAGAGTGGTCTGTTGGTTTGGCGCTAATTTCTGAGGAGTCAAGATGGCAACACCCAAGATAGTCTGTTCCGAAGTTGAAGGATTTGTCCACAATGTGTCTCCATTTTTACAATCACGTTCGAGTGATGTAAAATACTTCTCTGCAGTGGTTCAGGAGGCTACTCATAACAGTAGACTCATAGTTTTTGATGTGTAGCGGCACAAACGATTTCAGAGTGTGGAGAAAGACAAAAGTCTAGTGAAGCTGAGTGGTGTGTGTTTGAACAAGTCCCGCCAAGAAAAAGACAAGCTTAACACTTTTAATACAAGGTCTAAACTGTCTGTTATCAAGAAACTTTCATTTGCTTTTGATGAAGTGGTGGATCAGGATGTGGATCAAGAGAAAACTGGGAAAGTCACAGTGTAAGATGGAGAGGTTGTTTAACAAACGAGCAGTGGCTCGGAAATTTGAGGTTGGAGACCAAGTATTAGCTTTGTTGCCACCTGTAAGTAATCCTTTTCAAGCCCGTCCTTATCCGGTCCTCAAATGCCTTTCTGGACAGAATTATCTTTTGAAAACCCCAGAACGACACAAGGGAGTACAGGTTTGCCATATAAATCTTTTGAAGCCTTATTTTCCTCCTGCATCTTCTGTGGGGTTCGTAACCACTGTGTTAGATGATTCTTCACATTTGAGTGGGGAGGGGACTTCCTTTTCAGAGTTCCTCCTTGAATTGTATGGGGGATGATTGCATTCACTTTCCTTCTCAAGGAGTTATTGAAGGACGATTGAATAACTCTGAGATGTATTCAAAATTGGCTCATCATTTACCCCATCTATCTCACTCTGAGGAAAATTACATTTTTCAGTTAGTGTAGTCTTTTCCTCACTTGTTTTCTGATGAGCCTACTTGCACTACAGTGATTGAACATGACATTGATGTGGGTTCTTCACCAATTAAGCAGCATGCGTATAGGGTAAACCCTGTGAAACGGGACTTGTTGAAAAAGGTGACTTACTTATTAGATCACAATTTGGCTGAGTCCAGCTTTAGTGCTTGGAGTTCACCTTGTCTCCTTGTAAATAAGCCCGATGGATCCTACAGATTTTGTACAGACTATCGCAAGCTTAATTCCATCACTAAGCCTGACTGCTATCCTTTACCCCGCATAGATGATTGTGTGGATAGAGTGGGGTCTGCGAAGTTTGTGAGGTTCCACTGACTATTAGAGCAAAGGAACTGTCTGCATTTGTGACACCTGACGACTTTCTCCAATAACGTGTTATGCCGTTTGGGGTTCGATATGCTCCAGCCACCTTCCAGCGCCTTATAAACAAGGTGTTGTCTGGTTTATCTGACTGTGAGGCTTATTTGGACGATGTGGTTTTATACAGTTCATCTTGGTCAGATCACCTAGTCCAAATAAGGGAGTTATTTGTTCGTTTGACTGAGGCTTCTTTATCTTTAAATTTGGAAAAATGCGAATTTGGGAAAGCTACCGTCACTTATTTAGGTAAAGTAGGAAATGGACATGTTCGCCCCATTGAAGCTAAGATTTGAGTCCATTTGTGCTTTTCCAGTGCCTACACATCACAAAGAATTGCGTAGGTTTCTGGGAATGGCCGGATATTATCGTGGGTTTTGCCCAAACTTTGCATCTATTGTAGCACCCTTAACTGATCTTATAAGCACAACAGTACCCTTTAATTGGACCACTGTTACCCAACAGGCATTTGATGGAGCCACAGCACTGTTGGCTAGTGCTCCTGTGCTTGTTGCACCAGATTTTTCTCAACCTTTTTGTTTAGCTGTTGATGCCAGTGATACTGGAGCCGGAGCTGTTCTCCTACAGAGAAGTCAGGATGGAGTAGAACATCCAGTCTGTTATTTTTCAAAAAAATTCAATGTCCATCAGCTAGTTTACTCTGTTGTGGAAAAGGAGACACTTGCTCTTGTTTTGGCCATCCAACACTTTGAAATCTATCTGGGATCGTCTGCAAGTCCAATTGTGGTTTATACCAACCATAATCGTTATCAGAGGTTAATGCGGTGGAGTCTCTTCTTACAACCATTTTCCCTTGACATTAAACCCATCCGGGGCAGTGAAAATGTCATTGCTGTGTATTACTGATCCTGTGGTCGCTGTCCCTAAAATTTTAGATTACATTGAAACTTTTAGTAAACTCTCAGGATATTCAATAAATTGGAGTAAAGGTGAATTTATGCCCCTAACAAATAACTTAAGTGATAACTTTTTGAACAGTATACCATTTAAAATAGTGGAGGATCACTTTACATATCTTGGCCTGAAAATTCCAAAGAACCCTAAATATTTGTTTAAATTACATTTTTTAGACATGATTAACAAATTCAAATTAAGCATCGAAAAATGGAAACTGCTTCCTTTATTGCTAATTGGCCGTGTGAATGTGATAAAGATGGTTACTCTCCCTAAGTTTCTATATCTTTTTCAAAATCTCCCTATTTATTTGCCGGCAACTTTTTTAAACAACTTGATTCAGTTATTCTGTCATTTGTATAGAACTATAAAACACCTCGCATAGCAAAAGCCCACTTGCAAAAACCTACTGATTGTGGAGGCCTCGGCCTTCCTATTTTTAAGCATTATTATTGGGCAGCAAATGCCAGAGCTCTCACTTTCTGGAAAAGGGGCATCCTGGACAACATGCTGCCTGAGATTTCCCCATTATGGGTTCGTGCTGAGGCTATGTCAGTGCCGGAGTCCTCTCTCCCAACTTTACTTTTTACAGAGTGTAAATCGATCGGCAGAATAGGAAGCTATAATTTTGTGTTGAGAAATTCTTTGAGGATTTTGAAGCAGATAAATAAATTCTATTAATTACCGAAGGTCTCACTCAATACTCCAATATCATGCAATCCCTCATTTGAACCTTCTCAGACTGATGGAGCTTTTTCAGGATGGAGGAGAAAAGGTTAATGCTGTATAGGAGATCTCTATATAGATGATCAATTTGCATCTTTTTCACAACTTAAAAGTAAGTTTGCACTCCCACAGTCTCACTTCTTCAGTTACTTGCAAATTAGAAATTATGTAAAGGAAAATATTTCACAGTTTTTAAATAAACCTGAAAAGCATATTATTCACAATCTTTCATCTTCTAATCCTGAAACCAGATATTTAGTAACTTGTTTTGTTCGGGCTTTTACAACATCTGTATGCACCAACCACCTCAAAGTAGTCTAGTCTGCTGAACTTAACGATGAAGTGTCTGATGAGATCTGGGAAGAAGGCCTATCGAGAATAAAGAGCTGTTCTGTAAATTCGAGATATAAATTAATCCAGTTTAAAGTTATACACCGCATTCACTACTCCAAAACTAGATTAAACAAAATATTTCCCTCCATATCTTCTCAATGTGATAGGTGCAAGAAGGCGGAGGGGACACATGTCACATTTATTTTGGTTTTGCCCTAATTTGTATGATTTCTGGTCTAACATTTTTGAATTATTTTCAAGCGTGTACAGAATCGACATTCAACCTGACCACAATCTGGCTATTTTTGGCTATTCTGATGTAATGGATACTATCCCTCATACTCTTCAGCATGCACTAATGGTAGGCTTGATTGCAGCCAAAAAAGTAATACTTCTCAATTGGAAAACTTCACAAGCCCCTTGTTTCCGGAAATGGTTAAATGAGATGCTTTATATTATCCAAATGGAACAGTTACATTTTGGGGAGTTTTGCTCACAAAAAAAGATTTGAAGCCACATGGGGACCTTCTTGAGACTTTTGGAAGTTTAACATTTATTTTCTTCTCCTGTGTTGAATTAACTGAACAATTGTGAATATTGTAATTTATGTTTATTTTCTCAATAATTATTTTGTATATATTTGCTGACTAGGCAATCCAGACATTTCTTTTTTTTCTTCTTTTTTTTTTCCGTTGTGTGTTAATGTTTCTTTTGTTGTCCTTAATGTTTTATGCTTTGTGTCTGTTAATATAACTTTAAAACTGTTAATAAAAAAAAAGAAAGAAAATGTCATTGCTGATGCCCTATCTCGAGCATGAGAATATATATTTTGTTGTTTCTCCTCTCTTTCTATCCTGTTTCCTAGGGCCCAGGAAGCAGGAACTAGGAACCAAGTGGAGTGGGATCAATCCTGGAGAATTTGTTGTTGTTGTTTTTTGCATTCCTTAGAGCAGGGATAGGCAACTTTGGTCCTGGAGGGCCACTGTCCTGCAGAGTTTAGCTTCAGCCCTGATAAAAACTCACCTGCCTGTATCTATCTAGTAATCCTGAAACATTGATTGCCTTGTTCAGGTGTGTTTAATTAGGGTTGGAGTTAAACTCTGCAGGACAGTGGCCCTCCAGGACCGGAGTTGCCTATCCCTGCCTTAGAGGAATACATTTTGTGGGGGAGGTGTTACGCCTGCCTGTTTACCCCTGCTGGCTCTGCTACACAGTGCAGACGTTAGTTGGGCAACAGGTGTATTCAATCCCTAATTAGTATAAATGTGTTAGTATAAAGACCTGTGACTTGGAGTGAGAATTCTCTCACTTCTCTTTCACATTCTTTATTTTGTATCTTTGTTTTCCCATATTTATTCTTAGTGCCAGATATTGTTTATTTAGTAACCACACGCGTGTTTTTCCCCCCTAGACGTCGGTTTCTTTTGATTGTTTAATAATTGTTTTGCTTGGTTTGACAATAAATTGGTTTATTGTTAAAGCATTTGTTGTTTGCCTCTTTTATGTTGCGGTATATGAGCCAGCCGTAACATTACACAGTCACTTATTGCAATATAACTGGCATTCAAGTTATCAAGCCTATTTTGAATGTGACTTTACAGGCTATTCTCAAAGTGTTGTGCTGGTTTGTCATTATATTTTTGAAGCAGGTTAACAAGCGCCACATAATTCCCACAGTTATCATAATTTTCCCCTTCTGAGTAATATTGCCAGATTGTGCAGTTTTGGATTTGATTGGGCAGGTGCAGGGGCGGAGCCAGACAATGTAAACATTCGGGGCTTAGCCCAAACCTAGGGGGGTTCGGGGGCATACTCCCCCGGGGAGATTTTTTTCCCCATTTACGTCAGCTAAATGCACTATTTTTCAGGCTGTTTGAGATGATAAAATGCCTAAAAATCTATACACTATCTGGGAAAATAAACACAGTGGTATCTGGTGGCGTGTAAAACTTATAACAGCCCTTTTAGACTGGGGCCAAAACGCCACCATAACTCGCTGATAATAATTTAAGTCTCATGTGTGCAATAAAAGTTCCAAAGACCTGTGTCTTATTATTAAATATGTATACTTTTTGTTCAGAATTGCTGCATTAAATATAGATGATATTGTGTAATATGTTACAGTAAAATAATGATGCGTTGTCCAAAAAGCTTACATGTAAAATTGTGGACAGTGATATTCATTTAATTAGCAACACTCTGCTGCTACTATTTATTCATTATTACTGTTCACCATAACAATTCCTTTAATTATGTAAATACTAATACGTTTATTACATTATTACATCTCAAAAATTTTGAATATTGTGGAAAAGGTCATTGTGCTGCACCACCAGAACAAGAATGACGGATTAAATTCTCAGGAAACCTTTGCAGGTGTTTTGAGTTGATTACCTGATTAGATATCTTGTCAGGTCGTATAAAAAATTCTTTGTTCTAAAATTCTAATACATTTTGAGATAGGAGTTTTGATTTCCATGAGCTGTAAGCCCTCATCAAGATTAAAACAATAAAAGGCTTGAAATATTTAACTTTTTATGTAATGAATGTAGAATATATTAAAGATTTACTTTTTAAATTAAAGTATGGGAAAAAAAAAAACTTTTCCACGATATTGATGCATCTGTACTTGGAATTGTTGTCATCAGGAGGAGGAAATATACTTTCTCATGTCTTTCTAGTCTTCTTTATCACTATATTTCTCAATTAGTCTCTCTTCTTATCCCACTAATGCGCCGAGATTAGCTGTAAAACATGCCCTGAGATAACTTAGCATTTGATACAAGCTGTGTGTTTTGGTTTTACAAGTGCCATCCGCCAAATCATCTGCCTATCACTATTAGCAACTAATTTCTCTTAATAACACCTAACGTTAACACGCTACCACCTTGTTAACACCTAGCCAGCTCGCTACGACGCGATGGCGGTGAAACATAGCCTACAACAGCCCGCCAGCCCCCGATGACAACGACGAAGAAGAAGAAGATTTATTTTCTTCTTCGTTAGTTTTTATTGGCAGTTGGCAAACAAGCTGAGTGATGCGCGATGCATTACCGTCCGCCACCACGCACGGTAATAGAGCTTTTGTTTCATTTTTGCCGCTCCGGTCAGAAAGACAGAGGAAATGAAACAAAGTTGAAGTTATTTTAAAAAACCTAAAATATTCGGGGCTTTTGACAAAACATTCGGGGCTTAAGCCCAATTAGCCCCTGGGCTGGATGGCCACCTAAGACCACTCCCCAGCCCGTACGGGAAGTGTCTATGCCACATACAAAGGGAACGAAGCCACAGTGTGTAACCCTTACCATAAACATGGATTTTAGAAAGGGCTGAAGCGTTCAGTGCTTGATAGGTAATAATTTAAATAAAATCATCCAATTTACTTCAGCTCAGCATTAAAGTCTCAGAATTGACACATTATAAGATGTAACATATACATAAAAACATCTAAAGAAAGATGAAACATTCACCTCAGATAATATTTGTTAATCTTTCTTTTTCCTCCTCTGAACAGTTGTTGAACAGCAGCTCTGAAATTTTTCACTTCTACCAGACGTGAGAATGAGAAGAATGACAGTCAGACATTATTTAAAGTCTTTATTCAGTAATTTCAAATCTAATCCTTCATTCTCAGGAATGCTGCTGAACTTGATCAGAAGTAGTTTTACTAGTTTGTGAAAATGTGCTTTGTATGTCAAACGTGTATGAAATGTATCAACCCAAAATATTGTGTAATATTGTAGTGTTGTGTAATGCTTAACTGGATAGTTATGTTTTCACGGTAAAATGTGAACTTGCAAGATTAATAAAAAACAGCTTAATTTTCTGTTTGTTAATATGTAACAATTATTTTTTTTTTTAAAGGGGTCATCGGACGCAAAAATGTTTTGCATATAAATGTGTCTTTGCAGTGTGTGGGCACAACCACCGCACAATGAAAAAAATCCATTCACTCACTTTTTTAATCCTCTAAAAGCCTAAACACTCTCAATAATCAAGCCGTTTGGATTTTCTGAGCAATATGATGTTATATTGCTCATGCTCCGCCCACAACCACTGACGGACTGTCCCGTATTAGCATATTTCCTCAGCCATTTGTATACTAATTGCATAGACACCCCCGGAAGAGAGGGATAGGGTGCAGTTGCTCATTATCACTTAAAGAGACATGCACCAAAACGGGTCGCTGTGAACAGAGCTGTTTTTGAGGAGGAAAAAGGGTGTTGTTTTACACAACTATTGAGGAATTTTAACCAAAGTGTGTTACAAACTTTACATGAAGACCCTAAAGAATCATACCAACTTGTGGAAAATGGGCATCCGATGACCCCTTTAAAGGTTGTGGTTGTGTTCTATATCATTACGTGATTTAAAAATGACTGTTGCTCAATTTGTATACTATGAGTGGTAATGCTAATTGGTAAATAATGTTATTTTAACTGATTAATTACAAAAGTATTATTGTGTTAAATGAGAAAAGCATCAAATAGACATTACAAAAAGTAGCTTTAGAAAGAAATATTCTATTTGACTCAACATGGATTAATTTTTTAAGTTGAATGTTTACTGGTTTTTAACAGAAATAACATAAAATAACGCATTTAAAAATTATAAATATTTTTTAAATTACTTAAGTTACTATAAATCTCTCGAAAACACAGGTGAATTGATGGTGGTTTGTCTTTAAAATCTTCAGGCATCTTCAGGGAATGAAAAGAAACTTCAGTGCAAGAGTTATGTCCCCCGGTGCAAGTGTCAAGTTATTGCGTACCAGACCTAGGATGAAGAACCATGTGCCGGCGGCAAAATGTCAGAATGTCAGAAAGCGCACAGGGTATTTACGAGCTACAGAAGACTGGCGCTTCCCCTCAGCACAAGTATGTATCATTTTAAAACACAGCATTCCAACTTTGTGAATATTCATAGCGAATTCTTGATGGCATGAGTCTAAACCAAAGGAATGTGTTTTTCAAACTCATGCTGATGTAGACGAAACGACCTTCCTCGCTCTGACTGACAGATTCGAAGACGCCTCAGACAGCATGTGATCACGATATACACATATACAAAGAATTACAGTATTTCAAAATATCTGTCTTTGCGAGTAGGCAAACATTATCTGTTATATCTTATGTGAACGTTTGGTTATATGTTGGGAAAAACATCAGATGTGTAACATTATATTAGATTCCTGGTCTTAATATATAGGCTGTCTGTATGTTAATCAAACAATTGTGGTATTCACATTAAGAGTCAAATCACTCATAAAATATAAAATGGTTCAGTTGTAAAGAAAAAGATGCTGCCATTGAAAAACCAAAGAGAAAGCACAACCAGAATTGATGAGCTGCACACTTTCCATCCACACCAACAAAACCCAGAATAAAAAATAAAATAAAAATTAGGCTACAATGGCCATGATTTTTTTTGTTTTTGTTTTTTTATTCAGATGTTGCATCTGAATTGGTATTTAGATATATTTTCAGACCAAAATGGATTGGTAACCAAACATCTTTAAAATATCTTATTTATGTTCCATAAAAGAAATAAATACAGGATTGAAACAGCATGAGGGTGAGTAAATGATGACAGAATTTTCCCCTTTGGGTGAGTTATCACATAAATATAGTTTTTTTTTTTTTTATGAAATTATTCTCTAAGAAAATAAAACTACCAGTAGGTCGCGGAAAATGTCTAAATGAGTAATTCACTGGGTCATTCATGCATTTGATTCGTTCAAATGGCTGATTCATTCAGGACTGAAGTAAATGGCTCTCTTCATCAATGGGCCATTGAATCATTGGTTCACCCGATTGATTCACTCAAAATGCGGATCCATTCAGAAACAAAACATCGCCATTTGTTGCTCGGAGATGCACAACACTTCTGCTCTGGCTTTTGTTGGCAAAATTGAGCAAAAATAGACAATATTGTGTGTAAAATAACACAATATTAACTTCTTATTTATTGAACTGTTGTATGAAATTAATATCACATGTGCACTCATGCTATTTGGGACAAAAACAGCACTCATGTGATATTGCTGAAATATATGATATAAATATGAGACAAAAACTCATACAGGGGAATTTTTGCCCTGATATCTTGAATTTTAGGGTCACTCTAACTGCATTCTATAGGCTTCATCACGCAGTGAGTTGTTGCCCTGCTTCATGTTCATCACCATCAACTGTATATAATGTAAGATGATCTACGTAGGTCTGAGGCGGAGCAGCTGCGTTACATCATTTTAATCACATTATTTTCATGATTGTGGAAAAGCTTCCTTGTGTTTACAAAGACTTATTAATTTGTCTATATCAAAAATAATATTTGTAGACTCACCAACTGTAACTTCAGAAAAAAAAATGGTGTTATAAAAGATGCATTATTGTTTCTTTATTGGTGGAGGTTAAAGTTCCATCAATTCACCAGCCAGTTCATCCAATGAAGAAATAAAATAGTAAATTTGCTACTGAGAATCAGACGATTCTGCTTTTTAGTTAGGCTATATATTAACTTGTTTTTTGAATTTCCAGTCATTGTCATAAATTATTGCTTTAAATATAATGATAAAAGGTACTTGCCAGATCTCTCACGGCCTCAGATCCACTCGATGCTTCCCACTTCACCACATATACATGAAACAAGAAAAGAACAAAACAGGTGCAACTGGTTTTCATGCTTAGTAATGAGATATAGGGTGTGAAGAATGAGTCCGTCATCTATACACACACAGAAAGACAACAACTGAGTCGAACTAGTTCCGGGTTGATGACGCAAGACGCACAGCTGTAGTAACACAATACCCAGGGGGCAAAGGGGATTTAGCAGACATGGGCTGCTGGAAAGGTTGTCATATAAAAATGAAATCTATGATGTCTGAGGATCACAACCTGGGTGGACAACCCGGTCAACAAGCTGCTGGAAACTTGTAATTAGGGTCAAAACAATGCTACCTCAAATTCTGCTTTAACTCCCGGAATCACCCAAACATGCTAAAAAGGTTTTATTATATTCATGGATCCTGAGCCATATCTCCCTGATACTTTATGCTAGAAACAAACTGAGCACACCTTTCAAAAGAGTGGAAGATAAGCTTTGAGTGTTTAAATAAGTGTTTCAGCATGCTGTATCCTACTACATTTGGTTGCCAACCCCTGGCAACGGCATCCTATGTAGCATGGAATTGCCCTACTTAATGTAACAGTTTTAATCAGTAAATACTTTTAATACTCTCACACTCCAAACACCTGGATTGAACAGTAACCAGCCTAACCCAAAATCCTCAAATCCTTTTATTTTATTTCGATAGAATAAATAATGCTATCCCTACGGAAGAGGATTAAGGCCAAGCAATAATAAAAAAATAAAACCATCTTGAGATTAAAGTCATTATAATGCGAGATTAAACTCGTTAAATTTCGAGAAAAAAAGTCGAAATACAATCTTGAGAATAAACTCATTAAATATCGAGAATAAAGTAGTTGTGTTTCGAGAAAAAACTCATTAAATTTCGAGAAAAAAGTCGAAATACAATCTTGGGAATAAACTCATTACATTTCGAGAATAAAGTCGTTGTGTTTCGAGAAAAAACTCATTAAATTTCGAGAAAAAAGTCGAAATACAATCTTGGGAATAAACTCGTTGAATAAAGTCGTTGTGTTTAAGAAACTTGTGTTATTAAGACTTTTGTACACCCAAATAGTTGAATTTCCAAAACAGCCTAATACATTAATGAACCTCATCGCAACTGAAGATGCCCGTGACTCAGGTCGAGGAACTGCAGTGCGCCGAGGGTTTGAAGTATATGCTGGTCAGGCTGGTTGTTTCCACGTTCTAATGCTGCGGCAGCTTTCCGCAAAAGCTCACTAACAGATTTCGCCATATCTCGTCGTCTCGATTTCAATATAATCACATTTAAATAATTTCGTTTCACACATTCAACTCATGCACATGGAACGTCGACGATTTCGCTTTACAGAAGGCGTGTCTCTAGCGCCGTTACTTGAATAAGCCACACCCACTCATTAACATAGAATTTGCATGCAGGTTGTCGTTGAAAATGAAAACTGTGAAATAAAAGAGGAATTAAAATGACAACTAAAATTTACATTTGAATTTGAATTGTGTCACTATTATTGCGTGAGCGTTAATAAAGAGCTATGTAAAAACTGTGTTTGTAGTTTCTTTTTCAGTTTGGCTTTTCATTTTAATATTGGCAGTCTTGCCTCGAGACTGTAGTGAAAATGAAATGTGAAATCACCAATTGCATTTTTATTTTTCAATTTGAAAGGGATGATGCACTGTCACCGTGAAAATGAAATCATTTAATTTCATTCTCAATTTTGTCACATATTTTGCGTACAGTTTTCTGTAATGAAAACGTTAATCTGGTTTTAATTTTCATTTTATTTATTTAATTAATTAATTTAAATTTGGCAGAAAATGCCTTCCATACCCTATATACCCTTAAATAGGGCATTATTTGAGGGGACAGACATTTATAGTGGTGTCCGAAACCATAGTGAAAGATATTGAGGGCACTCATTCAATCCCACAATGCACGTCAATAATGAGTGTACAGCTGATGTACGTTCAACGGCTAGAGAATACCCATAATGCACTGTGAGAGTTGCACGTCGAATGAAGTCCCACGTCTGACCATAAGATGGCGCCTGCAGCTGAATCATCCATCCATCCATTTTCCAACCCGCTGGTCCAATGTGGCTACAGCATAATATCATACAAGTATAAATTCCTTTTTAATTGATTATTAAATTATGTAGTTTCCATGGCAGAGTTCAAGATGAATCTTTTCACTGCGACTGGAGCTGCCAGTTGGCTACGTTTTAATTAATTGTTAAATAACAAGCACCAACTATGCAAAATTGGCAGCCCTTCCGACACTCAGTGTCTGGATTCACTCACTCATTTTCATTCACTCCTTCAAGTGAACTATATTAGCGGAGTAATGTGGGGGATAGTGAATGAGGGTATAGGGGGCGATTTCGAACACAGCACTTATGTCTAGCCTTACCCTTTGTTAGAGATAGGGCGCAACTAAGCTTTCAATTGAACCAATTGCTTCGCAAAATGACTCGCTGTTTCGAAGCGTTCAAAACACCACACGCTGGTGACCCCTGCTGGTAAGAACAGTGTAAATGCAGCAAAAATTCCAGCTAAACATGCACAAAAACAGCTTTTACAAACCCATTTCAAATGTTTTATTGAAAGTATAATCTATTAAATGCAATTTTACTAATCATCTATTATCATTAAATATCAAGTGTCTGCATAATGTGTTATTGTTTTGTTTCTATGGATGGCTCAGCTAAACAGGCCAATAAGAGATTATTAACTACTTTTATTCCTTTTCATGTCTAATTAAAACATCTACAAATTTATAAAACTGATCAGAGATCAGGTACAAACCATAAATGCTGGGGGCGATCTCAGTGAATCCGCATGATTCTTATGTTAACAGAGATCACGTCCGTTTTCATTCATGTGAAAAATGTCTTGTTCTCTTCTGTATAGAACTTGACCAGTGTAACGTTTAGGAAAAACTGTAAGAATAAAATATATCTGGTACTGCTTACCTTCGGTCTCGATCTGTCTCTCCGTCTTTCTCTCTTTTTTTAAAATGAAAATAACAATTACATAAAGAACATTGTCAAAGGAATACATATAAATGCATAAAATGAATACCATCAATAGATTTATTCTAATAATTAACATACACAAATATCTTAAAACAATTTGATAAGTTTGAATTAAATATATAAAGGGGGAGAAAGGAAAATACAACTGAAGAATGGCATTATAATGGACTGGAAGGCAAGATAATCTAAAAGTTATACAAAAATTACCTGTACAGTAGAAAATGAAGTTGAAATTCTAATCAAAGCAATTAACATTGCCACTGTTTATCAATGTTTACTATAAAGCCGCTGCTTTTGAGTAATCTATTGTTTATTCTATAATATATTATTTAGAGGTGTAAAGAGTACCTGAAAACCATATTTGAGTAAAAGTACAGATACCTTACAGCAAAAAATTACTCCTTTACCAATTCCAATACAACTTGAGTAAAGGTCTTCGAGTATCTGATTTTAGCAGTACTAAAGTACAGTAACTAATTACATTTATTCAAATACTTTACACCACTGATACACCACTGGGGTCAAGGGGAATCCGTTCCTGGCATAAAGATGTTGAATTATTAATATGACTGTTTAACCTTTTATTATGATGTTTCTAAAGCCATTGTATGTACATTGAAAGGACTTAATTTGTATAGAAATTGTTAATATAGAGTGCAAGCAGATATCCTTATTTCTTAAATATGTAAATCTTCACTGTTTAAAAACTTAAAATATTTGCTTCCATCTCAAATGAGGGTTTTGTTCCTCGATCCTCTGAGAGAAAGTTCTTCAAATCTGAAAGGCAATTACATTTTTGAGTCTATACTGCCATCTACAGGAAAATTACAAAGTTTTCATATAATTGAACATATCTTGTCTCTACAGTTTAATCACTAAGTATTGACAATACAACAGCGCATATTATATTTTTGTAACTCTAAATGATCAGCCACTGATCGGAACCTGCAGATAATCAATTCGATATGTCTTTTAAATTGACGCTCACATAAACCGATCACATAATGATGCAAAACCCGTGCAAACACACACCATGAGAGGCGAATGAAAGGCTGATCAGTGGCGTCTCAGTCTTCACCGGGCTAGAGTAAAATAAGAACACACTTACAAGGTGTGTATGATTGAAACTTCTACTATTGTAACTCCTGACCAATCTGCACTAACAGTAGCTGGAGTTCAGTTCTCATACTGCTGTTATCCTTCTACTCTCTTCCCTCTCTTCATTAACGCCCAGGTGAAGGGTGGCCAGATATCACAACATTTCTGTGACCCTGGTTGACTATGTCAAGGTAATCTCATCTTCAACAGACCCAGCGGACGCCTCATCATCTGCCCCTTTATTAATAAACCTGCACAGTATATAGTGTTTCTTTCTTTTCAGGACAATCACAGATTAAATGTCCCACTTCACCGCAGCCAAAACACTTCATTTTCCCAGTTGTTGCAAATCAATCAATACGAAATTAAAACGTTTGGCCCAACTCATCTTTTTTACAATCATGTGAGAAAATCGACTACATTAAACAGATTTAATACCACTCAAAGAAAGAAGAGAAAAAGATAGAAAAAAAGCTTAGGTTAAACACTCGTTCGAGGCGCAGCAGCCACAAACACAACGCTCTGCCCACTTGTCCCAGCATGCACTTCTTTTTTTATGTATTAATTATGTTCTTGGTTTTATATTTTGAAATGCTTCTCCTGTCTTTTTTTCTTTTGTGAACCACTTTGTGCTAAGCTTTAAAAGTGCTACATAAATAAAGTTATTATTTTTATAATAATATCACTAGGCCTAACATAACTGCACATATCGTTGCCTATAATCTGGGATAAGGAACCCCAGGAACACATATGCATCTTTTAACAGTCGTACAGGAAATAGGAAAAAATAGGAAAAAAAACATGAAGCAAATGGGAATCTCTCACTATTGGAATACACTTTTTACGTTACATAAATAACATTTTCTGTTCTCCCTGCAGATCCTGAATCACCTGTGGTTTACAAAACCCAAAAGCACTTTTTAGAGCCAACCTCTATCTATCTCTTCATCATTTTCTATCTCTGTCTATCTCTTTCAGCCTCTCTGTATATACATCATCTGTTTGTTTGTGTCTGTGTTCGTCTGTCTTGACATAACTTTGACTCGCAGGATCCCCACTATCAAGAGGCTCTTGAACTGAAACATGACCATGCTCTTTCAGGAACTCAAGGTCATCTCTACGGGATTCTCCAGACAAGCCTTCCCAAAAGCAGCTGGAACATCGCACTAAGTGTGGAAGAAGAGTAAGTGTAATTGTTATTACCATATTAAAAAATGTCTTTCCATAAGCAGACAATATCACAATTACTATTTCATTCCATATATCTTCTAGTCTAGACATTTCAACGGTGATACACTGCAGTTCTGAGAGTTTCCATATGCTTCATTTGATGAAGACCAGCTCAGCTGACAAAATAACCAGTCTGACCTTGATTTCCTGAAGCTCTTTTCACCTGAAAGCCGGAAATGTTGGCTCAGCAGAAGGAAACAGAAAGCTATATCGCTTTCGACGAAACAGAAGGTGGTCTTTTTACTGATTTATTTTCTTACTTTATAGGGGAGATAAGAGGGGCTTTTGTGGATGAAGACAAATCGGTGTCTAGATTTGTCGACATCACACAGAAAGCAGTGAGAAATGCAAGTTTTAATCATAACTTGACAAAATGGTTGTTACAAAAATAACCATATATGTCCGACCTTGATTTCCTTCCCACTTCAGCCAATCAACTATTCCAAAAACAAATTGAGAGAATAAATGCCATATATTGTATGACACCATTGCTTTTATTTGATTTGTTGTGTTTGTTATGTTTGTTTTAGACACAGGGAAGAGACACATGTGGGAACTCCCAGTGGACAGCAATCTAATTAGGAACCAGCCTTTGCTTGTTCCTTTTAGTGATACTAATGCTTATGCTGGGGTCATGTGTGTTTTGAAGAATGTGACCAAGCACATGGTAGGGAAGCTTAGGTCCCTTTTTGAAAATCACACTGGAAAAGGAGGGTATGATCCCACATGGGCGGCTTTTCAGTGTGAGCTTGGCCTGGAAGAGCTATTCTTTGGCCACCTGTTCTCCACACAGTATTTTCAACAGAACAGAGTCCAACATTTATTTTGTTTTACCGAATCTGTCAGTGCTGGCATGTGTGTTGTAGGGGCAGATCTGGTGATGGTCCTGCTTTGCGATTTATTTGACCGCAACGATCGCATTCCCATCTCGTCCCTGCAGAAAAGTAGCTGCCCAGGCACACTGAAGGGCTTCATGTCTGTCCAGGGTCTTTGTGAGACCTTGGAAAGTGAAGCTTCTTTTGTGTACCCGCACACTTTCTGCAGGGCAAAAGAGATGGTGGCCCAAGCAGGCCATGATGTCATATCCTCCTTAAAGTCTGGAATTCACGGACACAAGCTGCGTTTCTTTCCAGCCTTGAAGTTTTACAGTTTGAGTAATAGTAAAAAAGTCAGCTGGAACTTCAAGGATTTCTGGGAGATCCATGATGTTAATGGAAAACCGTTGATGGAGGCGCGAGCGGTGAGCCTGGTCGGCAATGTGTGTTTGGAGATGGAGCAGAGGGGGCTTAGCTTCATCCGAAATACACAAAAGTACATGGACAATGGCATGCCTTGGGTGAAGGATGTGCTGCTGAGGCTGCCTAAAACTCTCAAAGACCAGGAGATTGTAAGAGTAATGACTTTCGTCAGCTCAATTGCTCTTATCCAAAACGGGGACTTCATACGTTTTGAGAAACTTCGTATTCTCATCGAAGAGCTTCCTGTGACCCAGGCACGGTTCCGTACAAGTTGAAGGTCACAGCTGCTTCTGCCACCAAAGCTTTGTGTGACAGAAAAAAGTGTGTCTGAGCCAGTGGATGAGGAAATTGTTGACATTGATTGTACCACTGAGGTGCAAAATGTCCGGAAACTTGTTCCACGCTTTCTGCCTGCAAACTGCTCCCTCATTTGGAGTAGCATGGAACTGGCACTAATTGATGTGAATGCAGAAGAGCCTCATAAAGAAGCGTACGCAAAGTACATGGCTGAGTGCCAGTGTATTAGTGTTCCTGTGCACAGCTACAATGCATTCTGCAGGAAACGCAATGTAATGTTGAATTAAATGGCTTAGGTGTGGGTTAGTTCTATAGGTTTAGTGGTAGTTAGGATTAGTAATTAGAATTGGATTGGTGTATATTATTAGTTAGTAATTAGTAGTAATGTAATTTGTAGTTGTTATGCTTAGAGGGTGGTGGTGGTGGTTAGGCTAATGTCTTTGTTTTTTATATAAGTCAGGGTTAGGTGTGTTCTGTGTTGTATTTTTGTAAAAAATAAAATAAAATAACAAAAAAAAATAACAGTAACCCAGCCTCTGACATTATACAAAGCAGTGTAATGTCAGTGCTGGTCCCAAGCCCGGATAAATGGGGAGGGCTGTTATTCATTTAGGGTGGGGTTTGGGGAATAGGTTTAGGGGAATGAAACATCCAAGTCACAAACCTAAGGTCTGAACCTGGTTGTGCACGGTCCATCCGTCTACTGACCACTTCAGACTAACCCGAGCCAGACCAAGTTCACAAGCATGCACTCCATCTCATTTTTAAATCTCTTATATGACCTCTTGATCCCTATATTTGGTCCCATAGCTCCGCCCAGGAAGTTGTGTAGTCCGCCCTCTGTTATGTAGGGTTCATGAGATATCGACACTCCAAATGTAACCGGAAGTGGCTGTATCTCCTAATTAGAAGGTCGTATTGAAGTATAAGAGGGGTTAATAGAAAGGTCCGGATGAGGCCTTTAACATGACACGACAAATGCATGTCGTTCTGAGATTTGGGGGCGGAGCTAAGGGACCTTATATATTTTTGTATCCAAAAATGATCTCAGTCTAGGAAAGTGGAAATGGCTCGTAATTGGTGTCATTGGAAAGGTCTTTCCAAAGGTGAGTGCTTTCCAATGACACCTTGCTTTTAGCGCTGCGTCCTTCCCAGACCGGGATACATTTTTGAAATGTGAATATATTTTGTCCTATAGCTCCGCTCAGGAAGTTGACATCGACATAAACTAGGTACCATTCGAACGGGTTGGTTCTCACCTTTCCAAAGAGTCTACTTTGATGTCTCTGTTATGTACATAGTGCATGTATACATGAGAAAAATACAAGGCTCCTTCTCTTACCAGGGGCCAGTTACATAACTTAGCCACTACGACTGTCTTAAGAACTAGTTTGACCAACTTGCAGTTAACCAAGGGGTAATTTGTCTTCACTTTTCCAATTTAAATTAGACTGATCTGCCTTTTTATGTAACTGACTTTGAAAAGTTATGACTTTTTAAATGACTAGCTTTTAAGACTAGTCTAAGCTGTTTATATAAAATAATATTTATTGGACAACAATATTTAAATTAAGAACCAAAGCCTTTATAAAAAGACAGTAGGAAATAAGCACAAACAATTCAATCAAATGTACAAAAGCAGTGCTCTAGAACAGAATTTAAGTTAAATATAGCCTAAATATAAAGTTGTGAAACTTAATTTTCCCCTTAAACAAAATCAATTTGCTCTGATACAAGTAGTAGATTAATAAGACCAAAGATCGCCCGTTTGATATACTCTAAATAAATTATGTTTAACCACTACCTACATTAAAGCCAGCAGTAAATTCAGGGCTCCAACTAACTTAATTTACAAGGAGCGCTGTAGCCCCTGACTTAAAATTTTAGTTACTGACTTAAAAAAAAAGATGTGTAGTACTTGTAAGCGTTTGACTATTTCTGTCACAATACTATAGTTAGAGTTACTACATGGTTAGAGTTATTTGATTTGTGGACTGAAAGCCTTCTATAAGTGTTTCTCCTGGTTTCCACGTCAGCGCTGTTTGATCTGATCTATGGTTTATAACAGAACTCTGCGCCGAATCAGAATGTTTCTCACTGGATCTCGCAGCGATGATGTTATTAATTCTGAGGCAAATTCAATGGATTTCTTCAATGGATTTCTTCACTGGATCTCCAGAGTCTGGATCTCCTAGTAACAGTGTCGCGTGATCGAGATCAGCCTGCGACTGGCAAGTTCGGGGCGCTGTGCTGTTTATTATTGGTCCGATCTAATAAACAGTCTGTGAAGCGTAAATGAGTAGTGCATTTTTGTTCCGTTTTCATTTTGTTTGCATTCGCTCCTCGGCAACGTTGTGGTCGGACAGAAATATATAAAAATTTGAAATATATAAAAATTTGGTCACACAGGCAGGAAAAATAGTCGCAGTCTGCAGCCCTGAAATTCCCGAAGGACTGGCCGAGATGAAGCTGTTCTCCGCGGGTACGTGAGCACTGAACGCCCGCTGACGGCCTGGAGCTCACATCGGTGAAAACGTCTCAACAGATTGTAAAATAAGCACTGTTTATATATGTGTCACATATTTGAGGTCTAAATAACTACATTCTCACCTAAACTCTTGTATAAACTTTTGCATAAATGTATTAATCAGACTGATCAAGAATCAGAATTTTATAGAAACTCCAGATCAGCATCCAGGAACCTAAATCAGACGATGCCATTTGGGACTCCATTCAGTCTAGAAACCCCCAGCTAATCATTTTATGGCTTTATGGCAGCAGTGATCCTTGTAAAAGGAAGAATGCAGTCAACGTTAGAAGTTGTTTGATCCCAAGACAAAAGATCCCAAACAGACCCTCTTCTCCTTAAAGACCTGTGAGCGACCTTTTACCACAGGATTGAAATCCACAGAAAAAAACACAGACTGTTTTCACATATAAAATTAAATCATTCCAAAACAATGCTTGATGGACTTCAACTGCATGATTCTATAGCATTTCTACAACCTATATATTTGACTATTATGCTTAGATCACACATAATTTATGCAATTGTTATAACTATTGAATGGTTGATTAAAAGTGTGCCTTGCTTGGTATGAATGTAAATCTCTGTTCATAACTCAAATTTTGGCTTGAATGAAATCTGTGTAAAATGTATAGTATTCTTATAATAGAAATGTCCAAACTGTACTCTCTGCTTAGAGCCGGAAGTTAAGAGACCACAGATAACGTGTAATCTAGGGTGAGAGGAGGAGAAACAGCCACCTCTGAACAAAAGAAGACAATACCTAATTGGTCGGAAGCTCTCAAAGAGACTGGACAGACTCATCAGGTTAAAATCTCAGGACTCTAACCAAATCTCAGATGAGCAGAGAAATATGAGTAGACAAAAATCAGAGAAAATGCACTGCTTCATTCAAGCCATCTATACTCTCTTCTCACTCACTTTTCTTTTACCTAGTTTATTTTATTTCCGTTGAGTCTCGTTGTTCTAAGTTAAGTTTTGCCGGAAAGCCCGCCTCAAACTTCAACATCAAACAGAGATTCGAACGCTTCCATTCATCCGCCAACACCACAACGTGATTGGCCACCCAGAACATCAATCCAGACACGACGAGACCGCCAGCCAATCAACAAACCCAGGAAACCCCTCCTAAGAAACGATAGCATGATGGTTCGTTAAAATATATATATTTTAAATATTTTATATCGTTCGAATTTATAGATCATCAAGACAAAATATGCTAATCAATGATTAGAAGATAACTACACATAAGCTACATAAATTCTTCAACTAACCATTCAAAAATGTCCTGTTGCATTCTACATGTTGTCACTTCTTCTCGAGTCTCTCCATCATTGACTCCGAAGCTCCGCCCTCTGTGCCGGGAGCAGCAGCTCATTTGCATTGAAAGGAACAGACACAAAACGGAGCGTTTTTGCTCACCCTCAAAAAGTAACAACTTTAACATGCTATATACAAATATCTGTGGGGTATTTTGAGCTAAAATTTTACATACACTCGGGGAACTTCAAAGCCATATTTTACATCTTGTGAAAAGAGCATTATACCACCCCTTTAAAATGGCAGGCGTCGCTGCACATGGGTTTGCCAGTTGAGAAGTGACCCACAATGTGAGTACAACAGTATTTTATATATGTCAGTTTGTTTCAGGGGAAATATACTGTTAACATTTGTACAAGAGTTTGGTGTGGTTTCTTTGAATGTTAAATCATATAACAAAACAAATCATTAAGCAGAAAAAAACAACAACCAACAAAAGGAAAGAAAATTATATACACAAAACCATGGAACTAAGCAGAGGGCCTATTACACCGCCTAAACAAAAAAATAACCAAAAATCTAGTATATATGATGTTATTTTGCCAGCATCTAAATTGTGTGTGTGTGTGTGTGTGTGTGTATATTTGTGTAAACTGTTCATGGGTGTATATGCACTTCAGCAGTCCTTTCAAAATAAGAGTCATACGTCACAGTCTAAATGTGACAGCATGACATGTATTGCTACAATCTTGGGATTTCATAATTTCACTCTGGACGACTCTTTTGTTTGGCCGTAAAATAACTCTTTCAAAATTCTCAATAAATTAATGATTCCTTTTGAGCTTCATTGACATGTTTCCCTTACATTGCCTAAGAAAATTAGGCCCAACCTTCTGGAAATTGCAATCATTTTAATCATTTTACTTGCAAAAAAAGAAAATAATTCACACACAACAATTCACAAAATCCAGGTGGGACTGATAAATATCAATGTCTCTTTATTCTCTTATTATTTTATGTAGGATGAAGAGATGCAGATCAAGGATCAATAAGAAAGTACACTTAAAAAGATATTACTTAACATTCTAGATTTAATACTTGAACAAAACACTTTTGAGTCACAGGTGATATTCATGGGTCCTGTCTCAGGGATGAAACTCTTAATACACACTTACATGTATAGACAGCTCAGACTTTTATACAGTAATCCATTGCAAATTTCAAACACACATTAGTTCTCATTAATATTACTTAATCATGTTAATGATTCTTCATGATTTCCATCTTAAATCATACGCTGAAGGTTCAGAATTATTGGAATCACATTCTGCAAATCTCCTGTTCTCTTAAGGGAAACAGTAGGAAACCACTGAAAGTGCTGTGGTTATTGTAGCTATCATATATCCTCATGCCAGACCAAAGTCTCACATAGACAACATCTCCAACCTCCAGAATCAACACAACTCCATTAGAAGAGTTTAAATAATCCTTAGCCTGAAGAGCATCTGCTGAAACCACACGCTCTCCATTCTTATAAATAGATGCAGCTGATTGAGTTGGTCCAAAACTAAATACAGAGACTCTGAACATGTACGCTCCTTTCAGTGGGGCTGTGAAAATACCTAAATCAAATAACAAGAGATACAGAATCAGCTGTTTCCTGTATGATTGCTTAATTACCAAACACACTGTGTAAAAGCTTTGAAAGATGGCAGATCATTTAATTCTCTTATTAACACATTACACTATAAAATGAGATTTATGACTCAATTTTATTAATAATTACCTGTAATTGGATTGTAGGCGTTCCCTATGTTTGTGAAGATGTTCCTGTAGGTTAGTGTGATTTCAGTGGTAAAAGGACCAATATATCCATCGCCAGATTGCATCAGTGAAGCTGAAAAAGCTATTTCTCTGTCTGTTATTGAAAAACATAAGCAATACTGTGATAACAATTGTGATATTACTGTATTACACTGAGAATGTATACACTGAATTTAAACATCATTCAAGCACACTTTCACCTCTATTTTCCTTTCTCAACTCCTCCACTTGACCCAGAGTAAGATTTGAGATTTCTGTGAAGGAATAAAGATTCTGTTAAATGACATTCACACTTATTATTGTAATAGATACACAATTTACACATTATACACTCAATTTTACACTTATATTTACACTATGCAATGTATTCCATTGGTTTTACTTTGAGGATCATTGATAAAAGAGTAAATGTTTTGGTGAGGTACCATCATTTTTCTTGTTCAGCTCTTCCAGGATAAACGTCTGTTGTTCCCTCAGTCTCGTCTCTAAAGCTCTGATGTTGGCGGTCAGTTCTCTGATGTTTGCTTTCTGCTCTGTAACGGTGGCGGTCAGTTCTCTGTTGATGGTTTTCTGCTCTGTAACTGTAGCGGTCAGTTCTCTGATGTTTGCTTTCTGCTCTGTAACTGTGGCGGTCAGTTCTCTGATGTTTCCTTTCTGCTCTGTAACGGTGGCGGTCAGTTCTCTCAGCGCTGCATGGATGTCAGTGAAGAACAGATGGTAGTTTTGTTGGCTGTCAGTTGAAGCTTCATCTCTCAAAGTGTCTGTTTGAGGTGGATTCTGTCTTCCGTCCTCAGATCTGAGCTGTTGACTGATCTCATTCTCATTGAGTCCTCCATCTACCTGATGCTGTACGACACACACAAAGGTTTCCAACAGCAGCAGTAAACATACTAAACCCTTCATTCTTCACTGATGTTTGTTTCCAGCTCTTGCTCTGCAATCCTCACAGCCTCTCATGTTCCTTTTATAGTGTCCTGATTTACTGTCTTTTGTATATGATTTACATTGCTTCAGATAAATAAGTAGTTCAAGTTAATTGTTAATCAGAATTAGTGGAATGTTCCGGGTTCAGTAGATGTTTATCTCTATTCACAACATTTGTGGCACTGTTGATCTCAACAGAAAATAACTTTGACTTGGTTTAAGCCTTGTGGCTTTACTTTTGAAACAGTGTGTATTTTAATGTTAACTGCTTGGCCCATTTACATCAAGTGTAAGTGCCGGACAAATAATTTTTTATTGTTTGTTGCTGATGGAGTTTAACTTGTATTAAATCCACAAAATTCCTTTAAATGTTATTTTCCCCCCTCATGCTTTGTACAGTGCGTGACTTGACTCATTCAGCAGAAATTAGTTCACTCATTCTTTTTGATTCGAGTCGGTTTGTGTTCATTCCCAGTCAGATCGTTGTTCTTGTCTCACCGTGTTGTTTTTCTCATCTGGGGTTTATATTCATTGTTCCCGGCTCTTTTTGATTCGATTCATTGCACGTTGAATTTCCTGTCATTCTACTTGCCTGGAAAATACAGATTGGACTGTTCTGACTGATTTCTCGCTGTTCAAGTTCATCTGTCATTTGGATTTTCTGTCATTTGGATAAATCCTATTTCTCTGTGGACTAAATAAACTCTTTAATTGCACTCGGCATTTGGGTACTGTCTGTTTACAGATGTGACAGAATGATCTGACCTGAAGATGAATCCAGCGAGCGCAGAATTCAGCGAGTTTGTTACTAACAGCGACATCCGAATGATTCATCAGAAAGACCAGATTCTCGCGACGGGACAAGCTGTTCAGGTGTTGGTCAATCAAGTTCAGAGCTCACCACACAGTTTTAACAATTCTGGGCTGATTTTACCTCGCCATCTCCCCCAGCACCGATGGCCATTAATCCTGCCTAGATCATCTTACATTATATACAGTTGATGGTGATGAACATGAAGCAGGGCAACAACTCACTGCGTGATGAAGCCTATAGAATGCAGTTAGAACCCTAAAATTCAAGATATGAGGGAAAAAAGGCCCCTATATGAGTTTTTCTCATATTTATATCATATGATATGATTTATTTTAAGCAATATCTCATGTTTCTGAATGGATCAGCTGTTTGAAAGAATCAAATGAAAGAATAACTCAACTTACTCATTTAGACATTTACTGCCATCTACTGGTAGTTTAAGTTTCTTATTTAGAGTATCACTTCATTAAAAAAAGAAAAAATAATTTAATATTTTGGTGATAACTCACCCAAAAGTGAAAAATTCTATCATCATTTCCTATTGTTTACATTACGACTTATTGACATTCTTTTACAGAAAATTAAATATATTTTTAAAAATGTTTGGTAACCAAACTGTTTTTGTCTGAAAATATATCCAAATAGCAATTCAGATGCAGCTTCTGAAAAAAAAATCATGGCGACTGATTGATTTATTCTGGGTTTTGTTGGAGTGGAATGATCCATTTTGGAAGTGCTTTTTTTCTGGTTTTTCAACGGCAGCATCTTTTTCTTTTTCTTTACCTCTATAACATTATTTCATGAGTACTTTTAAAATGCTGACTCTTAATTTGGAGGGGATGAACCATGTGATTAAACTTTTTAAAAGAAACTTATTTAAGTAACATTGAACATGCCAAACTAGAGCGAGATGGATGGGCCAAATTTAATAGTAGGCCTACTTGTCAATTAATATAATAATTATATGAGTACATTATAATAATTAAAAGTAATTATAATTTATATAATATTAATATAATACATAATTAGCAGCAAAAGAGTGGAAAAAATATCTGTGAGCTTGTAAAACAGCAAAAAAATCACACCGTGTACGCCCGCCTTTACATGTGTTTTCATTACCATCATGCACATCATTTAATTATTCCAGCTGCTGTGAGAAAAGGCTATAAATGATAGAATAAATGACCATTTGCAGCATCCTCACATGTAGCCTACTAAAGGCGGGCATACATGGTGCAATTTTTGCTGTTTTACGAGCTCGCAGATAATTTTTTTCATTTGGGAGAAATCGAGTGTAAATCGGTCCCAGTAAACACAGAACGTTCCCCTAACATTCCCATATGGTTCCCATTTGGTTATTTTTTTGGGAACCAAATAAGAACATTCTAGGAACGTTCTCTGTAGGTTTTCTTTTTATAACCTATAGAGAACCTTCCCAGAAAGTTCCCTGCAGGTTATTTTTAGGTTTAATTTTTATAACCTTAAGAGAACGTTCTGGTAACGTTCCCTGCAGGTTGTTATTTTATAACCTAAACAGGGTATCCGCGGGGTCTTGAAAAGTATTAAAAGGTGATAAATCAATTTTGGGAAAATTAAGACCCTTAAAAAGTATTAAAAAGTCTTATCACGGCTTTATAAAGTCTTAAATTTTGAAAGTATTTTTTTCTGAATTAGCGGTCCAACAGTTTGAGTCCCAAAAACATCGTAAAAGTGTGTGAATTTAGTCATTTTTATTAAAAAAACGAACAGGTACATAAAAAACTAGGCTATTGTGGGTGCGTTCGTAAATTGCCTCTGAGAGCACCAGAGCGGGCAGGCGGGCGGAAGTTCAAAAACAGTTTTACACGCAGAGTCCGTTTACCGTTACATTAACCCATACAATTTGTATCATAAATGCATTTCCTTAACATGTATTTGCTAATCAAACACTTTATATGAACAAACTACCAATCTATAAAATACAATCGGTCTTCCGAAATTTTACTATTGTCTTGATATGCGGGAGGGAGAGAGAGCAATGTAGCGCTCGTGTTGTTTGAAGGCGGTGAGAGTGCGTGCGTGCGGCCTGGGCTCTCTCACTGTTTGTTCTTGCGCCCTGTCGTCCACTGATCTAAATAATTAGTTGTCACGACGACTTATTTGTTCCCTCATTTTAATAAATCGTGGACACGTTGAACTAATTCCCTCCCTCATTTTGATTTAACGAATTACAACGTGGCCAAAAACAGTTTGATACTATTAATTAGTGAATGCTAAAGACCTATTTTTGTGAATTGGTGAATATTCAGGTGAATTATTTCGTGGCCACGAATTAATAATGATTATTAAACTGTTTTTCTTACCTGTGAAGATAGCTCTTCAGTGAAGGCCGACTATTCTCGTACAGCTTTTTATTCCTTTTTTTTGTGAATTGGTGAATATTCAGGTGAATTGTTTCGTGGCCACGAATTAATAATACCTAAAAGCACTTTTTAGAGCCAACCTCTATCTATCTCTTCATCATTTTCTATCTCTGTCTATCTCTTTCAGCCTCTCTGTATATACAGCATCTGTTTGTTTGTATCTGTGTTCTTCTGTCTTGACATAACTTTGACTCGCAGGATCCCCACTATCAAGAGGCTCTTGAACTGAAACATGACCATGCTCTTTTCAGGAACTCAAGGTCATCTCTACGGGATTCTCCAGACAAGCCTTCCCAAAAGCTGCTGGAACATCGCACTAAGTGTGGAAGAAGAGTAAGTGTAATTGTTATTACCATATTAAAAAATGTCTTTCCATAAGCAGACAATATCACAATTACTATTTAATTCCATATATCTTCTAGTCTAGACATTTCAACGGTGATACACTGCAGCGCAACTTCTTAGAGTTTCCATATGATTTATTTGATGAAGACCAGCTCTGCTGTGAAGCTCTTTCACCTGCAAGCCGGAAATGTTGGCTCAGCAGAAGGACACAGAAAGCTATATCGCTTTCACTGAAACAGAAGGTGGTCTTTGTTCCAGTCTTTTTATTGATTTATTTTCTTACTTTATAGGGGAGATAAGAGGGGCTTTTGTGGCTGAAGACACTGCGGTGTCTAGATTTGTCGACATCACACAGAAAGCAGTGAGAAATGCAAGTTTTAATCATAACTTGACAAAATGGTTGTTACAAAAATAACCATATATGTCCGACCTTGATTTCCTTCCCACTTCAACTACTTCAGCCTACCAACTATTCCAAAATCAAACTGAGAGAATAAATGCCATATATTGTATGACACCATTGCTTTTATTTGATTTATTGTGTTTGTTATGTGTGTTTTAGACACAGGGAAGAGACACATGTGGGAACTCCCAGTGGACAGTCAGCACTGTCTGTGTCTTTACACACAGCATGCAATTCTCATGCCAAAGACCCCAGGATCCACTTAATGTGGTCGAGATATGGTGTCCAGGAGGTGGTGGGCAACAGAGGGAGTCTGTTTTCTGCTCTTTCATTAAATGAGACAACTAACTTCTAGGCTAATGTCATTTTTTTTATAAGTCAGGGTTAGGTGTGTTCTGTGTTGTATTTTTGTAAAAAAATAAATAAATAAACTAACAAAAAAATAACAGTAACCCAACCTCTGACATTACACAAAGCAGTCTAATGTCAGTGCTGGTCCCAAGCCAGGATAAATGGGGAGGGCTGTTATTCATTTAGGGTGGGGGTTTGGGGAATAGGTTTAGGGGAATGAAACATCCAAGGCTCAAACCTAAGGTCTGAACCTGGTTGTGCACGGTCCATCCGTCCACTGACCACTTCAGACTAACCCGAGCCAGACCAAGTTCACAAGCATGCACTTCATCTCATTTTTAAATCTCTTATGAGTATGACCTCTTGATCCCTATATTTGGTCCCAGAAGCTGACATCGACATAAACTAGGTACGATTCGAAAGGGTTAGTTCTCACCTTTCCAAAGAGTCTACTTTGATGTCTCTGTTATGTAGGGTTAATGAGATATCAACACTCCAAATTGTGTGTCTGTATCTCTTAATTAGAAGGTCGTATTGAAGTATAAGAGGAGTTAATAGAAAGGTCCGGATGATGCCTTTAACATGACACCAGATGCATGTCGTTCTGAGCTTTGGAGGCGGAGCTATGGAACCTAATATATTTGTTTATCCAAAAATTATCTAGGTCTAGTAAAGGGGAAATGGCTCGTAATTGGTGTCATTGGAAAGGTCTCTGTGAGTGCTCTTCAATGACACCTTGCTTGTAGCACTGAGTCCTTCCCAGACCGGGATATATTTTTGAAACATGAATATATTTTGTCCTATAGCTTTGTCTTTACTTTTCCAATTTAAATTAGACTGATCTGCCTTTTTATGTAACTGACTTTGAAAAGTTTTTAAATGACTAGCTTTTAAGACTAGTCTAAGCTGTTTATATAAAATAATATTTATTGGACAACCATATTTAAATTAAGAACCACCAAAGCCTTTATAAAAAGATAATAGGAAATAAGCACAAACAAACAATTCAATCAAATGTACAAAAACAGTGCTCTAAAACAGAATTTAAGTTAAATATAGCCTAAATATAAAGTTGTGAAACTTAATTTTCCCCTTAAAGGGGGGGTACAATGGTGTTTCATGTATTCAGAGTTGTTTACAGTGTTAAAGAGATGGATTCTCATGCTAAACATGGGCAAAGTTTTAAAAAAATATTTTGGACGAATAACGGAGAATTTCTATGCTGAAAATCTTACTTCCGGGTTGGTACAAGTTTCGGCTGTTTTTTTTTAGATCGTGGATCTAATGACGTAGATAAGAGTGGAACTCCTTATATGAGCATTTCTCTCGGAAAAGCTTGCCCGCGAGCACGTCGACTAGAGGAGAGCGAGACCGCGCACATCAACGCGCTTCAACAGGAAATCATCGGCGCCAGCGCTGCATAGGATTTGTTCAAGAATGTCTCCAAAAAAGTGTGTATTTGGATGTGAGGGAAAGCTTACCGTGTTCAGTTTTCCAAAGAACCCAGTGTTACAGGAACAGTGGATGCAGTTTGTTTTTCCGGGGCAGCAAAGAAGTGTAGGAAGTGCGGTTGTGTGTTCTGGTCGTTTCAGTGACGAATGTTTTATTAACAAGGCTCAGGTCGACGCTGGATTTGCAAATCGTTTGCTATTAAAACGTGGAGCGGTCCCAGTGATAAAAGACCCCATTCATGTAAGTACAACTGGATCAGATTTCTGTCTTTTGCTGGAAATAAAGCACTACCGCTTGACTCTATAGCTCCGCCTCCAGGACCTCGGCTTTTTCCGGAGAGAATCGGAAAGCTGTATTTTTCTTTTCTAAATATAATAAAACTAAACACTTTTTTGAGATATTAAGGATGCACTACTACTCTATAGGTACTCAAGATTAACATGAGATTAGGTGAAACTGTGCATGTTATGTACCCTTTAAACAAAATCAATTTGCTCTGATACAAGTAATAGATTAATAAGACCAAAGATCGCCCGTTTGATATACTCTAAATAAATTATATGTTTAACCCCTACCTACATTAAAGCCAGCAGTAAATTCAGGGCTCCAACTAACTTAATTTACAAGGAGCGCTCTAGCCCCTGACTTAGGAGTGCAAGCAATTTAGATGCACACTTTAAATCAGCTTGCAATACAATTATTTAAATTTCCCCCAAAATAACTGTAATACTGACACATGCTTTAATAATAAATAGACTTAACATACAGATATTAGAATGTGCAGTTTTATTTTAAGTGCAATGGGCTCCAGACTAACATCTGAGGGCAGCAGCACCGGAGACACTGAGCTCTACAGAAATATCTGGTAGCACTAAGGGCTGACAATAAAGCACTAAGCTTAATTTAGGGTGTAGATGAAATTAACTTTAATTATTATCATTCATATTGTCTTAATATTGACTAAAAAGCAAAACGAGTGAAAAAAATCATATTAGGGAGTGGTTATAGCCAATAAACATCCTACTGTTTACAATGGTAATTTAAAATAAAAAAAGAGTTTAAATAAGAGTTTCCCTACATCTTAACATTTTTCGTTTTCTAAATGGGAACAATCTTTGAAGGATGAACAAAAAATGTGTTGGTCATCAATTTAAAAATAACATTTATATATGATATTATAGTTTTGAAGTGCTGGAAAAAGATGTGTAGTACTTGTAAGCGTTTGACAATTTCTGTCACAATACCATAGTTAGAGTTACTACATGGTTAGAGTTACTACATTAAATCCATGGTGAATGTTGCTGATTTGTGGACTGAAAGCCTTCTATACGTGTTTCTCCTGGTTTCCACGTCAGCGCTGTTTGATCTGATCTATGGTTTATAACAGAGAACTCTGCGCCGAATCGGAATGTTTCCCACTGGATCTCGCAGCGATGATGTCATTAATTCTGAGGCAAAATCAATGGATTTCTTCAATGGATTTCTTCACTGGATCTCCTAGTAACAGTGTCGCGTGATCGAGATCAGCCTGCGACTGGCAAGTTCGGGGCGCTGCACTGTTTATTATTGGTCCGATCTAATAAACAGTCTGTGAAGCGTAAATGAGTAGTGCATTTTTGTTCCGTTTTCACTTTGTTTGCATTCGCTCCTCGGCAACGTTGTGGTCGGACAGAAATATATAAAAATTTGAAATATATAAAAATTTGGTCACACAGGCAGGAAAAATAGTCGCAGTCTGCAGCCCTGAAATTCCCGAAGGACTGGCCGAGATGAAGCTGTTCTCCGGGTACGTGAGCACTGAACGCCCGCTGACGGCCTGGAGCTCACATCGGTGAAAACGTCTCAACAGATTGTAAAATAAGCACTGTTTATATATGTGTCACATATTTGAGGTCTAAATAACTACATTCTCACCTAAACTCTTGTATAAACTTTTGCATAAATGTATTAATCAGACTGATCAAGAATCAGAATTTTATAGAAACTCCAGATCAGCATCCAGGAACCTAAATCAGACGATGCCATTTGGGACTCCATTCAGTCTAGAAACCCCCAGCTAATCATTTTATGGCTTTATGGCAGCGATGATCCTTGTAAAAGGAAGAATGCAGTCAACGTTAGGCAGTTTTTTAAAATGACGGATTGGTTTGGAGAGGGCACAGCCTGAGCCCCACCAAGATAACGCCAGAGGTTGTTTGATCCCCAAGACAAAAGATCCCAAACAGACCCTCTTCTCCTTAAAGACCTGTGAGCGACCATTTACCACAGGATTGTAATCCACAGAAAAAAACAGACTGTTTTCAACATTAAAATTAAATCATTAAATCATTCCAAAACAATGCTTGATGGACTTCAACTGCATGATTCTATAGCATTTCTACAACCCATATATTTGACTATTATGCTTAGATCACACATAATTTATGCAATTGTTATAACTATTGAATGGTTGATATAAAGTGTGCCTTGCTTGGTATGAGTGTAAATCTCTGTTCATAACTCAAATTTTGGCTTGAATGAAATCTGTGTAAAATGTATCGTATTCTTATAATAGAAATGTCCAAACTGTACTTTCTGCTTAGAGCGGGAAGTTAAAAGACCACAGATAACGTGTAATCTAGGGTGAGAGGAGGCGATACAGCCACCTCTGAACTAAAGACAATACCTAATTGGCACCTCAATACCATATTGAGCAGACAAATACGAGTAGACAAAAATCTGAGAAAATTCACCGCTTCATTCAAGCCATCAATACTCTCACTCACTTTTCTTTTACCTAGTTTATTTTCTTTCCGTTGAGTCTCGTGTTCTAAGTTAAGTTTTGCCGGAAAGCCCGCCTCAAACTTCAACGTCAAACAGAGGCTGCGTTCCAAACCGCATACTTCCCTACTATTTAGTATGGGAAAAAGAGTAGGCGAGCGAAAAAGTATGTACGAATCCAAAAGAGTATGCGAGAATTACCTGGGTGACGTACTAATTATCGCGAGATTCGGACTTAAGTGCGTTCGAATATGCCTACTTTCCAACTATATAGTAGGCGAAAACAGTACGTGAAGGAAGCAGTACGTTCGAAACATCAGTATTCATAAAAGAGTAGGCGAGAAGTTCCCGGATGGCTTACTGCTTCCGCCCAGATTTTTGAGTGCTCAACCGATGGATACTCTTCTATCCCAGGAGGCCACGCGAGAGGATACGTCATAAAAAAGAAGAAGGATTGGTCATACTCGAACGTGACGGAAATGATGACGGACGAGAGTGTTTTCAAATGTGAGTATTACAAATCAAATGATCGCATGTGTTGAACTACTGTACAGTAAACTGTTGAATTATTGAAGGTGTAAAGATGCTATATATTTGTGATTTTTCTGTAAATCACATTTTATTATGTATAGCTAACAGAGGAGCTCCAGTAAGGACACATACGTCTCCAAAGTGGATTTGCATACATTTTAAACCGTATACATCTTAAATACAATTACTAAATGTCTATTTAATATCTGGCAAGAAAATCTTCTATAAGAATTGCAGATTACTACATCTAATAGATATGAAATAGACATCTGAGTGATGTATGTGTGCTATTATGTAGAACAAATCTATAAAGTAACTAAACATAAGTTATCTATTTTATTTGTCCATTACTGTTGATAAATTGAGGGACATTTATGTTGGATAAAAAGTTAAAACAACCTCAACATGTAAATGTAGTGTTGAGCTCATAAATCACAGAGGGATGTGAGTCTGGTCTGGATGTTACAGGGACAGATGAACAGATGTGTGTTTATCCGGTGGAGAGTGGCTCATGAAGCTGAATGCTGCCATCAAAGGCTTTGTGACATTACAGAAATGAATAACAACAACTATTTAAATATTAAGTTGTAGTTTATTTTAATTATTGTAATTTCAAACAGAGCTATTACAGCACTTTTCTGATTCTTGATTTCTGTGCATTTGCAGCAGATCTTCTGTGGTGGAGCAGGACCTGCAAGGGAAGATGATGGCGGCGTTTGTGGAAAAAAAGCGTCTTTGTCTTCTAAATAATACTGAAATCAAATGACATTGTGCGTTTAAAATGACTGCTTTAGTGTTGTGTTTGTGCATTTTTGTAGGATCGAAATCCTACAAGCAGGCAGTCAGCAGGCTGGGGTGAGCACTGAGGACGAGGAGCCCAGAGCTGAATCCTGGAGATGGTGCCATGGATGAGTCCCTCCATCACTCCACCTGCCCTTATGAGACCCTCCATCACTCCATCTGCCCTTACGAGACCCTCCATCACTCCACCAGCCCTTATTGCCTCAGATTGTGAAGCACAACACATCACGCAACAACCTCTGACCTCTGGCGGTCAGCTGAGTCATCAGAATAAAGCCTCAGAATGGGAACCGCTGTGTTGAGATGGCAGAAGGATGTGGGGTTCAGCGCCTGTAGCCTACATACGATTGTAGTTTGAATAAAGCTTTGATTCATGTGTTGACTTGTATATGCATTTGTTTATTGTGTGATGGTGACTTTGATTCATTCTTTTACTAATTTATTAATATTTCTCATTGTTGTCAGTAAATAAAATACAATTAATTAATTAATGCTTTATTTATTGTTTGAATGAAAATGTAGATATGTTCACTATATACACATCTAGAGCGTATTCATGCATTGCTATTTCAAATGACATACATTACATTTTGTTTGTTTTATTGAATTGTATCATTTTCAGTAAAAAGTAATATAATTAATTGGTCAGCACAAGTTGTTATTATTGTATGTTTTGGGGTGGGATAGCAATGCAATTCATTCTGGGGTAATATTAATTTTTAATAATGATACTTAAATTTTTCGAGTATAAAATCGACAGTTTTCTCCAAAGGCGAATCTTCGCACAGCTGCCCAACGTCTCGTCTCCTTTGTGCAGACATTACAAACGCTGAGGAAAACCGTTCTAGGTAGGGCTGTCCAGTTACTGATGTTATGAGGTATATGATGACAATTTCGGGATTTCGTAATAAAAATAAATATCGTTAAGGATAAAACGGTGGGTCACATTAGTAGGGTAGGGTTAAATATAAGAACTTAAATCAACCCTAAATGTACTCACAAAATAAATGGGCAGCAGTTTCTTCAAAAAGACCACAAAATGAACAAGTTTAATCAATATCAAGATATTTACAGATAGATGAATTAAATGTGTCGTTCAAATCTTTTAAGTTGTTGCGCTTGTGATAACGTCATAGGCAGTGTGCGAAATATGGGGGACGTCCCGTAAATTGGGCCTAATTTATTTGTCCCGTTTACTGACTGTAACGCTGATCTAACCACTGACTGAGATAACAGCAACACGATCACGAGATTCACGAGACCAGTCATCATCCAATCACACCCCATACTCGCGCGCATCAGACCCGAATAACAAACTCTAACAAACTCTTGAGAATTAATCATTCTTTTTGGGACAAATCATTGTTTGATTTGCGAACAGAATCCTCTGCTGTCTGGTCGCTCCCGGTTCGATCCGGACTCGCGCTAACGGCAAATCCCTTTCACTTTCTGCGTTAGTCAGCAAATCAGTTTTGGCGAATTAAAACAATGTGATTATTCTTCATGAGTCCAACATGCATCCATCCAGCCACGCAAGAAAACATCAAATCTACCTGAGGGAATAATATGCTGATGTGATTTGCTGCTCAAGAAACATTTCTGATTATTATTAATGTTTAAAAAAAAAAAAGAAAAAAAAGTCAGGATTCTTTGATGAATAGAAAGTTCCAAGGATATTTATCTGAAATAAAAAAGCTTTTGTAACATTATAAATGTCTTTACTGTCACTTTTGATTAATTTAATGCGTTCTTACTGAATAAAAAGAAGGCTATTACTTTCTTTAATTTCTTTCAAATGTAGTGTATAATGATACAAAAGCTTTCTATTTCAGATAAATGCTATTATTTTGAACTATGGTTTGTGTGCAATGTGACTTTTTTTGTATGACCTTAAAATTCGTTTTAGAATTAAATTGTACATAAATAGGTTAGAGGCAGGGTTGGCAGTTTTTTTTCAACAAAAAAAAAAAATCATTTTTTTTACAACTTTATTTATATACCAATACATAACTAGATGAAAAAGTTTGTATACAAACTTTAAGTTGGCATGAAAAAGCCTTGCCAGAAAGTTTGAAGAACTTTTAAAAGCTTGAAGTTTGAAGGTTTTTAGTTTTAATTAGTTTAAGTTTTAGTTTAGTAGTTTTAAAAGTTTGAATGTTTTCAGAAATAGTACATAGAGTGGCAGCTAATGGAGTCTAATGAGCCTCTCCAACTGTCAAAATAGATAGATAAAGTTAGAAAGAAAGAAAGCAAGATAGATAGATAGATAGATAGATAGATAGATAAAGTTAGAAAGAAAGAAAGATAGATAGATAGATAGATAGATAGATAAAGTTAGAAAGAAAGAAAGCAAGATAGATAGATAGATAGATAGATAGATAGATAAAGTTAGAAAGAAAGAAAGATAGATAGATAGATAGATAGATAGATAGATAGATAGATAAAGTTAGAAAGAAAGAAAGATAGATAGATAGATAGATAGATAGATAGATAGATAGATAGATAGATAAAGTTAGAAGGAAAGAAAGATAGATAGATAGATAGATAGATAGATAAAGTTAGAAGGAAAGAAAGAAAGAAAGAAAGATAGATAGATAGATAGATAGATAAAGATAGAAAGAAAGAAAGAAAGAAAGAAAGAAAGAAAGAAAGTTTGTTAATACCAAAGTTTGAAGAATTTTTAAAAGCTTGAAGTTTGAAGGTTTGAAAAGTTTGAAGATTTTTAGTTTGAATCAGTTTAGTTTAAGTTTTAGTTTAGCAGTTTTAGAAGTTTGAAGGTTTTCAGTTTAGAAATATTAGATAGAATGGAAAATGAGTCTTGATTGATTAGAAATAGTATAGAAAGGCAGCTATTGGAGTCTAATGAGCCTCTCCAACTGTCAAAATTTGAATTTAGTTTGGAGTTAGAAAGAAAGAAATATAAGATAGATAGATAGATAGATAGATAGATGGTAGTGAGGGAGAGTGACAGTCACCCAGCCAATCATTTCATTCGTTCCGAATGAAATAAGTAGCTGTTTATTGCGCCCTGAGAGAACAGACACTCGATTTTTATACTCTCTTTTTCAGAGTACTTACATTTTAATTATGTATTGGTATATAAAGAAAGTTTAAACAAATTTGCCGACCCTGCCTTTAAGCAAAACAAATGTGTTTATGTCTGAGAACCTTTTGAACACATACAAACCTGAAATGACAAATACTGTACTGTGTGATACAGTACAAATATTTTGAGTGTCCCTTATTTTCCTGTAAAGAACCACAATTGTCCTGCATTTTCCTTTTCTGAAGTTGCCAACCCTAAGCACAAGTGACTTGCCGACTGGTTGGACAGCAAAGCAGGTGGGCGAATGGAAAGACCGCAACCCTTGGCTTGACATTAAGTCAGGAAAATTGGGGTGATTAGTGTGTAGAAAAGCAAAAACGTTGCTACTCTCAGAATAAGGACCGGGTTTACACCTTGCAGAAGAATGGATCAACGGTGATGTTACTAGCTCTGAAGCAAAGAGGCTACGAAAGAAAATATACAAACACAGGGACAGCCAGGCCCACACAAGGTCAGTGGAAATAGCCCAGATGAAAGAGAAAGACACCCTCCCGAACACATTCATTGATATACAGTCAGATTTACTCAAGAAAACCACAGTCTCGTTTAGAACAGCTTACACCGTGGCAAAGGAAAGGCTATCATACAAAAAGCTCAACCCACTCATGACAATGCAGGAGCTTAATGGAGCCGAAGTTGGCAATATCCACAAATCTGACCATGCATGCGCAGAAATAATCAGTCACATTGCCAAGGAAATGCGCCGCAAATTCGTCTGCAATGTGAAAGAAATGGATTCACGGGTGTCAATCACAATTGATGAAAGCAACATTCATGGTAGTCCCTATCTAATAATCTACGTAAGATGTGATGTCAGTGGTAAGGGGGATGTAGACAATGTTTTCCTGGATCTAGTGGAACTTACAGATGGGGTTGATGCTGAATCTATTTATAACTCAATGATGGCGAGTCTACATAAAGCTGGAATGGATGATGACTTTTTGAAGACGCACCTGATAAGCATTGCCACCGATGGAGCTGCGGTGCTTACAGGAAAAGCCAGTGGGCTTGTCGTTAGACTCAATGAAAAGTTTCCGAACATGCAGTCTGTTCACTGCCTGGCGCATAGATTAGAACTGGCTGTCAAAGATGCTCTTAAAGAAGTGGCTGGCACTAATCAGTTTGAGTTCTTTATTTCAAAGTTATACTCACTCTACAATCAGTCAACCAGGAACACCAGATTGCTGAGAGAAGCAGCGGCCGAGCTCGACGTGGAAATACTGAAAATAGGTCAAATCTTCACCATCAGATGGGTTGCCAGCAGCTTTAAAACAGTAAAAGCAGTATGGAAAGATTTCCCTGCACTAGCACTCCATTTCAAAACAGCCAGTGAGGACACATCACGCAATGATCTTGAGAGGCAAAAATACAAGGGACTTCTGAAGCACCTTGTTAACTCAGGATTTTTGGAAGATTTGGCAGTCATGAAAGACATCCTGCGTGAACTCCAGAGCCTGTCTCTCAAGCTGCAGAAAAGAGAAATGTCACTCGTGGATTCAAGTCTCGCCATCCAACAAACTATCGATGTTTTGACGGCCATGAAGACGACTGGTGGGGGGAAATCAACCAAGAAGGCTGAACAGTCCGTCTCATCCAGCCTTTTTAAGGGCGTAGAGCTGAGTGAAGGCAGGGCGAAAATAAACAGGTCTCGGTTTTATGAATCAGTGATTGCGTCTCTAACTAAGCGATTACCGGAGTCAAATTTGGTCCTGATGCTCAAAGCTCTTGACAAGCGTTTTTGGCCAGGAGAACAGGAGGACCTGATTTTGCATGGCGAACCAGAAGTACACAGCCTTGCAAAAGTGCTTGGAGAACCAACCAGGGAGGCCGTGGAGCAGTTTCGAGACTGGAAACTACAGGGCACTGCACCGGGGAAAACATTGGAAAGACTTTGCATAGCAAGTCGCACGTATCTCCCCACGTCAGCTGAGTGCGAACGAGGCTTTTCCGCAGTTAATAACACGGGCAACCAGACGCGCAACAGGTTGCGTCAAGACAGTCTGTCTTCACTCCTGTTTGTGGACCTCAACGGACCTCCTCTGGACAAATTCGACCCAGTTCCATTCGTCAGAAGCTGGATTAAAGCAGGACATCGCCTCTCTTCTTCCTGGAAACCAGGACGGCAACCACAAGAAGTCAAGCTAAGACATCTTTGGTCTATTCTAACTTAACCCTTGAGCGTTCTTCGGGTCTTTTTGACGAAAGAGAGAGAAAGAGACAAAAGTGACAAAAGTTACTGCCTTATTTTTTTCCTCATTTGTTATTGCTGTTCAGTTCATTGCAATTTGATGTTCATGTCATGTATTTGTACCCAATATGTAATATAACTGTTCATATCTGTTCTGTTAGTTAATAACTGAAGTGTAGATTACATTTGTACAATTATATGAAAAAAAAAGAAGACTGAAATAAATGATAAACTCTAAAAACTCAACTTTTCTCTTTGTAACATCTTTTCCAGGTTTGATTCTAATCATAATGTAACATTACTGAAAAAAAGATTTTTTTTTCAGTACAAAAAAATGCTAAAAACTTTGACAAAAAGTCATTTTTATTCTTATAATTGTGATTTCATAATATTTAGATATGAATCCAACTGGAAAAACTTGTGAAAAGATATCTTTCAGTTAGTCAAACAGCAAATAGCATATAGTGGAGCTCATGCAGGCTCTCATTTGCAAGTGCACTGATTGCGTGCCAGTTTCCAATAGGCTACCTGGCATTTATTCAGTTGATTGCTCTTGTAAGTGCGCCAGATTGGTGCCAATTATTGTCATTTCGGCTGTAATGCACAACTTTGCCTCTCCTTGTTATAAAACAACATGCATCCAAACAACTTTACCCAATGCAACCTCCTATGTTAGTGTTGCTTCACGAATACTATATGATATTGCATTGGCGTTTGTTTGAAATGTAACATCTATCCAAGATAATCCTTGAATCATTTCTTATTTAAGGCCATTCCCGTTTCGAATATGTGATTGTGTATTGTCAACAATAAGCATAAACATTCTGCATTTCAATTTTGCAGTGTGGATCATTCATTGCGACATTTAAACTGATTCTCATGTTTAAGAATCTGTTATCTGGTTAAAAAACTTCATGCTACTGCCCACTGACATGCTTTTAAAGTTGTCCATTATTTTGGCCTTCAAAACACCTTAAAATGCACATGTCGAGATAATAAAAAAATAAAAAAATAATTAAGTGTTTAAGTGTGTGTGTGTGTTGTTATGCAGGCTATAGACTGATTGTCTTGGCTTGCATCCATGAAATATTGTAATGTTATAGGCCTACTGCAAATTGAGAAAATTTAGATCGGTATTGCGCAACAATCAGGAGACGGGGACCCCCCGAATATTGACGGGTATTTCGCACACTGGTCATAGGTCACATGATAACGTCAACATGGCGGATGATGTCCGGATCGCATTCATACTCAACGAGATCTGGCTATAAAGTACCTACTCTTTTAGTGCTCGTTAAGTAAGTACTTATTGAAATTAAGTACCTACTCATTGAGTATGCGGTTTGGAACGCAGCCAGAGACTCAAACGCTTCCATTCATCCGCCAACACCATAATGTGATTGGCCACCCAAGACATCAATCCAGACACGACGAGACCGCCAGTCAATCAACAAACCCAGGAAACCCCTGGGTTTTCAGTGCATGTCTGTGTGAGGTAATCGAAGCTGCTAACACACACATGCAAGCTCTTGAAGCTCCGCCCCTGTGCCGGGAGCAGCAGCTCATTTGCATTGAAAGGAACAGACACAAAACGGTGCATTTTTGCTCACCCTCAAAAAGTGACAACTTTAACATGCTATATACAAATATCTGTGGGGTATTTTGAGCTAAAATTACACATACACACTCGGGGACATCAGAGACTTATTTTACATCTTGTGAAAAGGGCATTATACCACCCCTTTAAAATGGCAGCCGTCGCTGCACATGGGTTTGCCAGTTGAGAAGTGACCCACAATGTGAGTACAACAGTATTTTATATATTGTTGCTGTCTGGCGGAATCCTTGTATCTCCAAAACCATTATTTTTCAGGAAATTAAAGAAATGGCATATTTTTGGAGTTATTAAACATTGTATCGTTAAAGTTGGTATTATACCTTATATTGCTATCATATACTGTTGTATACCAACATTACAACAGTATTTTATATATGTTAGTTTGTTTCAGGGGAAATATACTGTTAACATTTGTACAAGAGTTTGGTTTGGTTTCTTTGAATGTTAAGTCATATAACAAAACAAAACATTAAGCAGAAAAAAACAACAACCAACAAAAGGAAAGAAAATTATATCCACAAAACCATGGAACTAAGCAGAGGGCCTATTACACCGCCTAAACAAAAAAATAACCACACATCTAGTATATATATGATGTTATTTTGCCAGCATCTAAATTGTGTGTGTGTGTGTGTGTGTGTGTGTGTGTGTGTGTGTGTGTGTGTATTGGTGTAAACTGTTCATGGGTGTACATGCACTTCAGCAGTCCTTTCAAAATAAGAGTCATAGGTCACAGTCTAAATGTGACAGCATGTATTGCTACAATCTTGGGATTTCATAATTTCACTCTAAAAAATGCATTTCATCACTTTCTTTCTTTCTGCGAACTTGTGTGAATGTGTGTTTTTGTGTGTTGGGTATTAGTTTTGTGTGTTAGAATAGTTAATAAATTCTCATTTGTATTTAAAAAATAAGTGTCTTGTGTTATTGTGCTTACAAATTTAACGTCTTAAACTGCTGATCTATGTTACCGTGCTAATAAATAGTATTTTTTACTATAGTTTAGATATTAATATCCGCTGAGCTGATAGTTACTGCTCGTTCAAGTGAACGTAAAATAAGTGACTTTTTCAAAATTCTCAATAAATTAATGATTCCTTTTGAGCTTAATTGACATGTTTCCCTTACATTGCCTAAGAAAATTAGGCTCAACCTTCTGGAAATTGCCATCATTTTAATCATTTTACTTGCAAAAAAAAAGAAAACAATTCACACACAACAATTTGAAAAATCCAGGTGGGACTGATAAATATGAATGTCTCTTTATTCTCTTATTATTTTATGTAGATTGAAGAGATGCAGATCAATGATCAATAAGAAAGTACACTTAAAAAGATATTACTTAACATTCTAGATTTAATACTTTAAGAAAAACCCTTGAGTCAATTGACTTTCATGGGTCCTGTCTGTCTGTAGTGAAACAGAGACGGATACAATTGCAAGTAAAAGAATGTTTAATGAAGATGGTCAGAGATACACAGGTCGGGGAAACAAACACTCTGATGGCGAGATGACGCAGGGACTTCAGTGGGCAACCCGGTGATGGTGTGCGGTGAAGGCGTGCTCAGGAACCAGGAACAATAAACAATCCAGACAGCGTGAAACACGACGAAGCGGGTCCACGAAGACAGTAATCCACACGAGGAGATGAGAGCAGTACACAGGGAACAGGACACGACACCGGGGAAGCCACAACGATCTGACAACATGAGATGGGAATTACTGCACATATAAAGGGAACGGGGATTGAACACAGCTGGCGACAATAATTAACACAATGAGTAACCACACCCACACAGACACACACACACACATCAGAAATGAGACAGCCGATTCATGAACCGTGACAGTACCCCCTCCCCTAGGGACGCCTCCTGGCGTCCCCAGCCAACCTTACCTGTCGATTGTAATCATCGATAAGGGAGTGATCCAAGATGTCTCTAGCAGGTACCCAACTTCTCTCCTCCGGACCGTAACCCTCCCAGTCCACCAAGTACTGAAATCCGCGTCCCCTCCGTCTCGAGTCCAGAATACGACGTACCGAATAAGTAAGTTCCCCATCTACGAGTCGCGGCGGGGGGGGAACCGGGGCTGGCGGATTAATGTGAGAATAAAACACGGGCTTGACTTTAGACACATGAAAGGCGGGGTGAATTCTCCTGTACGCTGGAGGGAGTTTGAGTCGGACTGTCACCGGACTAATAATCTTGGTGACAGGAAACGGGCCGATAAATTTGGGAGCTAACTTGTTAGAAACGGAACGGAGTGGAATATTTCTGGTAGAAAGCCACACTTTTTGACCCACGACGTATACGGGAGGCTTTGACCGGTGGCGATCGGCCTTGGCCTTCATGCGCCCCCCCGCTTGGAGTAGAGTCTCACGGGCTCTAGTCCAAGTGCGGCGACACCTCTGGACGAAAGCGTGAGCAGAGGGGACCGCGACTTCGGATTCCAGACTCGGAAAAATTGGTGGCTGGTAACCTAAACTACACTTAAATGGAGAGAGGCCCGTAGATGACACTGGTAACGAGTTATGGGCGTACTCCACCATAGAAAGTTGTTGGCTCCAGGACGAAGGATTCTTGGCTACCAAACATCGCAACATTCTCTCAAGATCCTGGTTGGCTCGCTCAGACTGACCATTGGTCTGGGGATGATAACCCGAAGACAGACTGACCGTGGCCCCCAATAATTTACAGAATTCCTGCCAAAATTTGGACACAAATTGGGAACCCCTGTCAGAGACCACGTCCGTCGGGAGGCCATGTAACCGAAAGACATGATCAATGACCGTGACCGCTGTCTCCTTGGCTGAAGGTAATTTGGGCAAGGGAATGAAATGTGCCGCCTTCGAGAACCGGTCCACTACGGTTAAAACAACCGTCATGCCCTTGGAGGGCGGGAGGGCGGTGACAAAATCTAGCGCGATGTGGGACCAGGGTCTCGAAGGGACAGACAGCGGCCGAAGTAACCCATCCGGAGGTCGATTAGATGTCTTACCAGTGGCACATACGGAACAAGCCAAAACAAAATCATGAATGTCGCGAGCCATTAACGGCCACCAGAATCGTTGCTTAACTAAATAACTGGTGCGAGTCACTCCTGGATGACAAGCCACGTTGGAGCAATGACCCCATCGAATAACGTCGGACCGTAACCCCTCCGGAACAAACAAACGATTCGGTGGGCAACCGGGCGGAGGCGTTACCCCTTCTAAGGCCGTCTTGACCTTCGACTCGACCTCCCATACGAGTGTGGAGATAACTACTTTCTCAGGTAAAATGCACTCGGGAGTCACCGGGCGTTCGGATGGATCAAAAATACGAGATAAAGAGTCGGGTTTGATGTTTTTGGAACCCGGGCGGTACGATAGAACAAAGTCAAAACGTCCGAAAAAAAGTGCCCACCGAGCCTGCCTGGAGTTGAGTCTTTTAGCAGATCTAATATATTCAAGGTTCTTGTGATCGGTCCAAACGATAAAGGGTACCCCTGAACCCTCTAACCAATGACGCCACTCCTCCAATGCTAACTTGACTGCCAACAACTCTCTGTTACCAATGTCATAATTACGTTCAGCAGACGATAGTCGATGAGAAAAAAACGCGCAGGGATGCATCTTGTCGTCTGAGGAAGCGCGTTGTGAAAGCACTGCTCCTACTCCCACCTCTGACGCGTCGACCTCCACCACGAACTGACGTGTGGGATCAGGGGTGACAAGAATAGGAGCCGAAACGAAGCGACTTTTGAGGTTGACGAACACTGCCTCGGCAGTGTTCGACCACCTGAACGTCGTTCGGGGGGAGGTCAAGGCAGTCAGAGGTGCGACTAGTTGGCTGAAATTGCGAATGAAACGCCGATAAAAATTGGCGAACCCCAGAAACCGCTGTAGGGCCTTACGGGAATCTGGACTTGGCCAATCTACCACAGCCTTAACCTTGTCAGGATCCATGCGCACTCCCTCAGAAGAGATGATGTACCCTAGAAAAGGAACAGACTGTGCATGAAACACGCATTTCTCCGCCTTGACAAAAAGCCCATTCTCTAACAGTCTCTGGAGCACTCGTCTGACGTGTTGAACGTGATCCTGGAGAGACGAAGAAAAAATCAATATGTCATCCAGGTAAACATATATGAACTGATCGACCATGTCTCTCAACACGTCATTAACGAGTGCTTGGAAAACCGCTGGGGAGTTGGAAAGCCCAAAAGGCATAACCAAATATTCAAAGTGCCCCCTGGGGGTATTAAAAGCGGTTTTCCATTCATCCCCCTTCCTGATGCGAACCAAATGATATGCATTACGTAAGTCCAGTTTCGTGAAAATGGATGCTCCCTGCAACCTCTCGAAAGCTGAAGACATCAACGGCAAAGGATAAGAATTCTTTACCGTGATGTTGTTCAGCTCTCGGTAATCAATACAAGGTCGCAGAGAGCCATCCTTCTTCCCAACGAAAAAGAACCCCGCCCCCGCAGGAGAAGAGGAAGGCTGGATGAACCCAGAGGCTAGAGAATCAGAAATATATTTCTCCATGGCCTCCCTCTCGGGAACAGAAAGAGAGTAAAGTTTGCCCTTAGGCGGAGATTTACCTGGCAGTAGATCTATCGCACAGTCATAGGAACGATGCGGAGGAAGAGAAGCAGCACGAGACTTACTGAACACCTCCTTCAGGTCGAGATACTCCGCGGGCACGTTAGACAAATCCGCTGCCTCACTCTGAAACACAGAACCAGACACAGACGAACAGGCAGACAACAAACATGACTCATGACAACGGTTACTCCAAGTGGAAATGGAATTATTGTGCCAGTCGATACGGGGGTTATGTTGAGTGAGCCACGGGTGCCCTAAAACCACTGGTGCTAGTGGTGAGTCCATGAGTAAAAAGGAAATGATTTCAGTGTGATTGCCAGAAGTGATAAGTGTGAGGGGTTCAGTAGAGTGGGAGATTCCTGGAAGTTCTTGTCCATTGAGTGCGTTGACGGAAATCTTGTGAGTGAGAGAAGTGATGGGAATCTGGAGTCTGAGTGCAAGTCCAAAGTCCATAAAATTACCCTCTGCTCCCGAATCCAGCAGTGCTTGAGTGCGGTGCGTGGAGGTTGCCCACTTCAGTCTTACCGGGAGGAGGGTTGATGATGGTGATGAGGTCTTCTCGGCGGAGATCCCACCCGATAGTAGCCTCATACTTACTACCGGGCTTGCTCTTTTACCGGACAGGAAAAGAGAAAGTGGCCAGGCTTGCCACAGTAAAGACAGAGTCCTTGGGATCTCCGCCTCTCCCTCTCCTCCCGGGAAAGCCGAGCTCTCCCCACCTGCATGGGTTCATGATCTGAAACTGGGCTGACCGCGCTCCCGCCGTTGGCCCGTGGATCCTCAGTGTGGTACTGGAGTCGACTCTGATGTACCTGAGCGGTCACACGATTTAAACGAGCATCGACCCTCAGAGCAAGCTCCACCAGGCCATCCAGGGTCTTGGGAAGGTCCAGAATGTAAATCTCTTTTTGAACGCGGTCAGCCAACCCATGCAGGAACATGTCCCACTGCGCCTCCTCGTTCCATTGGCACTCTGCGGCCAGGGTGCGGAACTGGATGGAATAATCCGACACCGAGCCATTACCTTGACGTAGATCAGCGAGTAATCTGGCCGCCTCCTTACCCGCTACCGCTCGATCAAAGACTCTTCTCATCTCTGTGGAGAGTGCCTGGAACGAGGCGCAGCAGGTGTTTTGGTTCTCCCACACCGCCGTTCCCCAGAGAGCCGCCTTCCCCGACAGTAGTGTCAACACGAACGCCACTTTAGACTGTTCAGTGCAAAAGGTCCGTGGCTGCAATGCAAAGTGCAGGGAACATGCTGTGAGAAAAGCCCTACAATACTCAGGCTCACCTGAATACTTCTCAGGCGTGGGCAGACGAGGTTCTGGCTGATTCTCTTGCGGAGGCGGGGGGGGCTGAACGGGCGGTGTGGGCGGCGCAGTGGGAGCTCGAAGAAGTTGTAGCTGTTGGGTGAGCTCGGACACCTGCGTCACGAGTGCTTGAACCGCGCGACCTGTGTTGGCGATCTCCTCTCCTTGTTGATCCATTCTTGTGACGCTATGTGTGATGAAGTCATTCAAACTGGTCGCACTTGCTGTATCCATGATTGGTCAGATCGTTCTGTAGTGAAACAGAGACGGATACAATTGCAAGTAAAAGAATGTTTAATGAAGATGGTCAGAGATACACAGGTCGGGGAAACAAACACTCTGATGGCGAGATGACGCAGGGACTTCAGTGGGCAACCCGGTGATGGTGTGCGGTGAAGGCGTGCTCAGGAACCAGGAACAATAAACAATCCAGACAGCGTGAAACACGACGAAGCGGGTCCACGAAGACAGTAATCCACACGAGGAGATGAGAGCAGTACACAGGGAACAGGACACGACACCGGGGAAGCCACAACGATCTGACAACATGAGATGGGAATTACTGCACATATAAAGGGAACGGGGATTGAACACAGCTGGCGACAATAATTAACACAATGAGTAACCACACCCACACAGACACACACACACACATCAGAAATGAGACAGCCGATTCATGAACCGTGACACTGTCTCAGTCATTAAACTCTTTATACAAAGTCACACGAATTGACAGCTCAGACTTTTATACAGCAATCTATTGCAAATTTCAAACACACATTAGTCCTCATTAATAAAGGTTCATATGTTACTGACTCTTCATGATTTTCATCTTAAATCATACGCTGAAGGTTCAGAATTATTGGAATCACATTTTGCAAAGCTCCTGTTCTCTTAAGGGAAACAGTAGGAAACCACTGAAAGTGTTGTAGTTATACTTGTCATCATATATCCTCGCTTTAGGCCAAAGTCTCACATAGACAACATCTCCAACCTCAAGGATCAACACAACTCCATTCGAGGAGTTTAACTCATCATTAGCCTGATGAGCATCTGCCATAACCATACGCTCTCCATTCTTATAAATGGATGCAGTTGCTGGAGTTGGGCCAAAACCATAAACAGAGACTCTGAACATGTACGCTCCTTTCAGTGGGGCTGTGAAAACACCTAAATCAAATAACAAGAGATACAGAATCAGCTGTTTCCTGTATGATTGCTTAATTACCAAACACACTGTGTAATAGTTTTGAAAGATGGCAGATCATTTAATTCTCTTATACACATTACACAACTGCAGAGAGGTCTGAATGGAGCAGAAGGGTTTTCATTACTATAAACTTTTATGACTCCATTTTATTAATTATTACCTGTAACTGGGTTGTAGGCGTTCCCTATGTTTGTGAAGACGTTCTTGTAGGTTAGTGTGATTTCAGTGGTAAAAGGACCAATATCTCCTCTGCCAGATTCCATCAGTGAAGCTGAAAAAGCTATTTCTCTGTCTGTTATTGAAAAACATAAGCAATATTGCGATTACAATTGTGATATTACTGTATTACACTGAGAATGAATACATTGAATTTAACATCATTCAAGCACACTTTCACCTCTATTTTCCTTTCTCAACTCCTCCACTTGACTCAGAGTAAGATTTGAGATTTCTGTGAAGGAATAAAGATTCTGTTAAATGACATTGAAACTGCTTATTGTAATAGATACACAATTTACACAGTATATACTCAATTGTAAACTAACAGTTACACTATGCAATGTATTTCAATGGTGTTTTACTTGGAGGATCATTGATAAAAGAGTGAATGTTTTGGTGAGGTACCATCATTTTTCTTGTTCATCTCGTCCAGGATAAACGTCTGTTGTTCCCTCAGTTGCATCTCTAAAGCTCTGATGTTTGTTTTCTGCTCTGAAACTGTGGCGGTCAGTTCTCTGTTGATGGTTTTCTGCTCTGTAACGGTGGCGGTCAGTTCTCTCAGCGCTGCATGGATGTCAGTGAAGCACAGATGGCAGTTTTGTTGGCTGTCAGTTGAAGTCAAAGTGTCTGTTTGAGGTGGATTCTGTCTTCCGTCCTCAGATCTGAGCTGTTGACTGATCTCATTCTCATTGAGTCCTCCATCTACCTGATGCTGTACGACACACACAAAGGTTTCCAACAGCAGCAGTAAACATACTAAACCCTTCATTCTTCACTGATGTTTGTTTCTAGCTCTTGCTCTGCAATCCTCACAGCCTCTCATGTTCCTTTTATAGTGTCCTGATTTACTGTCTTTTGTACATGAACTACTTTTTTATCTGGAGCAATGTAAATCAAGTTAATTGTTAATCATAATCAAAGGAATGTTCCGGGTTCAGTAGATGTTTATCTCTATTCACAACATTTGTGGCACTGTTGATCTCAACAGAAAATAACTTTGACTTGGTTTAAGCCTTGTGGCTTTACTTTTGAAACAGTGTGTATTTTAATGTTAACTGCTTGGCCCATTTACATCAATTGTAAGTGGCGGACAAATAATTTTTTTTAAATAAAGAGTTGACATTCATTTCTGTGATGACTGACTTTATGTCGCAAATGTTGCTGATGGAGTTTTTCCTTTAAATGTTATCAGGGTTTCGGCAGGTTTCAGTAAGTTAAATTTAAGACCTTTTTAAGACATTTTAAGACCATCAAGATTGAAATTTAAGACCTACACGACGCATTATCCAAGTTAGATAGATATTTACCTCGGGATCATTAGAGTATCTATCTATGTATCTTTCTATCTATCTATCTAGGATTATCTGATGTGTGTGTGTGTGTGTGTGTGTGTGTGTGTGTGTGTGTGTGTGTGTGTGTGTGTGTGTGAGAGAGAGAGGGAGAGGGAGATATTTTTTTAATAGAAAATTGTACTTTTGCATATTATACTGTAAAAACACAATTATTGTTGATTTTAGTTGATCATAGTTGATCTTAACTAGAGAGGAAATGATGAGATGATTAAAGTGACCGAAATTATCACAGAATCCTGTTCAAAAAGTACTAACACTACAGAATGAAGTCAATTCAACAAGTTTTATGTTGAAAAACAGCAAATAACAAACTGATTAGCATCAATATGCACTTTTTGTTTACGTAAACATTAAAATACCATTAAAAATGATGGCCAGATTTTAAAAGAGTGTCTTGCAACATGTTATCTACTAACATGTACAAGTTCAAATAAAGTTTTGACAAAAAAAGGTTTTATACAAAGATAAACCTCATATTTCAGCTTTTAAATCAAAAAAGATAAATTACTGACATTTACACATTAGCTTATATTTATTAGTAGTGTTTGGGTGCACCCCATCCTTCATGTTGACTGAGCTTTCAATGTTGTTATGGAAAGTGGTGATTGGTTGGTTCCTGTCACATGACCTGCGGTGCGTTTGCGGCATTCTGGAAAGTTTAGATTTTTTTCATCTCGTTGCGCCTGGTAAAAAAATTAGCGCGTTGCTTCAATTATGAGCGCGCTTGCCACGCGCCTACATTTGAACAAACTTGAGCGCGCAAAAGACGCGATATGTGAACGGCCTCCGGCGAGCAAGCTCATATCAAGCCACGAGCCACTGGTAGCACGCGAGCGACGTGTTGGAGACCCCTGCTCTAGGGCTCCACTTTGTAGGCTACAACTCGATACTTTTTTGCTACTTTGTAATAACTTTCTGCGGCCAGCGTTTCTGGAAATGAACGAGGGTAAACACTTTTTAAGACCTGACTAAATGTTTTTAAGACTTTTTAAGGCCTTAAATTTAAAGTTCAGAATTTTAGACTTTTTAAGACCCCGCGGAAACCCTGGTTATTTTCCCCCCTCATGCAACAACATCCTGTCACGGTACAGAGCGTGACTTGACTCGTTCAGCAGCCATGGCAACTTGTCAGCTGATGAGGTTAATCTAGCCTGAGCTCACCTGTTGATTTTGTTACCCTATGAATACCTCAGTGTTTGTGTTCATTCCCAGGAGAAGATAGAATGCATTGATACAAAAAAAATTATTTAACATTAAAATTTAACAGGTTAAATTGTTCTCTGATATCTACATAGAAGGTATGTGGCTTAGGTAAGAGCAAAACTTATTTTACATGTTTTACATGTCCATTTACAAGCCTAGGATCTGTCCCTAGAATGAAATGGGGTGTTATTACCTAATTTGGATATATATATATATATATTTGAACAAATCAACTAGATGCATTGTCAAATGACAATCGTTTCTACTTAAGTGGTGGAGAAGGTCACGTAAACTAGAAGGAGCGAGTGAGCTATCTGTAAGTAACCAAACTAACCTAGTTAGCTCCCGAGTTATGTGTTGCTGATGAAAAATTGGTTAAATTATAATACTACCTGACAAAAGGGATTGATATAGATCTACATGTGTATTTTGTAGATTTATATGACAACACAGGCCGGAAATAATATTAAAGGAACACTCCACCGTTTTTTGAAATAGGGCTATAGGGCTGTTACTTACCGCTTGCGGTAGGGGTTGTAATGGAAATATAACATTAGTTGGAATTGCCCCCTTCTTCAGTATCAAATGCTGAGCGTTTGCCTGCTATTGTCCCTGGTTATAAAAACTGTCAGTGGTGAAATGGGCAGAGCAAACTAACAACTTTGAAATAAAATGGTGTGGTATCCTGCTATAGATAAACATCAACCATGCCTGTTGGCAGTTCTGTTCTGTGGGAAAAGAATGAAAATTTCTCAAATCCGCTGCACAGCCTGGAACATAACATTTATATCCATGATCTGCCATTTTCACTATTGTACTTGCTTGCTTCTTCACAATACCTGCAGAACTTCTGATGATTCGGCTGTGCAGATCCACGTTAATATTGTCTGGCCTAGAACATGGGCTGGTATATGCAAATTTTAATGATCCTAACTGTAACGTCACAGCATGGCTGGACTGGCCATTGGGCATACCGGGTGTTTCCATGGCAACTCTGCGCCGCGGCCGCTCCAGTGTTTGAAAGCGACTTGAAAGTTCACAAGCACAACGCGACATCGGCCTCCCGTATAGTGGGCCGACCTAAAGCCGACGTAACGGAGCTGGGAAATAGAGCACTGACTGACAAGAGATTCATTTTGTTTTGTTTTGCTTAAAGCTGCAGTCGGCAAGTCTGGCAGATTGAGTGGACTTAGCCAAAATTTTGAATGTTTACAACTCTCATGCCCCTCCCCCACTACCAACGAGCACCCGCCCATCGTCAGTGCGTGTGTACCTGATTTTCTGTGAACGCGTCCGTCTCTTCAGCATCGATCAACACCATGGACTCGGAGGTAGGTTGCCCTGGCTAATCTATCCATAGATAGCAATAACCGAGGAATTGGAAGCTTGTTAGTAGATTTTATCTCCGCCATCACGCTTCTGACAATATTCAGGCGAACTTCAGGCGTGTCGTGTGCATGTGATATTGTAACGTGTGCGTCTGCACGAGGGAGGGGGGATCTGTGGCGTGTGCACGAACTGTGAATGACAGTCAGATCTCACACCCCCCTGCGCTGATTGGACCCGATGAGACGGGAGCAGTGGATTTTTGCAAAACAAATAACACGCTCCAGGTGGAGTTAGAAGCTCTGGTTTTTTTCTAAAACCACCTTATTTATGTTGTTCTGTCGGATTATACACAGTAAAATCTCCAGTGTTGAAATCCTGGTGTTAAGGACTTTTAGAGTAAAGTGTTAATTTTCTGGTGTTGAATTTCAAGGGATTAACACTGCTAGTGTAAACTGCACCCTCTGGGTGGTGAAAATATGTGGAGTTAAATTAATAACACCGAGAGAGTGTAATTAGTTATATCCGGGACATTTATGCGCTGGGCGCGACCAGACGAGCTGAAACTTTTTTCAAAGACGCCATTTTATTTGACTCGCGATGCAAGGCATACGAGGAGGGAAAACGCATCAATTAAGTGTTTTATCGCATTTATACATGCATTTTATAACATCATATTGTTTTATAACAATATGTATATGCTGTGCATGGCTAAACTGCTCTCAGAGGGGCATTTTCCATCACGCGCGATGCGGAGCAGACCAGGATGGTGTTGCTTTTTAACAGGGAAACGACGAAAGTAAGTGTTTTAACTAATTTACAATATGTATTTTATAACATATTGTTTTATAGCGCTATTTAAATGCTCTGCGCGCTTAAACGAGCCGAAACTTTTTTCAAAGGCGACATCTTCTTTGACTCAATACGGAGCTGACGACGAGGAGATTTGCTTGTAACGTTAACAGGGAAAACACAGAAAGTAAGTGTTTTTACCTAATTTACAACATGTATTTCATGGCATTATATTGTTTTGTAACGATATTTATGTGATGTGCGCGCTTAAACCTTTCTCACAGACTAACGTTAGGCCCTCCATCTTCTTTGACTCGTGACGCAGTGCAGACACGGAGTTTGCCTTTAACAGTGAAAACACGGAGTAGGGGAGAGTGGGGTAAGATGAGCCAGTTTTTACTTATGTGGATCTCCAGGCAAGGGAAATTGAGACAGAAGTACAATGAAGACATCCACTGTTAATTTGGGATGTTGCCTATAAACTGAAAATTTAAGAATGCACCTATGACAAAGAGCCTTGAAAATATGACCTCAGAAAAAAAAGTGTTCATGTGACTCAACTTACCCCAGGCTAGGGGTAAGTTGATCCCAGTCAGTGGGTAAATTGAGCCATCTGGGGGTAAATTGACCATCCTATTTTTCACGTTTTTATGCAAGCATAAAAAAAAAATTGCCTCTTTAAAATTAATAATTTAATAATACACTTACCTTTCCAAACAATGTTAATTAAAAAAACAACATACAAAACAAACAAATTAAATTAAAATTTTCCCTTTAATCTTTTATTTGTGTGTATTGGTGAACAATAGTTTTAAACATTTATGTTAAGTGAAGGACTGCCAGCATACCTTTCAGGAGCAAGACATATGGTTATATGCTGTATTTCTTATGCTGTTAATCAAGTAATGTCCAATCACACACACACATATATAAACGTGTTTGGCAGAAAGAACGTCCCTCCAGTGTGTTGAATTCTAATTTCCAATTGTATTAAACAGTTTCACATTTTTGAACTTGTGAGACAAAAAGAACAGTTTGTGAGAACCGCTTGTGAGACGAAAAGAACAGTTTGCGAGAACCGCTTGTGAAATGAAAAGAACTTCCAGACCTCATTACAATTAAAATGACTATTGGACATTCCATCCATCAAGGTTGCAGGGAAATATAAGTTGTTGCTCTCTCCTTGCAGTTCCTCCAACCTTTTGAGGTTTAGGAAGCTTCTTCAGCACATCACTCAGTGGGACAGATCCTACATCATTTTCTTTGAATGCAAAAGTAGCTTTGTATTTGCCAGTGCTCCCTCTGATTCTTCTGAGGAATCTTGCATTGACTTCATTGCCCTCAAGGCTCTCAACCAAGCCAATATAATGGTAGCTGTTGCATTTGGTCGCAAAATTCACAATTATAAAGTCACCAACTGACAGATCTGAGATGTCTGGTTCACTACTCTCATCCTGGGAGCTCTCACACTCAGAAGTGTCATCAAGTGGGATGGGAACATCACTCTCCTCAGAGCTACTGTACACTGGGGTTTTCTTCTTGGTTTGTTTCTTCTTCGACTTTCCTTGTTCTTTGATGTTGGTTACTTGTCTCCCCTTCAGGTTGTTTTTTCTCTTTTCATGTTCCATTTCTATTGCCTGCTTTTCAGGTGTATCAGTCAGGATCCTTGTCTTCACCCGCTTTCTCTTTGTCTGTGCCCTAGGCTGCTGACTTTTGGGAAAGGGTAGAATTTCAGTGGGAGACACATATCCAGGTGAGGTGAGGAGTGAATCTGCCCCACACATTGAAGAACATACATGTGAAGGCAACTCAGCAGAGGTGGAGGTTGAAGCCATGCGTGGATCTTCTTCAGAAGTAGACAGCACATCAGGGTTTGGCCTGTCTGACACCATGGATGGTTCAAACTCTGCATCAGAGAAAATATCTCTGTTGTAAGGAAAAATCCCTGTGGACCTGAATCCAGAAGAGATATTCCGTGGTGTCATTGCCGACATGAAAGCCTCATTCACACATACAGGGATGTGGTATATGCTGGCTGTTTTGCCTGGGTTAGATCTCATCCAACCATCAAGAGCTCTGTTGTAATAGGTTTTGAATGGACCATAGACACTCTTGTCCAGAGGCTGCAGGCGATGAGATGTGTGGGGTGGAATTGTGAGCATAACAATCCCCTTACTCTTTGCTAAATCCAGTGCCCTCAGTGAAATATGGGCCTCATGGTTATCAAGGAGTAGCAGCATGGGATGGTCAGAGGAGCACTTGGTATGCTGAACCAGATGTTCAAGGAACTCAGCAAAGGTGTCTTCATTGATCCAGCCAGATCTGGTGGAGGAACCAATTGATCCTGGAGAAGCTCCTGTAATGAAATGGTCTTTGTATCTAACCCTTGGGAAGATGAACATGGGAGGCACTGCATTCCCAATAGCATTGACTGCACAAACCACAGTCACAAGCTCTCCTCTTTCGGCAGATGTGATGGCCCCCACTTGTTTATTTCCCTTTTCTGCCACAACTTGCCTTGGTGTCTGCACTGTTGTGACACCCGTTTCATCAACATTATAAATCATGTCTGGAGGGAATTCAAACCTTTAAAAAAATATAAGGGCCATGATGAAAACAACCAGAATCGTTAAACTTTTCAAGCAATGCTAAAATCATACTAAACAGCCCTGAATACATATCCTAGTAACTGTGGCTGATAAGTAAACACATGCCAATTTCTTGTACAGTAAATGTACTTTACTCTTGTATCTGGCTATAGTTGCCATTAAATTGTATTAATATTATGGAATATATCAATTCTGTCACCTGTCCATCACTTTGGTCAGATTGTCAAAGAACTCCCCAACTGTAGATTTGTTGAAGGCTGTAGCTCTTCCCAAAGATGTTGCTTCAGGCATACGACAGGAGAGATGGTTGCGTACCATAAAGTTCTTGAACCAATCTCGACCTAACAAAATAGAATTAATTCTATTTAGATAATGTAGCATGAAACCACAGACCTTTCCTGTCTTAATTAATAGCCTAATGTAATTTCCTGCACACCCAACCCGCTAGACCCTTCTCTTTCCAGTTGTTGGGGACCGGGATATTGTTTTTCTGTGCAAACTGGAATGCCAGTTCACAGCATTTCTTTGGAGTGAGGCCATGGAACTGCTCAGCCAACTTTTTGATGTGATCGGCAAGCTCCTTTTCCCCCTCTTCTGTGAAGACCCTCTTGGCTTCTGCTGTTCCACTGTACCCTACTGTTTTGACTTTCTTTACCTCCTTCTTTTTTATGTACCTCCGCAGTGTTGACCTGTCAATATTTCTGTCCTTCGCCACTGATCTTATGGATTTTCCGCCCTCAACATCAATGGCTGCTCTCTCCATCTCTTCTAAGGGTGTTGAGCCCCAGTTGGTTCTTCTTTTGTAGGTTCTTGGCATGATAGCTTTTATGCAATGTGTAATGTATGGTTAACAGTTGTGTAATACTATATTTAAAACAATGTTATGCTTTAAATTTAACTTAATTTCAGTGCCTTAATTTAGGGGTAAGTTGAACCACTGGTTCAATTTACCCCACATCATCTGGCTCACTTTGCCCCATAGTCACCATTTTGGTAAAAACGGCCTAGCTTAGCAATTCTGGCTAACCTTTAGCTTAACCCCCTGGGGTCGGCTATCGCGCCGGCGCGATAGGCTCGTTTTTTTCCGTATGAGTGCAAAAAAATAAATAAAAAAAAATATTAATTTTTATCTTATATGCTTGTGTTATACATAAATCGATCCCGTTTAGTGTGTATTTTTTTGTGTATGCTCATAATAAAAACAAAGTGTTGTGCTTTTCGCTAAATAAAGAAAAATAAACATGATGCGAGTTCTGCCTACTCTCCGTCAGTGAAGTCAATTCTTTTTTTTTTTTGAACAATATATTTATTACATTTTCAGTTTGCATATCACAACAGATTACATAATGAATAGCAATCATGTAAAACACAGCAAACATTTTATACCCTGTTCTCCCTCCCACCACTCCTCCCTGGAGGAGAAAAATAAATTGAAAAAAAAAATAAAAAAAAATAAGATAAAATTAAAATAAAATAACTAAAAAGGATGTGTGTGTGTGTGTGTGTGTGTGTGTTTTTTTTAAAGATACCTAGATCAGGTAAGAAGAGTTTCACGTTCCTATTTTGAAGATCATAATGCTTCTCATTCCCTCAGGGCTTGATCTTCCTGTAGCAGATTACCAACATTAACATTGTGCCTTAAGAAGTTCTTAAAAGGTCTCCAGACATCTTCAAAAGCATTTTGTTTATTCTTAACAATGTACGTTATCTTTTCCATTGACATATTTGAAGCCATTTCTTTAACCCACATTCCAATTCTTGGCTCATTAATATTTTTCCAATTAAGAGCAATTGTACGTTTAGCTTGTAAAATACACGTCTATTAATCTGACCTCTTTTCTCTGTACAGGGGGGCTGGTAGGATATATACCCAGGATAAAAAGCTTAGGATCCAGTGGTAGTTTCTTAGATAAGATTTGGTCAATCATATCAATAATACCTTGCCAAAAGGGTTTCACTTTTATACATTCCCATATACAGTGGTACAATGTACCTCTTGCCTCATCACACTTTATACAGGTATCAGGAATATTATCGTTAAACTTGTGCAACTTGGCAGGAGTTATGTATGTACGCATCAGCCATTTGTACTGTATGAGTTTCAAGCTAGTGTTGACTGTCTGCATCTGAGCCTTCTTACATGCCTTATTCCAATCTTCTAGGGATATTTCGACATCTATATCTTCTTTCCATAATCTTAATTTTGATTCTGAGGATTCATCAGACCCAGACACAAACAAGTCATACAAAGATGAGATTGAACCTTTATCATAACAATGTCCTATAATTGCTGTCTCTAGTGGGGAAATGGCCGGGATGTCTAATGAACGATTTTGAGATGAGGATATAAAGCTTCTAAGTTGAAGATATTTGAAAAAGTGGGTTTTTGGAATGTCATACTTGGCTGATATTGCTGTAAAAGACATAAGTATTTCATCTTCACTGTACATATCTTGCACTTTTCTCAACCCTTTCTCAGCCCACATCCGAAATCCTGCATCACATTTCCCTGGTTTGAAATTAACATTACCCCAAATAGGACTGAAACGTGACAAGGAGGAGTTTAAATTCAAATATTTACATGAATTAAACCAAATATTGATCATGTTCAATACGATTGGATTATCTGTGTTTTTTCTTAGGTGTTTGTGGTCTGCTGAATACAGGTATAGGTGCAATGGTAATTTTGGTGTAATAGAACAAGCTTCCAAATCCATCCAAGCAGGAGGGCTTTCAGATGAAAAATAAAACATAATTGTACGAAGCTGAGCTGCCCAGTAATACCATTGAATGTTTGGACATTTAAGGCCTCCTCGGTCAAATGGTAGGTATAATAAAGATAGACGTAGTCTGGGACGTTTATTTTGCCAAATAAAGTTGGTAAACAATTTCTTAATTCTAGTAAACAAAGATGAGGGAGGGGGTAGAGGAATATTTTGAAACAAGTAAAGAAATTTAGGAAGTATATTCATTTTTAGAATATTTATCCTGCCAATCATTGAGATGGGTAAAGATGTCCAACGTTCTATTGATGAGGTAGTATCTTCCAGAATTGGGTCATAATTTATCTGGGCAATCTTATTTACCTCGGGGACAATTTTTATGCCCAGATATGTAAAATTATCTGTTGAAATGAAGGTAGAGGCATAACCCTGGCTATTTTCTCTCTCTAATTCGTTAAGTAACATTATGGATGATTTTGAGTGATTAACTTTGTAACCAGATATTTTTCCAAAAGTTTCAATGAGATCTAGGAGTGCAGGGACAGAACTACTCAGGGTTTTCAGAAACAAAATTACGTCATCTGCAAATAGTGCTATTTTATGTTCCAGGTGACTTTCTCGGATTCCAATAATTTCACTATGCATCCTCACCGCTATGGCAAAAGGTTCTATTGCAAGGATAAATAATAAAGGTGATAGAGGACTACCTTGCGGGCACCCTCTAGAGATGTTAAAATGTTTAGAGACCACATTATTGGTCAAAACTTCTGCGGTGAGCCCAGTACAAAGCAGTCTAACCCATTTACAAAATTTATCCCCAAAGCCAAAGCGAGTGAGCACCTCAAATAAGAAGTGCCATTCGACACGGTCAAAGGCCTTCTCTGCATCAAGAGAGAGTAAAGCTGTGTCTTTTGACCATCTATGGATATGTAAAATATTGAGCACTCGTCTGACATTGTGAAAGCCCTGTTTACCTTGAATAAATCCATTTTGGTCCTCTCCCACCACCAGAGGCAACAGACTCTCCAATCTTCTTGCAAGAACTTTGCTGAGTATTTTTGTATCTGAGTTTAGAAGGCTGATTGGACGCATGTTTTCGCATTTTGTATTTGGTTTTCCTGGTTTTGGAAGTAATGTTATTAGGGCTCTCCTCATGGTTGTGGGGAGAAGACCATTCCTGAAAGACTCCTGGAACATCTCTAATAGGGGTGAAATTAATTTGGACTGAAATTTTTAATAAATATCTATAGGTATGCCATCTGGGCCTGCCGCTTTTCCAGCTTGCATACTGCTAATTGCTTCTACGATTTCTACTTTTGTTATTTCTCCATCTAATGCACTACTTTCATTTTCTGAAATTCTAGGAATATTAAGGTTGTTTAGAAATTGTGATTGCTTATCAAGATTACAAGTACCCTCAGAGCTATACAGTTTCTCATAGAATACCCTGAAGGCCTCATTAATTTCTTTAGGGTCTACTATGGAACTACCATTTGGATCTTCAATGCAGTTAATAGACCTTTCTGTTTGTTGTTGCTTAATGCGCCATGCTAAAAGTTTCCCAGGTTTTTCCCCTTGGTCATAAAAGGATTGTTTAAGTCTTATTAAATTAACTGCTGCTTTGTTAGCTGACAATTCATTGTACTTTGCTCTAAGTAGAAGTAAATGTACATCGTTAGAGTTAGGCTTCTTATTGTAGAGATCTATTTCAAGTTCTTTAATTTTCTCATCTAATGTCTTTATTTCTAATTGTGAACTCTTTTTTTTTTGAGCTGGTAAAGCTAATTATTGGACCCCTAAGAAAGGCCTTAAATGCCTCCCATCTTATGCTAGCAGACGTTTGAGAAGTGTTACATACAAAGTACATGTCGATTTGTTTATCTAAAAAATCTATAAATGTGGGATCTGTAAGCCATCCTGGTTGAAGGCGCCATTTCGGGGGATCACTCACAAGTTTAGTATCAGTATAAGTGAGTGAAACAGCTGCATGGTCAGATATTACTATACTACTATACTGACAGTCGTTAATTTTTTAAACAAGTAATGCTGAAACCAAAAAATTATCTATACGTGAGTGAGTTTTATAAGTGCTGGAATAACAGGAGTATTCTACTGCATTGGGTTTGCCATGTCTACATATATCCAACAAGTTTAATTATTTTATAAAATGGCTTATGGCCTTTCTTGATCTATTGTGAGTATTATCCAAGCCTGATGATCTATCTCTTACTGGATCTAACGTGCAGTTAAAGTCGCCAGCTATTATGTATTGCCCAGATAGATTTGAGACAGTCAGAAACAGATTATTATAGAATTTAGGGTCATCTTCATTTGGGCCATACACATTTATCAGATTTATATTTTCAAATAATAACATTCCCTGAATTATGATATATCTACCAGCAGGGTCCTTAATTATATTTTTTATTTGTAGTGGGACAGATTTATGAATTAATAGCATCACCCCTCTAGCATGGGTGGTATAAGGCGCTGACAAAACCTGACCCTGCCATCTTCTTTTTATTTTAGAAATATCCCCACCCAGTAGATGGGTTTCTTGCAAGGAAACAATTTTTGATTGCAAGAATTTTATCCTGTTCATCACTTGTTTAACCTTTGTGATATTATTTAAACCCCTACAGTTCCATGAGGTAAATTTCACCTTCAAACTAGACATTAGTTATATAAAATATCCTTAAGAATCGTTTTGATAAAATAAAATAGCACAGAGCACACCCACAAAAAAAAACAAAAAACCCACATAGCTTATACCAACCGCTTATGACCGAGATGGGTCCACGCAGCCGTCTATCTCTCGCTTTTAGTTATTTCCTTCTCTTTAGCTCTCTCTGCTATTAAATAAACTAGCTAACCAACCAATGAAATTATTGTAGGCCTAATGAACAATGCAACATTTATTAACATAACCATTAAAGGGTTATTTATATTGAAACGATTACGCACATAGGCTACTAGATAATAACATACCTGAGGCCTGCGCTGAAGGGTGAACAAAAATATTAAAGAACAAAAATAATACAACTGTTGGCCATGTATGTTCATAAAGAGCTAATCAACACTACTTGTAAAGTAGGTGACATTATCCTGTATTCTATGAATCGTGTCCGTTTGGTTCCCCTTCAACCATGAAAATGCACTTCTTTTGGCCATGAACGTAAAAGAAACCGAGACAGTCATATTTGACGAAGAAAAATTAAGCTTTCCTGATAAAGTATGCCATAGGTTCGTCTTGATCCTTCAAAGAGACTGGACAAATTGGTCTACTTCAGCCGGCGTTTGGAACGTGTAGGATCTCTCCCCATGTGTCAGCAGGAGCCGTGCTGGAAAAATGATTCTGTGCTTATGAATACCCTTGTCTCGCAGCTTCTTTCGCACGTCATCATAGTCGCGCTGCATCTTGTGAACACCAGCGGAAAGGTCTGGATGAAAACGGACTTGTTCGTTGTTATAAAGAACATTCCCTTTGATCCTGGCTGCCTTTAACACTCACTCCTTGTCTTTGAAATTCAAAAACTTCATAATCAGTGTTCTCGGGCGCGTCATTCGCGAGTCATTATTTGACAGAGTGCCAATTCTGTGAGCCCGCTCTATTACCAGTGGCTGCCGCGATTCCATTCCTAAAGCCTCTGGTATCCACTTTTCAAGAAATGTAGCTGTGTCCAGGCCCTCTGCTTTCTCCGGTAGCCCCACAAGTCTCACATTGTTACGTCGGCTTCTGCATTCCAAATCTTCCACTTTGTCTGAAAGAGTTTTGACGGTACTTTCCAATACGCTCACTTTGGATACTAGCCCATTAACGTTGTCTTCGGCATCAGAAATACGTTGTTCCGCGTGCGCTAGGCGCCCTGTGCATTCCTGTATCTCCTTTCTTACCTCCGTGATTGATGTTTGCACACCATCTATCTTCTTATAAAGGCCACTTTTCAGAGACATTATGGCTTTCATGATATCCCGGTTATTTTCGCCCGAAGTTGCTACTTCACCATCTCCTTCTTCAAGGCCTTCTTCCATAGCTGCCATGACGTCGCTAATTTCTTCACCCTCAGAGTGTTCGTCTTCGTTTCGTGTTTTTTTCTTGTCTTTTTTGCCACCTTTACGTGACATTTTAATCCCCTGTACTCTTATATACTTATTGCTTAGCTTTAGATACACTCCTGGTTGGTATTGTAGGATTAATTACATGCTAACAGCAGAGCCAAAAAGTTGCGACCTTTCAGCACCTCGCCATAACCGGAAGCTAGTGAAGTCAATTCTGAAACGCGTCCGAAAATGAACTGTAACTCAGCGAATACTCAGTCAAACACAGGACACAAGACACACAGGCATGAAGCTTGAATTCTCTTCTTTTAAATGAAGTAATTTTTATAAAAAACAAATATTCACAGTTTATATAATATGTATGTAAAGAGAGAGATGACAATCGTTCTCATCTCAGCTAATTAAGTTTTAATGTGACTCCGCCTATGGAGACCGCGCTATTCAAACGCAAATGTTAGGCGATCCATACAAACCTGTGAAACGCCCACATCCGCTGGATAAGGCCGGTGAAACACTGGATGCGTGGCGTAAGCGTCTCAGCTGCGTGGCGTGTCCGTTTTTATTTCGGCTCCCATGTTAACAGTTTAGAGTTTGCACACTGCCTGTGTGAGACGCGCGTCTCAGGCGCGGCATGAGCCGCGTGGAAAACGCGTGCATTCTAGAAATAGAACCGACGCCTATTTTTCATGCGACACACAAGCGTCTTGGAAGCGTTTCCATGCAAAATTGAATAGGAAAATCTGTTTATTTGTCATTTTGACACGAATACATATTAATAAATGTCCTTTTGGTGTTTAAAAGTGTCTAGGTTTTGACATAAATGCAAATATAAATGTAATTTTACAAAATATGATCGATTTTCAAATACTGCTGTATTGAATGAACAGCTTTTAGCAAACTCTATTGCTATACTGAGATGAGGAATATATACTGTATGTGTTTTGTCAAAAATAAAGTCATCAACTAACTAATGAATCCTTTACTTTGAAATACGTATGATAAAATGTATACTTTAGTTTTGAAAGACGTTGACTAGTTTTGAAAAGATTATAAAGTATGTATGTGCATGCATATATATATGTGTGTGTATATATGAAGAGTTCAGATGCAAAAGCCTCTAAATGCCATCTGAAATTTTCTCCTAGAATGATAATTTTTATGAAGCTTGTATATTTAAGTTAGCTATAGGTGACACACCTGAATGAATGGCTCATTAAGTATGCAGGGACGTAGTCTCACCAGGTGTGAACTACTAAATATGCATGATGCTGTTGGAGCGTTTACGCCCCATCCGCATATTGGCTTTCCAAACTAAAAGTGTTTCACAAAACTAAAATCAATGTATCGTTTTATGTGAATGATTAGGCAGGATGATTTTCATATAATTTTGAAGAAAAAACACTAGGCGATGACATCCATTAGTCAAAAGTCTTATTGCCACATATTTAGTATGTGTTTTGTGGCCTTATTTCAGAAACTTTAATTTTTAGTTTTTTCGATAACCATGCATAAACATTATTCTCTCAAAAATGAAAACATGTACATACATGTGGCTCACATATTATGGTAGTCCTGTTTGTGCTATATAGAGTGAATTTACACCTTTGCCATTAATATGTTTATAAGCAACTGAAAAAAGCACAAATGTCAGGGCATGTCAGAACATCTCAAGGACCCCAAAAACACCCCAGACCCCAGAGGGTTAATGATTCACATGGTTTTAAATGTTGACAAATCACCAACATGTACCATACACAACTTTAGACCTAGATACATTTGCTTTGACAAAACAGCTAATATACCTGAAATGCAGAAAATTTACTTCAACAAGCAAAAAAGTGTTTTTGTGGAAAAGACAACTTACCCCTTGTCTCATGTGCTTCTCCTCTTCACAGCAATATAGAAATGATGGTGTCCTTCAAAATGTATGGTCACATGACACCAAATGTGTATAGTTGCCTAGAAACCGGGGGTGGGTCAACTTACCCACTGGCTCATTTTACCCCACTCTCCCCTAAGTGTTTTAACTTATTTACAATACGTGTTTTATAATGTTATATTGTTTTATGATAATATTTGTGACGTGCAAATATCATAAAGTAGCCTATGTATTTATCCTCAAACTATCTTTTACTCTCGTTTGCCAGCACACCTAATGTATAACGTTAAATGATGTTTTATTAACAAAGTTCGGGAGGAGCACGTTCAAATAATCAAGCAATCAATCAATCAATCAATCAATCAACTCATCAAACAATTACCATGTCTACCCTATCAGCATGAGGAAGCATATATATTCACTCTGTCAACTCACCTAACTTCCTTGACAGTTTTCAGCATCCCTCCACCACCCCGACTCCTCACTCTTGGCTTGTTCTTTCACAGCCAGGAATACGGGGGGAGTACTCTGGGTTCGGGCCAAATACCGAGCCCGGAGCCCTCTCCTCGGACAGCACGCCAAATACGCATTTATTCTATCTGACTTATTTGTAAGTGTGAACTCGTGAACTGAAAAACAGAAGAACAACTCCACAAACTGCAGACCGACAATGCACGTGAAATTGTCACTTTATTTCCTTATTTGGTGGACCAATTTTTTAAAAATTTTCTTACAATTGGTAAGTAGCCTAATTCTTTCAGATTAAATATGTATGCAAAATGTATTTCAGATTTACTTTTGGTTGATGTTTGGATATGCTTTAAATGTATTGATTTTGCTATTTGTGTTTGCTAGGAGCATTTCTATGATGCACCAAGTAGCTACTAGCTAAGAGTAGCAGGCTGGGTGTTTAAAGACAGACTAGAACCTGGTGATGGTAAGATTTAACAGTTAACACATGTATGAGAGAATCATGGGCACAAACATAAAAAATAATCATAGCTTTGTTGCTATTTGGTAGATTTTCTGTTTCATAACACTCATTTTGAATTTGTCCAGTCAAATTATACATAAGTAAATCCTTTTTTTTTTTTCTTTTTTTCTTTTTTTTTTTTTACTTAAAATGAGTTTTCAAACCTTTTCATTATTTGACAGGTATGTTTTCTTGCTGTTTAATTTTAGACTCAACTGATTGGGAAAAATCTGCCCATTACCTGCCCCCAACATCACAAAGACAACAACGGAGCAAAGATTCTTCCGGCAGCTGACTATTTAGTGAGATTTCTTAAGGTGCGTGTCTTAATTTATTCTTAAAGGGATAGTTACTTTGAAATTAAATTTTGGTATGTTTTAGCTTACCTCAAGGGCATCCAAGATGTAGGTGTCTTTGTTTCCGCAGTAGTTTAAATTTTGATATTTTTAGGTCAAACTGTAACCTTAAAACCAAACTTTAGGTAATTGTTTTCTTTTACGTCGGTTTAAACATCCCGGATAGGCGCAAATTAGTACCATTTCTATTAGCCGTCTTACCTACAATCTCTGTTCTGTGTAAACAATGAGTGACGTATACGCGCGAGAGATCACTTCCGCCGCTTTCCGGCGCTTGCGCAGACTAAGCCAGAATGCGCGCACACGTCACACACCAGGAAGTGCGCGCCCTCAGATCACTTGGACGTGGTTGTGTATAGTAGTAAAAACTATATAAATACTGTTCGTTTTCTCACACAAACCGCTCGTTTCGTGTCTTAGGCCATCAATGTGTACTTACGATGGGGAATTGTTTAATTTGGACTTCTCTGTGCTTGCTCTTTGAGGTGGTGACCATAGACCTGCATTATATGACTGACAGACAAGAACCTAAAAATAATGTTTGACCTAAAAATATCAAAATTTAAACTACTGCGGAAACAAAGACACCTACATCTCGGATGCCCTTGAGGTAAGCTAAAACATACCAAAATATAATTTGAGTGAACTATCCCTTTAAATTCTGCCATTAATTACTCACCCTCATGTAGTTCCAAACATGTAATACTTTCTTTCATCTTCACAACACAAATGAAGATATTTTTAATGAAATCTGAGAGGTTCCTGTCCCTCCATTGACAGTCCACGCAACTACCACTTTCAAGCCCCAGAAAGGTAGAAAGGTACATCATTAAATACTCCATGCGACATTTTATTAAACTATGCAAGTGCTGTGTTTGCAGCAAAAAAACATTTACCACTTAATTTATAAAATATTAATTTCCAGCATGCGTTCATGAGATAATTACAAGACGTGCATGCTGTTAATGCGAGAGCAGATGTTGTTGTGTGATTATGCATTGAAGATTAATATATTGTAAATAAAGTTGAGTTAAAATTGTCGTAAAAAAAGTCATAAAATTGAGGTCAAACCACTGGAGTCACATGGATTACTTGTGATTTTCTTTATACCTTTCCGTGGCTTTGGAAGTGATAGTTGAATAGGCTGTCGATCAAGGGACAGAAATCTTAGATTTCATTAAAAATAACTTCATTAAGTGTTCCGAAGATGAGCAAAACTCTTACTGGTTTGGATCAACATAAGGGTGAATAATTAATGACAGAATACAAATTTTTGGATGAATTAAGTCTTTAATTTACTTGGAAATCAGTAAATTCAAGTCTTAATCTTACCAAAATAGTTTCTTGTTTGAGTCACGAAAGTCTAAGATGGTTGAACTTTTTCCACCATAAACTTGCTGTATTTATAAAACACAAATTGTATTGATTGTAATTGGTCTGGTTTTGTGTTGTCTAGGGAACCAGCACTCCAGGATTTTTTGAGAAAGTTGGATCTGCACAGCCTTTCCTTCTCTGTGAAACACCTATGCACTGAACTTTACTGTTAGCAACTGGACACAACTAATCCACTCATATTCTGCAATTGTTTTTCATCTGCTGAATGTTGTTGACTCAAGCACTGCTGTACTGTTGCAAAGTTGAAGGTACTGAATCAACTTCACTGACACAGAGCTTACATTCACTGACATGTACAGGACTTGAGGTATTGCAGACCATTTGAATAAACAGCTTTCATATAATTCTGGTGACAGAAAGGCATATATTGTGCCTTCATCATTTATTTTAAAAGTTAACCTATGATGTAAAGGGGCTTGTTAGTTAATAAAAAACTAGTTTGCTAAAACAACTGCTTGCATTTTGCCAATGAACAGGGGTGCGTTCTCCGATAACGTTGTCTCTTAGCGCGCTACGAAGACTCAAAAGGTACACCTTAACTACAGGTATACCTTTCCTACGTGTGTTCTCCGAACTATACCTTAGGATGTTGCTTAAGGTAAACCTTCTTAAGTTTGACCTTAGCAGGCGCTGTCCATGGTGGAGGCGCTGAATAGGTTGATATCGATGCCTCGATGATCGATTGTGCGCTCTTTCCTTCACAGCGGTATAGGTAAAGTATTGAGAAAACAATGTTCTTTATAAAGAAGCGTTTTAGAAATAGTACAAACTGCATTTATCGGGGCTCATTGAAATATGTACATGCAGAAATAAATATGAGTATGTGTTTATAATTTAGCAAGTGTGCAATCCCAAACCCTCACGGCCATAAGTGTGTTAATGTTCTCCACAACGTATGCTGATTATCCACCAGCCATGTAGTTGACATACACTAACTGGCTCCGCGGACGGCGCCGTCTTTGATTTAAAACAAGTACTCGCTGTCTCGCTGCCATAGCTATAAAGTTTGTGCAATTCATCTTTCTTTATATAGACTCCTAAGCCTTTTCTGTCAAATGGTTCGCCAGCTGATGTGCCTTAGGATTAAAAAAGCTAACAACCATTAGTGTATGGAAACTTTATTAATGAAAACACTTCCATACACTAGGTGTAGGCTATAACAACTTAAGTATTTTATGTGTAAAATTTTAAAGTAAAGTAAAAATGTAATTTTAATACTAAATCAGATTTTATATTAAATGTTCATATAAAATTTTCTATGTGTAATTAAACTGCGATGTAAAAAAGCTTTTTGCGTAGTGGCCACTAGCGGTATGAACCGTCAGCAGCGATAAGGTATAGCTAAGAGCGCTCCAGACCAACCTTACGAACGTATGACTTACAGAAGGTATACTTAACTAAGAAGGTTTCGGAAACCACGTATTAACGATAAGGTACTTCTTAAGGTACAACTTAAGAACGACGTAGCGTTAAGGTAGTTTCGGAGAACGCACCCCAGAATTCTACTATGATCCCAGACTGAGGTTACAATTTAACTTTCTGGATTGTTTTGAAATAAAGGTTTGAAAGAGTAATATAGAGTGATGTGTTTATTTCAAAGAGTTTATTTTACAGTTCTTTGAAGTGGGTAATGCAGAACACTAATAAGAAAAACTGGTAACTCCCTTAGTGTTTTTATTTGTAAAAATGTGTTTTATCAACACCAGGATGGTGTAATATTTGACTCCTATAAGGTTGAGAAGATTGTGATTTCCATTCTATTAAAAGTGTTAGGTCAACACCAGAACAGTGTAGAATTTTAACTGCACCCAGCTCTGTAACAGTGTTGTTGTTCTCTGCATTGGTGTTAATATTTTACTCTCTTAGTGTTCATATTGTAACACTGTGTCGGTGTTGCGAGAGGCAACACTTTTGAAAGTGTTGAACTAACACTTTGTGGGTGGTTCCCATATATACACTTTTAAAGTGTTGAAATTAACTCTATTGGTGTTGATTTCCGGATTTCAAATTTACTGTGTAGTGTCATTTTCAATGAATTTGATCAAAAAAATTTGCTGACGGCAGCTTTAATTGGCGGCACTGGGTTTGTGCCGGTGTAATGCATTGGTCAAAAAAAGTCTGTGTTAGTTTTTTTTTTTCTGACAGACCAGCCCATGAAACACGTAGATCAGCGGCCCATTGTTTCTTTCCTCAATTGACACTGGGCTATGGGATGATTATGGTATCAAAATGATTAACACGTGCAAGCACACTTATCAATGAACTTGATACATGTTGCAGAAATGTTTTATCCATGCCTTTCAACTTGCGTGTGCAAAATTCAAAATTGAATGAATGTGAAGCAATTTGTACAAATAGAGACATTTTTGTGAATACAAATGTTTTCCTTTGTATTAGTGTATCATAATTTGCGCATCCAACACAGAAGATGTGCATGCGTGGATCAGGTGACACGCGTGCATTCATTGACATCTTTTCTGAGTCTATCCTATTTGATTCATTTGGACTTTGAGACTTTCATTTCGCGGTTTCGCCTTGCATGATCCACACACACAGATGTCTGAGAAAACCTGCTACCACTAGATGGCAGTATTCCGCTAAAACAGACAATGGCAGCGTAATCAAGCGTTCTTACCCATTTAAGACACTTAATGTGAGTGATATTGAAGCACCAAATTTAGTACACAATATAGGCCTACCTTATTAATAAAGCATACTTTATAGAGGCAAACAGATTAAATCAGATTATGAACAACACCAATAGAAAATCATTATAAAACGCTTAACGTGCAATAGCGCGTTGCATGTTTAATAAGGTGTATTGGCCACTGAGTTTAAATTTCACCGTCATTACTGCATTGACGTTAAGCTTTTTCTTTATAATATGCTCTATGGGAGGAAAACTATATAGCCTACAGACAAGAGCCTATGAACGCGACGCGCGGCGTTTCACGTTAATGGCATTTCCCTTCCTGAGAAAAAAGAAAAAGCTTAACATGGCATAAGCTTGGCATTTTTTCCTGTTAAAAAAACGTGAAATTTTGCAGTTCCGTTCATATTATAGGCTTATTTTTATATGCCTCCGAACCCCCCTAGAAGGACCGAGGTCCCACCACCATATAGTTTTAACAAAAATCCTGTGAGAAACACTTGTATTGCTATGCCAATGCAGCTTATAGCTTGTTTTAGGATTCATCACTGTGTAGTATAGTTCAACTGTATTAATAAATGTACAATTTTTACTTATTTCATCTGTTAACTCTCACTTGTTCCTACTCACTCATTACATGGCATTAGTGGTTTTGATGAATAGGAGTTGGTATGCATATAATTAAGATGGGTGGTGTTTATGATCATATAGTGGGCCGGTCTGGGCCAAAATGCCCGGGCCGATTTTTTGTCCCAGTCCAGCCCTGCGTCACAGTTGATGTTATGCCCTTTTTTCAGTGGTCTTTTGCAAAACACAAGATTTACATATGAAGGAGGAAACAATGGTGTTTGAGGCTCACGGTATGTCAGTTCCATGTACAGAACTCTTATTATTCAACTATGCCAAGGTATTCTGTTCCATTCTATGGCAGCTTTAAAAAAATAAAAAATAAAATTTTATATATATATATATAGAGAGAGAGAGAGAGAGAGAGAGAGAGAGAGAGAGAGTTCAGATGCAAAAGCCTCTAAAGGCCATCTGAAATTTTCTTCTAAAATTATCATTTTTATCAAGCTTGAATATTTAAGTTCAGTAATTTCACTTAAATGACAATTAATAGGTAATCTTCATTGCCATTTAAGTGAAATTATTGAATTTAAATATACGAGCTTGATAAAAATCTTCATTCTAGAAGAAATTTTCAGGCAGAAGAGGCTTTTGCATCTGAACTCTTCATATATATATATTTGTTTTGTTTTAAATGTAGCATGTTTTTTTTTATCATTTATTTAAATGAATATGTATGCAAATATCTCCCCAACTATTCAATGGAATAGGGCTAAAATCAAACAAAACTGTTGTAGGTTTTTGTAAAAGTTTTAACTACTGTAACGTAAACTCATTGCAAGTCCACTGTAATCCTCGGAATAAAATATTACAGTACACAATATAAACTTAAAATATAACCTGCATGCACAATAAATTATAGTAACATTTATTTGCATCTCTCAAAAGAAAGGATTTTGCAGGTTTTAATAAAATGTAATTTAATAGTCATTAAGTCATACTATTTCCATTACATGTCTCAGGCTTACATAAGTATCGTCAACTCACTCATCACTCCGACTCCAGTTGCACCTGTTTTGTTCTTTTCTTGTTTCATGTATGTGGTGAAGTGGGAAGCATCGAGTGGATCTGAGACCGTGAGAGATCTGGCAAGTACCTTTTGTCATTATATTTCAAGCCTTAACTTATTACAATCAATGGAAATTAAAAGAACAACCAAGTTAATATATAACTAAAAAGCAGAATCGTCTGATTCTCAGCAGCAAATTTACTATTTTATTTCTTCATTGAATGAACTGGCTGGTGAATTGATGGAATTTTAACCTCCACCAATAAAGAAACAATAATGCATCTTTTTTATTATACACATTTTTTTCTGAAGTTTCAATTGGTGAGTCTAGAAAGATTTTTTTCAAGCCAAATTAAAAAGTATTTGTATACACAATCTTGAAAATAATGTGATTAAAATGATGTAACGCAGCCGCTCTGCCTCAGACCTACATAGATCATCTTACATTATATACAGTTGATGGTGACGAACATGAAACAGGGCAACAACTCACTGTGTGATGAAGCCTATAGAATGCAGTTAGAATTACCCTAAAATTCAAGATATCAGGGCAAAAAATCCCCTGTATGAGTTTTTCTCATATTTATACCATATGATATGATTTATTTTAAGCAATAACTCATGTTTCTGAATGGACCAGCTGTTTGAAAGAATCGAAAGAAATAACTCAATAACTTACTCATTTAGACATTTACTGTCATCTACTGGCAGGTTTAGTTTCTTATTTAGAGTATCACTTCATTAAAAAAAGAAATAATAATTTAATATTTTGGTGATAATAAAATTCTGTCATCATTTCCTATCATTTACATTACAATTGATCAACTTTCTTTTACAGAAAATCAAATATATTTTTAAGAATGTTTGGTAACCAAACTGTTTTTTTTTTTTTTTTTTTTTTCATAAATATATCCAAATAGCAATTCAGATGCAGCTTCTGAAAAAAAAAAAAATCATGGCGATTGATTGATTTATTCTGGGTTTTGTTGGAGTGGAAGGATAGTCATTGATCCATATGTGCTTTCTTTCTGGTTTTTCAATGGCAGCATATTTTTCTTTATCTCTATAACATTATTTCATGAGTACTTTTAAAATGCTGACTCTTAATTTGGAGGGGATGAACCATGTGTTTAAACTTTTTAAAAGAAACTTATTTAAGTGACATTGAACATGCCAAACTACAGCGAGATGGATGGGCCAAATATTTCCCTACCGTTTTAAATCAAACAGTAGAGGTGTGGCCATATTACTTCACAAACATTTGCCCTTTAAGATAGAAATAAATGATTAAAGATAAAGATTTCTCTATGAAGAAAGGGTCACATTAGGCTCTGTGTATGCCCACAATTCCTTTCAAAAGATTGTTAAGGGATCAGGCATCCTGTTCCAGCTCATTTACTGTTCTGGGTGGTGGTGACTACAGATCTGACCTTCACCAACTTTATAAATAAAAAGATAAATCCTCCTTAATTTTTGCATTTTACAGAATGTATGAAATAGGAAACAAACTGGGGAGACTGGTTAAAGGCAGACAAACACACAATAAATAAACTTATAACAGAATATTATTCTGTGAACACTTAATTAGTGATCAGTTACACTGCCTTTGACCAGGCAAATATCTTATTCTCAAAAATAAAAACAAAAACAACTGCAGATGAGTGCTCAGCATCCTATTTCTTCAACAGTGATGGCACTGCTGTGTATGTGCACTTGGATGAGTGAAATGGAGAGCACAAATTCTGAGTATGGGACACCATTTGGCTAAAAGTCACGTCACTTTACCCACTTTATAAAAAGAAACCAAGGCTGACAATCTCCAAACTACACTTACCAATCAATCCCGGTGGTTTTGCCCTCCCAAGTTTTAGTTTCTGTAACTGGTCTTGCCATCCTAGAATCCTTCTAAACAGAGGCCTGTTGCATGAAGCTGAACAAACTCTGAGTTTCAGAGTAAGTTTAGAGTTGACAAATCCAACCTGGTTTAGATCAGGTTCAGCGGTCTCACAAAGCTCGGTATAAACATTCTCTGTCAACTTGGGTTTAATCCAGAAGAATCCATAAGATTCATGATGTGAATCAAAGAAATAGGCCTAATAATTATTAGTTTCACATAGGGGTGTGACGGTTAGTATATAACCGTGAGACCGACGGTTATAGTTGAACACCGTCATTAGATCTCTATAACCGCCAAAACCGTGTTATTAAAATATTTTTTTACAAACATTTTTTTATCATAGAGAATGTTTAAATACTAATTAAAAACAATTGTTAACAGTCTGTGTTATTAGTGATTTACGTTGTTTCCAACTGTATTTAATTCTTTGCCAAGTACCCCCTGACCGACCGCCAATCATTTGAAACAGAAATAAAAGCTACGACTAGCCTATGATATAGTGATGTGCCATCATTATGAGATTTATTAAACAAATGAAAAACATTTGCAATAATAAACATTAGCAATAAACATTTGCAATAATAAAAAAATTATCATTACCGTGAACGTGCAGTTGAATTAGCCCTTGACTGGCCCCAAACATGTTAAACATGTATATATATGATGTGTATTACATTTTAGCTCAAAAAACAATTGTAATAAAAGATAGGATCATAAGATGCACAATATTTCGGGAGACATGGTTTTTACCACTTAATGAAGTTTTGTTTTGTAAATCATCAGACATGATTTCTACCAATTACAATTACGATCTTAATTGTAATACATGTTTCATCAACCAATTGCATGTATTTAATAAATAAAAAGCAAACATAGAAGACAATATAACCGCGACATGCAGGTGTGGGCGCGCCGCGTTCACTTGCATTGCATTGTGAACTAGAGCGCATCTCATCGTAAATGAATGAAACTCAGCGTAGGCCTATGCCTCATACATTAGCATTCAATATCTTTGCTGCATCCTTTCTAGAACAGACAAGGGCTTTCTTGCGGCTCGCATCAGCAGAGAATTGCAACCGCAAAACAATCAGCGGATGGCGGGCGGATGCGGCTTTGAAAAAAAAAACGTTGGTGCGGATGATGAGATATTAATTTTATTTGTTTAATAGGCGATCAAGTAGGTAATCAGTGTCTGCTCGTTTATCCAAACTAAGTTGTCCTATAACAGACGAACGTCGCAAAGCCCCAAACAACAACCGACGACGGCTATGTTACGAACCGTCACATTTGACCCACGTCATAACCGTCATCACCAATTCTGAAACCGGCACACCCCTAGTTTCACAAAGTGCTCAAATGAATATACGTTGTTTAAAAGCATTATATATGAATGTATGCATTATAATTATATTAATTTAAAAGCTAAGTTTAATGGTAGGCCTACTTATTAATTAATATAATAATTATATTATTACATTTAATTAATTAAAAGTAATTATAATTTATATAATATTAATATAATACATAATTAGCAGTAAAAGAGTAAAAAATTATCTGTGAGCTCGTAAAACAGCAAAAAATCACACCGTTTCATTACCATCATGCAACATCATTTAATTATTCCAGCTGCTGTCAGAAAAGGCTATAAATGATCCGCCATGTGCAGCATCCTCACATGTAGTCTATGTTGGAGAATTTTCCTTGATTCATGTCTAAGTATGATGTAATGAAAATGACAAGCATGACAAAATAGGTCTGAAAAAGGATGAGAGAATGGAAAATAACCAGTATGCATCAGCAATGCAAAGTGTCAAAATACAGTATGAAACAGAGCACCATTGTGTGAGGTTTGACCAATAGAGAAGACATGTCTAACTGTGCCAAGGTCACCAGGCATGACAGAGGGGAAGAAATAGATTTGAGGGTGCCCATTGGGCACTTGAGATAAGAAAAAGTATAAGACATGAACACTGGCCAGTGTAACTTTAGATGTCCGGATGGCCAGCCGGCTTCTCACTTTGTTGCTTGTCAATAAAGTTAATTCTTCTGACCTGGAACCTCGACTCTGAGAAACTTCTTTGAGACCTGAACCAAAAAGAACTATGAATTTGCCACAACACCTACTAAAGGCGGGCGTACATGGTGTGATTTTTGCTGTTTTACAAGCTCGCAGATCATTTTTTAATTCGGGAGAAATCGAGTGTAAATCGGTGATGGTCGCGGCTCGCAGCGTGTGAGAGGAATTACGAGCCGAGCTGAGAACGTTACGAGCACCTCCCGACCCCCGATAATTTTTAAACATGTTTAACGAATTCGGGGAGTCGGCCCGATTTTCACCAGCATATAGGCTGTTCCCTATTCCCAAATCATACACAACCACACAGGCTAAATCAGTGGGGCTATACTCAGTGGCAGCAACCATACAGGCAAGTGCACACACACACACACACACACACGCTTCTCTCTTTTTCTCTCTCTCTCAAAGTTTTTATGTTGAAAGGAATGGTAACTGTTCTCTGCTTTTCAACAAATCATTTGCACACACATTTGTCATTTTTCTATCTGAAACTATAGTTGCCTGCAACATTGAAAGCTCTGGTCTAGGGCTGTGACGGTATGGGATTTTTTCTTACCGCGGTTCTGAAGCAACAAATATCACGGTTTGGCGGTTAACCGACCCCCCCCCCCCCCACACACACCCCCCCCACAAAAAAAAAATCACGCAGACGCGATCAAGAACGCATGTAGCTTGTAAATGACAATGGAAATGAATAATCATAAAGCAGTATTCTTTATTAACAAATAAACAACTCAACATTTATATTAAATTGTAAATATTAATAATTAACTATTAATTATAGCGACACACTGGCTGCGTGGCGTGAGTGTGGCGTTCGTCTTTGCACACCAGAAACGTCTGACGCGGCGCTGCTGCTGCTAGGTGACATGACAAGCCTCATTGGTGATATATTTGACATATATAGAGATACAGAGAGTTGTGGAAGGCCTAAACTTAATGTTAAACATAAATATATAGCAGCAAAGACAGTGTCGGCAGTATTGACGGCAAAATAGGCTACAGAATATTTCGTTCTGTATTGACAGGTGCAATATTTGAAAATCGATCATATTTTTTTAATTAGCCTACATTTATATCTGCATTTATGTCAAAACCTAAACTTTCAAACATCAAAATGAAATTTATTATTACGTATTCATGTCAAAATGACATACAAACATGTTTTCCTATTCTATTTTGCCTGGAAACGCTTGCAACACGCTTGCGTGTCGCGTGAAAAATAGGCGTCGGTTCTATTTCTAGCCTGCACACGTTTTCCGAGCGGCTCACGCAGGCAGTGTGCAAGCAACCTGTTAACATGGGAGCCGAAATAAAAACGGACACGCCACGCAGCCAGTGTGTCGCCGACTCGCCGGCCTAAGGTAGGTTTGCTGCACCCAAGTCCGGCAAACGTCACAGAATGGTTAATTCTAAGATGTGATCTTAAATTAGTGGTATTTCCTGGCGAGACGGATACTTTTGTACTAAATTCACCGGCTGCCCCTTAATTGTCACCTGCCTCAAAGCCAAAATGTGCCCAAATAGGCGACACAGTATTTGGCTTTGACACTAGATTTGTGGCTATTTTTTTAATAATGTCATTCGGCTCCGTCAACTGTTATTGCCTATAGTATACCACATAAGAGAAGTATTATACTTGCAATTAAAATAACTCCAACTGTTTACGTTATGCTTTTGTCTTTTATGCCTGTGTTTGTCTGTTTTTAATTGAACATTATCTGTAAACATCACAAGTACTGAAACCTAGCAGTTAATTAATAATAATAATAATAATAATAATAACAATCAGACAGCACAAAAAATAAATCCCCCATATTTTTAACGGACTGTCCCTCCCTTGCGCAGGAAGTGTTTTTTTTTTCTCCAGAAGCCATTGAACATAGGACTCGCGGAATACAGTAAATTATGAGCAAATATTAATGTGTTTATAGTTCATATCACACACCATATGCACTCCTGTAACTTTCAGCAAAAAAAAAAAAAAAAAAAAAGTGCGGTGATGACCTCACACCGCGGTAAGCATCTCATTAACGCGATATTGCGGTGATGCGGTTATCGTCACACCCCTACTCTGGTCTCTGTGTTTAACGAGAAAGCTCACGAGATTGCCGCCGGCTCGGGAAACAAAAATTTGTGCAGGACAGTCCGAACAGCACGTGCACCAGCTGCTTTGACGCGATTATCAGTTTAACTGACTCGTAACGTGTGCAATATCTCACGATCTCTGGAATGTCCGAACTCGCAGCGCGTACGCCTGCCTTAATCGGGACTCCTTTTTATACAAACGTGACGCAAAGACGAACGACGGAAGCTTGTATTTCCCGCGAAAACCCACCAGTACCACTCAAATTAGAACATGTCATTACAAGCTTACCGGTGTGAATTGTCTAAGGTAAGGTGATAGATTTGAACACTCGCTGGTTATGTACTTGCTTAAATTCATTTTGGATCATTTTTAACCAAAATTAGTTATGGACTGCAGATTTAAATTATCTTTAGGGGTAATATATCAGTTAAAATAACATTATCTACCAATTAGCATTACCACTTATAGTATACAAATTGAGCGACAGTCATTTTTACATCACGTAATGATATGGAACGTAACACAACCTTCTAAAATAAATTTATATTATAGATATATTTTATATACCTGGATGAATCATAACTGTCACAAACTTAAAAATTAAGCTGTTTTTATTCATATCGCAAATTCACCTTTTACTGTGAAAACATAATTTTCCAATTAAGCATTACACAACCAGTGTTGGGGGTAACGAGTTACAAACTAACGGATTACAGTAACGATATTACTTTTTTGGGTAGCGAAGTTAAGTAACGCATTACACTAAAAATATCGGTAACTACACAACTTTACTAGACTATAGGAACGCGCTTTCCTGCGTTACCCAAGCCGTGTTTCCCTGTGTGTAAAGTTCTGTCTGTTTAAGTGCCTTGTGCATGTGTGTGCTTGCCTGGGCACCGTTGCCATAGAGATAGATTTGAGTCATGTAGCTGCTGGTGCGAAGGAGAGAGGGAAATGGAGACTGAGACAGTGGCGATATTCACAATACTTTCAGTTTATTGCTCGAAAGGACAAAAATATTTGTGTGAAATGCACTCTATGCCCAGGTGACAAGAGTCTTTCAACTGCTGCCAACTCAATGAGCAACCTGTCCAAGCATTTATCAGCCCAGCATGGCAATACAAAACTTGTGGCGAAAGATCCTGCTCGCCGGTCATTTTGAAGGAGTCACTCATCACTTTTCTCAAGTCTTGGAGCGCAGCAGGTAACACAAAACGAAATGAACGAAATGAGCTAGTTCTAAAATAATGTTTTTGGGATGACGCAAATTTTCTTTTTATTTAATTAATTGCATTTTCTGTTTCCTTTTTATGGGCTTAAGTATATTTTAAATTAAGATTTTATTTTATGGGATAAAGTGACCTTTATTTTTATATTTTTCATTGACCACTTTTCATGAATCAAATAAAAAGCTGGTTTTGTTCTCGGGAGAAGAGTTTTGTTCTTATGTTTCCCAAAGCCTGTGTTTTGAAACTTGTGTGTTGACCCCATTTTAAAATGACCCAACCATAGCCTCCTTTATCCTGTTGTTTGTGGATTTTACAGTGAGGCAAATTTCTTTGTGCAGACGGGGATATTGTTATTTCATATGGTTTTACATTAGCCTGGGTTTCCCCATACTGCCTTGAGCAGCGCGATTTTATTCACGCTGCAAGGTAGTCTGGCTACCATGGGCTAATTTTTCCCCTGAAATAGGGAACCAATCACAGAACGGGGAGGGAGCAGCAAGACGATGACGAAGTATATGCGACACACCGAAGCAGTTTGTTTATCTATGGATCCAACATGACAGACGTAAAAATATATGCATATTTAGTTTAGCAAGCAAACACATCTACAAAAATATGCCTGTATTTCAAGTTGATAAAATAATTTAAAATCCACATCAGTTTATTTGTGCCGACGCGCCACGCCCTCCCAGGATCTATAACGTTACCTAGGCTACTTCCACTTTTAAAAATTCATCACAACCGCGCGCGCGATCTGTTTGCAGTCGTCGAGATAGATGCTGAGGAGCTGAAGAAAAGAATAGCTAGTGGAGATTGTAAAGTTGTCGACAATACGTCATCAAAAATCAAGTCCAGTGTGTGGGAGAAATTTGGAGTTATCTGAAGAAAATATTGTGAAAAGCTTTGCTGCAAACATTTTCGTGTTGGATAGCCGCAAATGTGGAACTTCATCCCTGAGGAAGCACGCAGATAACTGGTAACAAAGCCGTTCTATCGAACGGTATATTTCATATTTAACACTGTTAGTATGTGTGGTGTGCAGGGCGTGTTTGAACCCAAAATTGTCAGATGTAGGCTAGACGAAATTGCGTGGCATAGTGGTGTAGCCGCGTCTGTTCGATTTGTGTGGTAACGTTAGCCATGTTCTTCATGTATCGGCCTTTTGACAGCTTCGGCTGAAGTTGTCCTTGTGTTAATTGTCGTGTAATAACTTCTGTATGACCTGGCAATAAACATTTTTGTAAGTGTGTCTATAATGTGATAGTCTAAACTGATTTTATTTCGGCTGGGGGTCGGGTGTCGGTTCTATTTTAAGCGGGTCGGTGCAGATTTTTATTAGTGCTGCTGTCGGAAAACGGGTCGGGTGCGGATTTACAAAATCGGACCCGTGCAGGACTCTCTGGTGTTCACATAAATCTCTGACCCATCGTCGTCTTCTTCGTTGAATATCTGTCGCTCTACATACGTCATCTGGTATAATTTGAAACGATTGGCTATGAGCTACGTACAGGCGCATTTGATAGACATTCGTAGCGCCCAATAAACGGCTCTGGGCATTCGTAAACCACGCCTCAAATACGAGAAAATGAACATGTAGTATCCAGACCACGTCTCAAAGAGAAAGTGGTCTGACGTTAGCCAGGCTAGTTTTACATGCCATTTTGTATACATTTATACAATAAACACTATGCAGACAGGTGATGATAGGGCTATGATGTTTGTCCATGTATCTACACAGTAAATTAAGAAATGGGAAAGTAAAGTAATAAGTAGTGAAGTTACTTTTCAAACGCAGTAACTAGTAAAGTAATTGTTTTGTAGTGGTAGTGTTTTGGTGTAGTGTTTTGTAAAACATTGTTTTGTAGTGGTTTCAAAATCACCAGTCATTAACTCTTTGTGGGGGAAGATAAATGACTGTAATAAAGTAAATAGAAACACCAGAAGCAGTTGGCCCAGTAAAAACATATTCATGCATTAATTCTACACATTCTTTTAATTTCACTATGTTCATCATGTTTCACACACAATGGAAACTTTTATTTTAAAATGAAAATTATATTGACAGTTATGTCAGGGCAAGGGAGTAGTGATTCTCAGCGTTATTATGCAGACTGGATTTCTGACATGTCTCGTGCAGGTAAAGTAGCGGGTCAACCGCAACTGGAGTTAAATTTGTTAATTTAATAAAAGTAATCTATTTATTCATCCACGTCACTTGTCCTATTAAGGAAAAAATCTGTGCAGCCTATTTATTGGGTTGGTATTCCTGGGTTGAGAATTCCCAGGTGGCCTGGTCATTACACTGGATTTTTAGTAATTCTTCTTTTTGCCACATTTATCTAACCTGAAAATAATAACTAAGGTTAAATGAGTTAATATCAAAATGCACATTGCAAATCAACAGCTCACATTATGGTACCATAAAACAAGTTATTGTACACTTTATCACAAGGGCATAAGTCCAATTTCCCTAAATCTAGGGCATTCTTGTACATAAAGAGTTGTAAATCAGGTTAATAATTACATTTACTTGTTTTCATACATGAAACTAACTTGACAAGTTTTGTGTTGAATAATTGTATTGAACACATACAAGTTATTTTGTGTTGAAAATAACATTTAAAGGGATTTTGTGGATTCAGTAAGTTAAACTCCACTAGCAGTTGTTTCAGTAGTATAAAGCTTTTATTAAGTTAGGTGCTATAAATAATATTAAAGTGTGAGATTTTAAGCGTGCAGATCTGAAAATCTATTCACACGACTGGCGGTGCACATTTCTGGGATTATCACTTAAGGATAAGGCCCTTTACTGATCTTATATATATATATATATATATATGAATAAAAATATATGTTTTTCTGTTGAGTTCAACAAATGTTGTGAATAGATATAAACATTTACTGAACCCGGAACATCCCTTTGATTATGATTAACCATTAACTTGAACTACTTATTTGTGACCCTGGATCACAAAACCTGTCTGGTCAACCTGTCAATATCTGTGGCAATAGCCAACAATACATTGTATGGGTCAAAATTATCGATTTTTCTTTTGTGCCAAAAATCATAAGGATATTAAGTAAAGTTCATGTTCCATGAAGATATTTTGTAAATTTCCTACTGTAAATATATAAAACATTTATTTTTGTGAGTGAATGCAGCACAATCGCGAACATAAATGAACAACTTTAAAGGAGATTTTCTCAATGTTTCCATTTTTCTGCACCCTCAGATTTCAGATTTTTCAATAGTTGTATCTCGGCCAAATATTGTCCTATCCTAATGTAACCGAATGAATGAGATGATTGACATTAGTGAGCACCTATCAGCAGATAATCCACCCTATTTAAGAGCTGGTTGGCTGTAGCCTGGCATGCGTCACGTCCGACTCCGCCTCCTGATTCGTTGTTGACAGTAGGGGTGTTCGGCTCCGTTTTTTTTGGAGTCGACTCCGACTCCCGACTCCTAATTTTGGAGTCGGTGGAATCAACTCCTCGACTCCATTTACTTTGAATTAAAATAGGGTCAGGATTCAGAAGGTGCGTCTCAATATGCTTCCTCGTTTCCTCACTTCTCGCTCGTATGTCCTACGACCCTGAAACCGATCGAGCTCCGCTCTCATGTAGGACATCTAAATTCTTTAATTCCACCGGGAGGAGGGCGAGGAACGAGGAGGCTTCCTGAGGAGTCAAGAGCGAGGATACAAATGTTTCCTATACTAAAATGTTTAATCAACTAAACCTTATAAATCCCCCTCCTTTTCACATCGCAGCTTCTTCAAATCATATTTAAGTGTGCAATATGTTAGTATTAATCATTAAACTTGTAAAAGCAGACTTGTTTTAGACAGTGTATTTATCTATTTATTTTGTATATTATTTTATATAATTTTAATGTAGTGAAGCCATGAACTTTAACTTAAGCATGTTTAACTTTATTTTTTAACTTTTTTTGTTTAACATTGAAAAATATTAGTTATATTATTACCAATAATAACTGTTGTTTAATAATAGTTTTAAATGCACTTGTCATTTAATAATAGAAAATGAACTTCATATAGAGTGAGTACATGCTATTTCACTAATGTTAATATTCCATCCTCGCATCCTAAGGGGATGGAGGTAAGAGGAAAGGAAACAAGGATGCATATATAAGAATTGACAAGCACACAAAGCATTACATAGTTTTTGTTATACACTTAATTTACTCCCTTCAGTTTTCAGAAGTACAACACTAAACACTATACTCTTATTTACACAGCACTTGTCTTTTAATGTCTTATTTAGGGATAACCTACATGATTACATACATTACCTGGAAATTATAGATATCAAAGCTCTTCTGTAGAAAACGTCTAATTTTGTATACAAATAAGTAAAGGTCATTATTAAAATGTTTAATATTGAAAAATTAATCAACACAGACAAGAAACAAAAATCACCTCTAAGAATGCCTATATGAAATAAAAAAGTATATTAAAAAAAAAAAAAAGTAACCATCTTGTCTAATCTTATTCTAAAAGTGACGTATTTTTGTAAGGGTTGTAGGTGATTTTACTGTCATTTAAATTTGATATATATGGACATTAACTCCTAAATAAACTCCTTATTTGGATTTACATTTCATTAGCTGAATTACGTGTTTTATCTTAATTAAATATTTATCTGGGACTGTACAGGAAAACGTATAACTAGCGTTACAGCGTTTACCTCATCCATCTCATCTTGACTGGTGCTTGGCCGTTGAAGACTTGCGAGTTCTGTTCGATGAAACGCTTTCAAGTGTTTCCACATGCACGACGTTGAACTGTTGAATTTTAAACAACGTTTACAAATATCACAACGAACTTTAGTTTTGTCTTCGGTCTGGTTGAAATATTTCCACACGGTTGAGGTCGGGGTTGCCATTATAAGTTAACGTTACTGGATTCAAAAACAGTCATCACTCAACAGTATCACTCAATCAACCACCACTTACCAATTATGGGCATGTCCCACTCTCACCCTGAGGACTGGTACATGATTGGTTCGTAAAACCTACTGCAGTGTTTTGTGCCAATCACAACCAATTGACTGTATTGAACCACATCATGATTGATTGAGCCGCAAAACAGACCCAACAGAAAAAAAACTATCTATACATTATTGTTCTTTGTTTTCCTGGCATTGCTTATTTTTTCCTCTCATTTCTTTATCTTTTTGTTTTAATTTCCGTATCTTTACATTCATTATAATCTTTTCGTTATAAAGAACTGTTGCTGTGTTGAACTTGAAAAAAACACTCGACACTGGGAGTCGATTCCTGACCTGGAGTCGATTCCGACACTAGGGCTAGTGAGAGTCGAGGAATCAACTCTTTTGGAGTCGACGCCCATCTCTAGTTGACAGTGGCTGTAGGTAGGTGGGTTAGCATATAGCAATGGTTATCTTTTCTGTGTATGGCACTGACTATTTGTGTTGTGTTTAGCCTGTCTTTTCTCTCTGCCTTGTCCGTGGCATCGTCTTAGTGGGTGCATTCGTGTGCTTGCTTTACAATCAGTGTCTCTGTGCTCCAGCTGAGTGCACAAATTCAGAGCGTCTGTGTGACGAAAGGATAAACACCATGGGTGGTTAGATCATCTTCTTTTGGTAAGTTTATTGCGCATGTAACTGAGTTGAGTTTAACATTTAGCGTTGAGGCATAACATTTTAGTGGTGTTTTCTTTGTCTTTGGACCAGGATTTTCCCTCTCGTCCGGGCGATCATTTTCTCTACTGATGCTATAAATAGCCATTGTAATCTTGTCGATTCCTTGCTGCCATATTACAAGAACATCATATATTTCTGCAAAGAGAAGGGATTGCCGCTTTCCGGTCACACCTGTGGCGTTTAACGTAGACTAACCATGTTCCGTACACTTTTCACCTTTCACCGCACGTCAGTGACCACTCCTCCGTTGCTGAGAGCATGACTAGCATGTTTGTGTTATCATTCTCTGGGGGAATACCCATTGATTGGTCCACACTTTGATTGATGTCTTTTAGACCAATAGTTTTTGAGAAAAGTGGGAAAAAGTACCGCCTCCGCCTGTGTACGGAAGATGATAGGAGTTAACGATGTTCCGTACAGGCATACAATGGTGTTCCGTACAGAGGGCATCATTTGATTTCAACCGCGAAAATTGACATTTAACTGATCAAGAAAACATCATTTAAGTAAATAAGAAAGGTGAGTACCTTTTTATTTGATTAAAATGATAGTTAATTGCTGCTTTAATAAGCTAGAGGACCATGCAAGTTAGACATGATTGTGTCCTGATATTAATCATGGCATGTGAGTTGCATTAACCACGTGAAACTTTCTGAAGACAAAGAAGGACAAACAATTTGCATTGATTTAAAAAAACCGTTTTATTATCGAAGTAAAAAACGTAAGAACATAAATTAGCTGTGTGTGTGTGTGTTTAACGTAAAGTTAAAACTATTTACATTTAACAAACTGATTAAAAAAATAACAGAACTAGACATTAAACCTTTTTTGTGTGCACTATTTACAGTGTGTGTGTCTGTGTTTGTGTGTGTCTGTGTGTTTAACTATTTACATCTAACCAACTGATTAAAAAAATAACAGAACTAGACATTAAACCTTTTTTGTGTGCACCATTTACAGTGTGTGTGTGTGTTTAACTATTTACATCTAACAAACTGAATAACTGTGTGTATAACGTGTAATATTTATGTGGACAGACAACATTTATGGCAAAGCCAGTCAGTGTCTGGCACTTCATCCACCCCAGCGCACTCCAGGTGGAACCATAAATGGCACAGGTCACACTGGACCCATTCGTCTATGGTGTCATCTCCTGAGCCAGGTGGGACCACCTTTCTGCATATGGCGCAGTGTTCTCCTTCCTCCTCAGTCATAGGCGGTGCCTGCTTTTGTCTTTTGGCCTCCTGGGCTTGCCTTTTTTCCTCCTTCTTCTTTGCCATCTCTTCCTTCCGCTTTCTTTTCTTCTCTTCTTTTTCTTTCTCCTCTACCAGCAGGTTGAAATATGCATCACTGGTGATCACACGGGCTGGAAGCGGAATGCGACGCCTCACTTTCTCTGACCTCTCCAGGGCGGGGCTCATGAGGACGTTGGCCAGACTCTCGGGGATTACACCTGCTGCCACCAGTTAATTTTTAGGGGTTGCTCTTTTGCAGGTGGGGCAAGGTGTTTGAGTGCTGGAAGGAGTGGCTGAAGGAGTGGCGTGAGTGCTGGAAGGAGTGGCTGAAGGAGTGGCGTGAGTGCTGGAAGGAGTGGCTGAAGGAGTGGCGTGAGTGCTGGATGGTGTGGCGTGAGTGCTGGATGGTGTGGCGTGAGTGCTGGATGGTGTGGCTTCAGTGCTGGATGGTGTGGCGTGAGTGCTGGATGGTGTGGCTTCAGTGCTGGATGGTGTGGCGTGAGTGCTGGATGGTGTGGCTTCAGTGCTGGATGGTGTGGCGTGAGCGCTGGATGAATCTGCCGATGGGAGAATTCTCACCACCTAAGAAAGTAAAACATTTGTAAAACTCATTAGCAAACTTAAAAGAAAAGCATGTAGCTTAGAGGATTAATTATCGTTGTATTAATGTTAAAATTACCTGGGTTGTGTCCACAGCACCCCTGGACAAAGGAAATATTCCAGCCTTGCGGAACCCAGCCTTAAAGGGCACCTATTATGCCCCTTTTTAGAAGATGTAATATTGGTCTTGGGTGTCCCCAGAATGTATTTGTGAAGTTTCAGCACAAAATACCCCACAGTTAATTTATTATAACCATTTGAAAATGTCATTTTTGGGGCCTGTTTTAAAAAGAGCTGTTTTGGCGTCTACCACTTTAAATGTAAATGAGCTGCATATCCCCGCCCTGCTGCTGGACCCAGATGATGAAGAGACTCCGGCACAGAATAAACACGAATGAGAATGGACTAAACGTCTCGGAATGGTTATTTGATACATTTATGTACTTACAAAGTTTTAATCGCGTCCCTTTTGCCATTATGGATGTGCAACACACACACACACACACGAACTGTGATAACGTTCGCGCAATTTTTTGAAACTACACACACACACACACACACACACACACTACTGTGAAGTACAAACGAATTTTTTTATTTATTTCTTAAGGGGAGGGAGATAGACGTTTATATAGCCTACTGTCTATGGAGATAGAGCAGACCTTAATTTATTTACATTTGTAAATGCTGCAAAAAAAATGATACGTGACATAAAACTGTCTGACGTTGTTTGTTGAGACATCCTATGACGACGACAATAAATAGCTTTAGACGCATTTGTTGTTGAACTGGCTGACATCGATTGAAATGACTATTTGCTCAAAAATCATAAAATACACTTACTTTTTCTGGAGGTGACGTTGGATCGCGAACAGTAGGCAACGATCCACACTTGAGGATTAACTTTGACCCTCGTTAACAGTCAGTCAGAAAATGAATCTCGTATTTAGGACGTTTAAGTGGTGCCTTTTCTTCATAAATAAAATCCATCCGCTGCGTTTTCAGTGGCTCTGATGTCAGTGAAGACTAGTATGTCCATTCTTACATCCCACAACACACTTCTTAGGAGACATTACCGGCTGTCGTTGAAACAATGGAGGATACAGATCACCGAGGGCGGGGTCTATGCCAAAACCAGATGTCAATCAAATCACGTCGGCGGGGCTTAGCTCATTTCTACGTCACAGTGAGGAAAATCTAGAACAGGGTGTTCTGAGACAGTGCTTATGATTTATTGAGATAGTAAAAAAACTACTGGGTGGATTTTTATCATTCTAGGGTGGTTTTGCTCACACACTGCCAACACACATTTATGTTCAAACACCATGTAAAAGTGAATTTTGCATAATAGGTGCCCTTTAATGGTTTGGGCTGTCACAGCAGTGGGATACACACTCTTGAGGAGAGAAGAGAACTGCTTCTTCCCCACGACTAGATCCCCTCGGACCAGACCCAGCCTGGCAGCCAAGGTGGAGAATGCGGTCTTCAGCGGGTTGAAGACCGCAATGTCCAGCGGCTGAAGGATGTGTGTGGTGTGAGCAGGAAGGCAAATAATTTCAACCTCATTTTCTCTACAGAACATGATTACGTTTTTTGATACGTGTGTCTCATGTTGGTCCATGATTAATACCAGTGGTCTCTCCTTAGGGGGATGCAGGATAAAATGGTGGAGCCATTTCAAGAATAGCTCCGAATCCATATATCCCTTATCCTGGATTCCATAGAGGGCGTTTGGGGGCCCATCCAGCCTATATGCGGTGCTTGGAAGGCAGCCGGGGTAAATAATGAAAGGTGGAATACTGTCCCCGGCTGCATTCACACAGCAGTGCACTGTGATGTGCTCCCTGGTCGTCGTCTGCTGTTGTTAGATGTGTTTCCTCCCAGTCTGGCACAGGACCTTCTCCCTAGACCGCGGCTTGTCCCCAAAGCCAGTCTCATCACAGATGAGCTGTGGCTTTTCATCCAAGCCGTGCGTCACATAGAGGGCCTCGTATATTTAAAAAAAAAACTCAATAGCCTCTGGTGTAGCACCATGGACTCTAGCTCTGTCAAGGGAGTCTGCCGTCCGTGAGGTCAGTTCCGGATGGCGGGCCTTAACCCTCTGAGGTCGACAAACGCGCGGGCGCGTTTTGCTGGATTTTCTCCACATTGTAGCACTATAAACTTAAATTACTCAGTCATTTATAGTCATACAGAAAAAAGAAATATAAAAAAAGAATCTGTGATATTTCTCCTTTTGTATGTGTCCACTTACAATCAAACCAAAACATTGTGCTTTTGTAAAATAAAGAAAATAAACAGGGTGTGCGTTCTGCCTCTCCGTCGCGGTGAACTTTTTTTTCTTGAGCACGTCTATAAACTGAAACAAAACTCAGCGAATACTTGTCACACATTTATGAGCCATATACCTTTATAAACATTTAAGTGTGTACTTTTAAATGATCGGATTCAAAACGAAAACAAATATTCTCTGTTTAAGTAATTTGTATAAAACCAACAAGATGTCCAGCTTCTCAAACGCTTCCTAATTATTTTTAATTCGGCCACGCCCACTCGCGCAAAAGAGATTCACATGCAAATCTCCACATGGAACGCGGACTCGCTCATTACCTCAACAACAAAACACTTCACTTTTCGTCGAGTTTGAAAGACGTGCGAGCTTACATTGGATTTAGGCTACCTCAGAAGAAGAAAAAGAACGCGATATGAAGACAAGAAAGATAAGGTAAGAAATTCTTAGTTTGTTATTGTTGCATAAATGTCACCTTGCAGTTGAACTGTTGCTAGATATATGGGGAATATTATAATATTTAGACCGTGTTTACTGTTACTGTGTTTGTGGATATCTGCTCAAATGTAGATATGTATATGGTAACCATAATGTTTTATATTTGAGCGCGATCGCGTTTGAATGTATCATATTTTTAATAGCGATCATGTTTGAATGTATCATATTTTTGATAGCGATCGCGTTTGAATGTATCATATTTTTGATAGCGATCGCGTTTGAATGTACTGTATCATATTTTGGATGAAAGCAAAACGCACCAAACGGCTTCATGTTTTTATTATTATCTCATTTCATATAATAACGGATGGAAACATTTGAAGTAACATGATAATCAATATATTTTTCTCTAGCTTAGTTGTTACTGAAATCTTTTGAAAGATTTATACTGCTATAGGTTATTTATTGTTATTATTATTTTATCCGGCACTGCGCATATACCTTATGCCTACAAGGCACAACAAACCTGGTGTTCATTATATTATGTTGGAAACATTTGTGTGTGTGTGTGTGTGTGTGTGTGTATTCTGTGAATTTTAAAAAGGAATTTTAAAAAGCAATTTTAACCAGAAAAATCTAATATTTATTTCCAAAATCGTGCAGGCCTTTCTCTTGATATCAGTATGTTCACTTTTTTTTTCAGGGCCCAGATGCCACTGATGACTTCAACATTCACATGAGTCTCTGTACGTGAACACGGTAAAGTGAAAATCTTGGAAATTAAAGGTATGTACAATGTTTTTAGGAATGGCACAAAGGTCTGTCTTTGAAGTGCTTTTTTGGCATTTGTTGTGTATCTTTGGATTATGTTGTGTTGTAAATAAATCCAAACAATTTAAAAGCCATTCTTTTTTAAATCTCCTCATTTACAGTATTGTGCAAGGTTGCTCAGAATGGCAGGGCCTGATAGCTCCTAATAGGGCCGTTAGGGGAGGTTCTTTCTTTCTCAGGTGAGAAAAGCTTACATATTAATGAGCTCCCGCATAAAGCTTTCTAACACAAAACACGTCGTAAAATTTTTAAATCAATATATTGTCTTATCTGAATGAGCAGTCAGGGTGATTTTCACATAGTTTTGGAGCAAATATTCTAGGCTACGTCATACAATTTTCAAAAGTCTTGTGAAGAAATAATCAGTATGGGTTTCATGGCCTTATTTCAGTGAGAATTTTTTTTTGTATTTTCACAAACCACGCATAAATGTCATTATCTCAAAACTACAAACTTTTACATACATGCTGCTGATATATTATTGTAGCAGAGTTTGTGCTGAATACAGTGTAATTAGACTTTAGCCATGAAAATGTCACAAGTAACAGAAATAACCAGAAATGTCAGAGCATGTCAGAACACCTCCAGTGCCCAGAAAACAGCTCAGACCTCAGAGGGTTAAACCTGGACCACCAGACATCACTTGGTCCCTTCTCTAAATTGACAGTGGTGCTGACAATAAAATACATTTAGATCTTGCCCCAAAATGTTTACCAGAACTGTTATAAAAAATTCAAAAGATTCAGTGCATGTGTCTTTAAATCTCTGTTCTGTGCGTACACCGTAACACAATAACCATAACGCGTTGTTCATTATAAACGTGGGATTATGATTTATATTGAGAACGTCGTATATAGAAAACATGGCGTAATGTACCCTGAGTGTAAACAGCCGCATTCATTGTGAAGCGTGCTAGCGTTTTGCAAAGATTAATATAAAGGTTAATAAAACATTACACGAATAGTTGGTACCGATCCTTTTTTCAGGAGCAGCTTCTTAGCAAAACCAGCTTTATACTGACCCTCGTTTATAAAGCAGTCTGGTGTGTGAAATGATTCGCGCAAACATGAAAGCATTGACGTTGATCGTGGGGAATATTCCCTTCGAAAACAAAACTCAGCCACTGCGTCTTCAGCGGTTCGGATTTAGGAACATAAAAATGACTGCTGTGTTCCTTATTGCACCCAAGAACAGAACACCACAATCACTTAGATGCCATTCTGCTCATAGACAATGCTCCAGCATCAACAATGACGCGCAGTCTATGATGACAGCTCGCTCACGAGCGAAGGCGGGTCTGTGTTGAAACGCTGCTGTCAATCAACAATCGTGGTAGGGGCATCCGATCTTGTGACGTCACGAGATCGAATGGCTTGATTTGAGACGGGAAAACATATAAGGAGATAAAAAAAAAAAACACTGGATGGATTTTTATCATTTTATGATGGTTGTGTACAGGCACTGTCAACACACATCTCAGTACAATCAACTTGTAAAAGTGCATGTACCCTTTAAGCTCTGTCAGCTCCTCTGCTGTGCTGCACCTAACAACCTAAAATCATTGAAAAAACACATGGCATTGAAAAATTGACAGTTACTGAATATGTGTTACTTATGTGGCATGTAAAAGTTACCTTTGCCAGCTTTTCTGTGAGGTAATTTTACAGGAAATTAGTACGATCAAATGAGGTCTGGTTTTTGGCCACACATGATGATGAAAAGCTCCTTGTTTATGCACTTCATGCCTGGCCCATTGTGAATTATGGACCAGGCCATTAGTCTTCCTGCTGTATACAATTTATTTCCAGCTAGAGCCTGTTGATCATAGCTGAAGAGCAGCTGTCCAGGTTTCCCCTAAAAAATCCCAAGGTTGCTTTGGAGTTTAATCATGAGGAGTCTAAGGAAAAGGGGAAAAGTAAGGTATTGTAGCCTGAAAACAATGTCACAAAAGGAAAAACTAGATATTTCTAAAACATCTGAGCTGAAAGTGTTCCTGTAGCTCAATTGGTATTGCATTGCATTATCAGCACATAGGTTCAATTGGGTTCAATTCCCAGGTAACACACAAACTGATACAAATGTATATATTGAAAGTAACTACAGATCAAGTTTAATCCAATAAACAAACATTACAGCTGCCAAAGGGGCATGTCTCACTGTCACAAAGATATATTGACGTTATTATGTCATGTCATCTTGAAACTGGGGGCCACGAACTGGCACAAGGTGAGCAGAAAGATACGAGGAGTAGAACAACGGCAGGTACACAGAGACTGGGAAGATGAAATCAACACTATGTATCGAGCGGCTGTGGAGGCTCTCGCTGGGGCCATGAGAGATGCATTCCCAGCGC